>NC_136262.1:4666025-4776025 GCF_964187855.1 Myxine glutinosa | reverse complement strand
ATGAGAGTATTAGTGAAGGATGCGCATTCCTGTTCAATGCAAACCTTTAAATTGATCAGCGGTGTTGCCCGGTATGTTGTCCATCGCACACAAGGAAACTTGTCAAGAAGACAGATTTATTTGTGTTTAAATATCGTTTGTTGAACATTGTCTGTGAGCGCACCTGTGAGTTGTATCCTGTACACGTTTGCATTGCATGCACCAGCATGTACGAGGGATCTGCTGTCAGATGTTTGGAATGCATTGGCTAATTTATAGTTTATCAAGTCTCATAATATATTAGTAATTCAACTTTCTTTGCCAATTTTAAATGGAGATATCATCCATCCTGTGCATTACCATCACCGCGGGCAACCATCATGGATTTCCATGCTTGTACAGGCCATGGACGGCACGGTTTTGTACCATTGGCTTTATCAGTAAAATATTCGATGGTGAAAGTGAAACTGGAGGAAGGAGGTTAGGGTAGTGTTGGTGGTGGTGGGAAACACCTACACCATGCATGCACGGGGTGGGGTAGGGGGGTGGGTGTGGGGGGGGGGGGGTTGTTGGAGGGGGTGGGGGGGGGGGGGTATTAGGACAGAAAAAAAACACATAAAAAAAAAAAGTGCAATTTCAAATAGCAAGTTTGAAAATGGGAAAAGGCAGAAAGCATGAAGAAGAAAAAGTAAGAAAGAGAACGTTTTGCTCCCTCTGTGCATCATCATGAGTGAGTTAA
This sequence comes from Myxine glutinosa, assembly GCF_964187855.1. Taxonomy (NCBI): domain Eukaryota; kingdom Metazoa; phylum Chordata; class Myxini; order Myxiniformes; family Myxinidae; genus Myxine; species Myxine glutinosa. The sequence continues at coordinate 4,775,307 of NC_136262.1, read as the reverse complement.
CCACTTACGAGGAAGGGTTAACTCCTACTTCACTTGAAATGAATCGTGATTCCAGAGAGGGATCTCCATGGTGCCGTTTTTTTGTGTCGTTACCTTGCACACCAAGTTGTTTCCTTGAATTCCTCATGTGACCGTCATTTGGTACATTCGGTAACTCGCTGGCAATACCGCCCTTGAGAGGGCAATAGGCCGTGTGTTTCCTGTGGTGTTTGACATGCTTCTTGTGCCTTTTTAATTTTTTTATTTTCGTCTGAGAGTCAAATACGTCGGCCTTTCACCTGGAGATGGTGTCTGTACACCTTGCTTATCACTACATCGTGTGTGTGTGTGTGGTGTGTGTGTGTGTGTGTGTGTGTGTGTGTGTGTGTGTGTGTGTGTGTGTGTGTGTGTGTGTGTGTGTGTGTGTGTGTGTGTGTGTGTGTGTGTGTGTGTGTGTGTGTTTGAACTACATTAAATGAATTTAAGGTTTACCTTTATTTATGTCGTAGGATGTACCATATGAATTTTATTTTCTTGTTTTAGTGCCGCATATGACATGTCAATCTTTCATTGCCATAATTCATGGGTGTGGTTCATTGCAGAAAGCTTTTTTTTTTTGTGGTGTGGCTACGCCTCAAACTTGCCGTCTTTTGTTTTAACCTCGTGTTCTGTACCATGTGGAGAACTTTGCATTAGTGCAATTCTATGTTTGCATTGATGTTCAACAGCTATGTTTGTTGGATGACTTGTTACCCTCACCAGAGGAGAGGGTATTGCATTTGAGTCCGTTTGTTGGTCTTTGTTGCTTGCCGCAAAAGATTCCGGCAAGTATGTTGATCGGTTGGTTTGTCTGTCTGTCTGTTTGTCTGTTTGTTCGCAGCACTACGTCTACACCATTGCACTTAGAATTGCCAAACTTTGCACACGTATTTGTCTTGCCCTGGAATAGACTGTGCCCAATTTTTAACTCTCTCGGCCCGAGGCCTCCATTATGACGTCATAATTTGATATTTCGACAAGTACAAAACTTCATCCAATCAAGATGCAATTTCTTGAGCGACATGACGGCATAAAATGAATGAATGAATGAATGAATGAATGAATGATGACGTCATCGGTCACATGGTTCGGCCACCATCTTGGAAAAACCGAAAAACTTTGCACCTCTCTCCAAAAGTGCTGAATAGAAAAAATTGAGACATAGCTCATTGTAAAGAACTCTCCATGGGGAATAAAATATGTTAATGATTCATAGGTGCCTCCATTATGACGTCATAATTCGGCAAGTACAAAACTTCATCCGATCAAGATGAAATTTTTTTAGCATCATCAAGGAATAAATTAATTAGAAAACAAATAATGATGACGTCAACGGTCACGTGGTTCGGCCGTTATTTGTCCAAAATGGCCGATACAAAAGTACATTCCGGCAAGTCCTCAGTCTCTGACCGATTTTTCTTTTGTTTGTTTGTCCGCACAGAATAAATATGATTTTCTCTGCAACCGTTGGTCCGATTGACAGGAAATTTTCACCATGGGTGCAACTCCACCTGTATAATTTTTTATGATAATTATGATGTCATAGGTCACGTGATTCGGTCGCCATCTTGGAAAAATCGAAAAACTTTGCACCTCTATATCTCCGAAAGCGCTGAATAGAAAAATTGAGACATGCCTCATTGTAAAGAACTCTCCATGGGGAATAAAACGTGTTAATGATGTCATAGGTGCCTCCATTATGACATCATAATTCGACAAGTACAAAACTTCATCCGATCAAGATGAAATTTACAGAGCGCCATGTCGGCATAAACTGGTGGAGAAAAAAAAATGATGCCGTCATCGGTCACGTGGTTCGGCCGCCATCTTGGAAAAACCGAAAAACTTTGCACCTCTATTTCTCCGAAAGCGCTGAATAGAAAAAATTGAGACATGGCTCATTGTAAAGAACTCTCCATGGGGAACAAAATATGTTAATGATGATGTCATAGGTGCCTCCATTTTGACGTCATAATTCGACAAGTACAACACTTCATCTGATCAAGATAATTTCTTGAGCATAATCTAGGAATAAATTAGTTTAGGAAAACAATAGTCATCGGTCACGTGGTTCGGCCGCCATATTTGTTTTAACACAAAAGCCTTAAAAACCACTGACAATACATCCTGGTGAGGGTTTGCAATCTCTGATTGCTCTTTCTTGTTTTAAAGTGTAACATGAAAATGTACAGGAACTAAATTTTTATTTATTTGTTTGTTTATTTTTGGTATGCGAAGTCGAGAATCATGGAGCACCTAGAACACAGAACAAAGCAGGAAGTGGGGAGGGGGAAAGAACAACAACAACAACAACAACGACAACAACAGCAGCATTGGATAACAAAATTTGAGAGAGTTTGACAAATAATAGGTGTGGGAAGGAATGGGGATGGGGGGAGGTTGGAGGAGTGAGTAGGAGAGGTCTCGTGTGGTGGACAGGATGGATACAGAAGAAAACTTGAAAGATGAGGAGGGGGACAGTGTTGGTGGTTGTCGAAAAGATCATTGTTTTGGCTCATTCTTGAGATTGGACAGATGTTGTTTTCTGGTCTCCAGAGAGTATGCACACTTGTTGCGAGCTTTGTGGAATGATCTGAGGTCGTTTTCAGTTGTATTTGCCTTCCAGGAAGAGAATGCAAGTCGTTTTAATGAAAGCAACTGCCTCACCACAGGATTCAGAGTACCAAGAGTTGGAGGATGGGTAACATCGAGGATCATGAATAGGATGAGACGAAATGCGATGAGTATGTGCATATATGAGAGAAGGTTTCTGTAGAAGAATTCCCAGGCTAAATTGATATCGGCACCAGCGGTTATACAGGTGACCCGTGATGTGTTAAAAAAGAATTTTATATATATATATATATATACACACACACACAGATAGTCCCCGACTTACGACGGGGTTACGTTCCGTCATGTCCGTCGGATGTCGGTTCCGTCGGAAGTCGGACACCTTTTGTGGACCTGTATTTTTCAGGTAGTAGTTAGGTCATAGCTCCAAAGTACGTGTACTATCATAGTATCATGTGTTAGTCTTATGACGTTAATTACATGGGACATGTATTTCAAGTTAGTATTATGTCTTGAATTACATGTACCTATTATTGGCTTGAATTACATGTACCTATTAATATACGTATACAAGTACGTATTCATGGATTATTTGGGACATTTTTCAATTCCGTTTTCCATCATATGACTGGAATGAAATATGAGATTTAGGCCAACGGCAAGGCACTGGGACCTATAGGGTCATTCAGCGCCGATATGACTATTATGAACCATGTATTGATACGTATTCAAGTACGTATTCATGGATTATTTGGGTGAAATAAAAAAATATGACATTTTATAGCAATTTATTAAACAAAAAATATGTACACATATACAATGCAGTTTAATAGGTAACTAGAACTGCCACTTTAAAACTGCTGGCAGTGATGACCGGTTTACTCGCACCCACTTTTGATGCAACCCCACTTTTGATACAACCCCACTTTCATTGGACATGCTTTGACACAACCCCCTTGGATACAACACACACACACACACACACACACACACACACACACACACACACACATCCAACCGCCCCTCCTCCACACGCACACCCCAACCCCTCCCCCCCCCACATACACACATATCCACCCCCCCCCCCTTACCCACACCCCTCCCACCACACACACACTCATATCCAGACAAACGCACATCCCCCTCCCACCCACCCCCCAAGACATTCCCCCACACACATCTCCCCCCCCCCGCCCCCCCCCCACACACACACACATCCACACACACACATATATTCCCCCGACCCATCACCCACATACATGCACATGCACACACACACACACATATCCCCACACCCCTAACACATGCATATATCCCCCACCCCCAACACACACACACACACACACACATATCCCCACACCCCTAACACATGCATATATCCCCCACCCCCAACACACACGAACACACACACACACCCCCACACCCCTCCCCCCACACGCACACCCCTCCACACATACACACACACCCCTACACACACACACACACACACACACACAACCCTCCTTCCTCCACACGCACACCCCAACACCCTCCAACCTCCACACACACACATATCCACCCCCCACACCCACATCCACACACACGCACATCCACACATACACACACACACACAAACACATGCACACATTCCCCTACCCACCACACACACATGGGCCTCCACACATACACACACACACACACACATATCCAACCCCCCCTCCTCCACATGCACACCCCAACCCCTCCCCACACACACACACATCCACACACACACACATCCCCTCACACACATCCCTGCACACACATCTCTACACACACATCCTCCACACACACATCTCTACACACACACACACACACACACACACACACACACACACACACACACACACACACACACACACACACACACACACACACACACACACACACACACACCCCTACACACACACACACACACACACTCCCCCTACAACCCCCCCTCCCCCCCCCCACATCCACACATCCACACACACACACACACACACACACACACACACACACACACACACACACACACACACACACACACACACACACACACACACACACACACACACACACACACACACACATATATATATATATATATATATATATATATACACACACACACCCACACACACCCACACACCAACACCCCCACACACACCCACACACCAACACCCCCCACACCCCTCCCCACACACAAACACCCCCACACCCCTCCCCCCACACGCACACCCCTCCACACAAACACACACACATCCCTCCACCCCATCCATTTAAAAAAATATTTTCGTTTAATTAACTATCTGCCACCCGTGGAAGAACGTCATGCCGTTGCATGACGTCATCCGTGGCCCGTGCCGTATGTCAGCGTAAGAACGAAGTATCCCGTCGATCGAACTTGGTCAAATTTTTCATGATTGTCACAAAATTTGTTGCTATTTTGTTAACTCGTCCGAGGCAATACGACCATCGAAATCGGAGCCAAATTGACGCCGTAAGGTCTGCCTGCACGCATGGATATTTTACCTGAGGAAGAATTCACTTTGGAAATGCGATCCATTTAAAATGTTAGATTTTGAATAACTTCGTCATTTTCAATCGAATTTCCACCAAATAAAGGTCACCATTCCTTGCAGATACCTCTCTTTCTCCTTAAAATTGAGGACAGGATGAACGTCGGAGCGAGAAATAAGCCGAGGCGGCGGAGAGTTTTACAATGTTATTTTCCAATGTGAATGACAATATCGTGTAGTTTTACGAAAATTCATCACAATTTGCCCAGATTTGTTGCATTCGAATGTTAACACCCTCTAGCGACTGCCAAATCCGAAGACAATTTAATTTCGATCTACCCTTAGCTCGTGAGGTGGTTATGTCACATGGCCTGGTCAAAAAAAAGTGTTGTGGTTCTTCTTCTTCAGGCAATAACAACTTCTAGTTTCCAGACCGTACATCCAATCATCTTGACATTTTGCACACTTGTTACTCTTCATGAGTACTACTATAGTACTATAGTACTATAGTATGAAGTTTCACGTCGATCAATAAAGCGATTCAAGAGATATCCATTTTAAAATAATATTTTCGTTTAATTAACGATATCTGCCAAACCACGTGACCTATCGCAAATTCTAAAATGACGTTTTAGTAGACTGACATGCTGAACAGATCTGTGAATTTTCTCCTCGATTGGATCAAAAATGAGGGAGGAGCTAGGTTTTAAAGGTTCATGCTTAAAAACGTCATAACTCTGAAACCATGTGTCGGATGATGTCGTGCTCGCTGACTTTTTTGTTCGTCATGGGTATGAGATTCTGCTTGCTAAGTTTGGCCTCGATCTGTTCAGCCGTTGCAGAGAAAAAGGGGGTTTTCGGGTTTTCACGAAAAACAATATGGCGGCCGAACCACGTGACCTGCAATGTCATAATTACCATTAAAATATTCTACAGACCGAGTCCCTCCTATGATGAAAATTTGATCTCAATCGGCCCTATTATTGCTGAGAAAATGTTTTTTAAAGGAAATTAAAACTTAAAATGGCAATAGCACTGGGAGACATGGCCCGGAAGGACAAAATGGTGCGTTTCTTCTTCTTTCAACAATAAAGACTTATAGCTTCGAGACCGTACATCCAATCATCTTGAAATTTTGCACCCTTGTTCCGCCTGATGAGAGCTACATTGCATTAAAAATTCAAGTCGATCCATGCAGTGGTTCAAGAGTTACAAGCTTTTTAAAATTTTACTTCCATTATTTATTGCGGCCAAACCATGTGACATATCAAAATGTCTCAAGTAACGTTGAAACATACTCCCATGAGGAACATTTGTGTAAAGATTCCACTCGATATCTTCACAAATTATGGAGGTGAATTCCATTTCTAGTTTGAGCTTTAAAACGTCATAACTCTGAAACCATGTGTCGGATGTCGTCATGCATCAAAATTTGATGCAGTAGCGTTGTTGAAGTTTTTCCGTCATTTTGTCAAAAACGAAAATCCGACGGCGCTCACTTACATGTCTTCACTCATCGGCGGTCTGCCGTCGAATGACAGCTTCTGCAGGTGGGAAAAAATTCACGCGTGTGCATTAGGATCGCCTACATACGTGCACCAATCAACGCCTCCCTAGCTTCTTTTTTTTTACGCACGAAAAATAAAGGTCGGATACTTTTTGAACACAGTAGTATATATATATATATATATATATATATATATATATATATATATATATATATATATATATATATATATATATATATATATATATATATATATAGATATATAGATATATATAGATATATATAGATATATATATAGATATATATATAGATATATATATAGATATATAGATATATATATAGATATATATATAGATATATATATAGATATATATAGATATATATAGATATATAGATATATATAGATATATATAGATATATATAGATATAGATATATATATAGATATATATAGATATATATAGATATATATAGATATATATAGATATATATACAGTGAACCCTCGTTTATCGCGGGGGTTACGTTCCAGAACCCCCCGCGATAAACGAAAATCCGCGAAGTAGCGACCATTTTTTTTTTTTTTTTTAATATATATTTTAAAGCATTATGAACTCCCCACACTCTTATTAACCTTTCCCATACTCTTATAAACACTTCCTATACTCTTAAACACTTTTTGCACTCTTAAACATACGTAATTTTAACAACATATAAAATTCTAATGGGTACTCACCATTGAAGATACTGTAGCTACCCATGGGTTCCCCAAGCAAGACCAGCATCAGAATCTCCTTGCTCCAGCCGGTGACGTCACCGGCGGGGATTCCCGGCGCGAGAGTGGCTGGTCACGTGACCGCTAAAGCGTGCCGCGCTTTGCGGGTATAATCAGCTACACCTGTTGATCACGTGACCACCGATTCACCGAAGCACGCCACGCTTGAGAGGCGTGGCTTTCGGTTTCTGGTTGTGCTTTATAATGCAGCCCGATAAATGGGCTTTTCAGTGTTCCCGAGTTGGTTTTGAGAATAAATATCTTCTCGGACGAGTTTGTGTCTTGCCCGTCATTTCGTCCGTATCAAGCAAGAGCCCCGGCTCTTCAATACTACAACTTGCGTGATGAAGATGATGATGAATTAGCTGTGCAGTACTGATGACGATGAAGGTGATGACGATGATGAATGTACTGGCGTTTTCCATACGCACGACTCTTTGTCTACCCTTCTACTGTACACTATGTACAGTATTTTATTTCTTGTAATATGTTTTAAATACTGTATTTTTCTTATTTCTTTACGTTTTTTAATTTTTTAGGCTAGAAAATGCTTATTTTACCACAAAAATATTTAAAATAATAGTATATAAAAATACATTTATACCGCAAAATCCCGCGATATAGCGAAAAATCCGCGATATAATTTTACATATACTAGCGAGAAAAAACCGCGATGTACCGAATCCGCGAAAAGTGAACCGCGATATAGCGAGGGATGACTGTATATATAGATATATATAGATATATATAGATATATATAGATATATATATATATATAGTATATTAGATATATATAGATATATATAGACTATATCATAGATAATCACACTATAACAATATATATAGCACATATGATATATATATATATATATATATAGTATATATATATATATATATATATATATATATAAGATATATATAGATATATATAGATATATATAGATATATATAGATATATATAGATATATATATAAAGATATATATATATATATATATATATATATATATATATATATATACATATACCATATACATATACATATAATGTTACGGATCTCGGGGGTCGGCGCTCCCCATATCAAGAGGGGGTTAATCCCCTTGTCCTTTTAGCTGGCCGACCCGAGTCCTGGGGGTTATAACGTCCTTCCCGGTGCGGCGTTAGATAGGGTTTGTTAGGCCTCGGGGTTCACTACTACCTTAGTACCAACGCCGGCCGGAAACGAGGGAATACCTCCTGCTCGAACCACGGATACGATGGAAAATGCCGAGCGGATAGCAATCCGCGATCCAAGCTATTAACAAAGAGACTAAACCCGATTCTGAGCGGTTGGATCGTGCCACGTTTACCCAATGGAAGAAAGGACGGATGCGATCGGATGGAGAGGAAACCAGAAGGTAGGAAGAACGAAGATGGGTTTATTAACAAATGTACAGAAGAAGAGGAAACAAAAAGGATGTACAAGAGAGGAAGAGAAGAAGCAGCACACAGGGCAGTCTTATAACAGTCTTATTCTAATACCCCAGACAAACATACACACTCACACGGGGGTTGTAGTTGGTAGATGGTCATGTAGAGGGTCCAGGCTCTAGTCGACTCCAGTCCAGGCTCCGGTCCAGCGGCAAAACCCAGCAGGCAGCTCCGCGCGTAGTTGAACGTGACCGGACCTTATATATAGCGGGGGGGGAGGCTGGTATCCTGCATACGTAATATTTGTGCCGTCGTGCTAAACGCACCCTCTCCAATGTTCTCTAATACAAGCGCGCTCTTCTTCTTCAAGTCTCGTACAAGTTCTTTGAAATGCGCTCTCTCCCATCCGAGTCCTCTCACAAAGGTGCGCTCCGTATCGGACCCGTTACGACCAGTGCTCTCATCAAAAGTCCAAGTTCGTGTGCGCAGTTCCTTTTACCGCCAACCTTCCACTCGAGTGCTCCGCGAGAGTCCTTTTTCATGAGCGCCGCTGAATAAGTCATCTCGGTAATGCGCGCGCCTCCAACTCCGCGTAAGTCCTGTGAAAGGGCTTTGCGTTCGCGCTTATATAACGCGACCAGCGAAACGCTATGCGAGCCAAACTGCCACGCTTGCCAGCGATGTTCCCTCAGCCCTGGTTGGCTGGTGAGGGCTTACCGGCCACGCCTTTGATGACTGGATGACGTGGCCACACCTTCTTCCTGCCGTTCCGCCCCCTTTCTCGGGCCTAACCGCGTGTCTTATGGCGGCGTTTGAGTGAGCTATGAGGCACCGACTGTAGGGGCGCGTAATGGCGTCGCTTGGAGAGGGGGGGTCGGAAAATGGACGGAACGAGGCCTCTTATTTGCTCGACGCAACGCACATTCAACTATTGGAAACACAGCCTTATCTAAAACACATATTAATGAAATAACAGTTCTATGGTGTCCTATGTGTTGCTTGTGGACTAACTAGGGGTGCTACCTTTAACCTTTAATGGCATATTTACAAGTGATGTCATATTTACAAGTGTGGGTTCTAAAACCGCAAAAAAAAAAAAAAAGTATATATATATATATATATATATATATGTATATATATACAGACTTGGCATTTAATATGGAATATATATTTTTTCTTGACTTGGGTTTACTTTCTTAACTCAGTATATCAATCTGGTGAGTTTCTTTTACACTTTGGTGATTTCTTGGTTAAAAGAACCGTGTCACTGATTGTCTGTCGCAGCAAGAAGTCAACAACAGGATTATATCACAGGTGGCGTGGCAAAATGTACGGACAGGTGCATTTGATGATTGGCTTCACAATCCGGTATACAAGGGTTGTTGCGTTCTGTATTAGTGGAAAACAACTGCTGCATGTCTCCAAAAGTTATTGCCGCTTCCTCTGGAGATGGTCCGTCAACTCGACAATGCGGTTTGTCATGGAGTGGTGGCTTTACGAAATTACGGCATGAAACAGCGTGCTATTGCTCGGCAGTATGGCATCGCTCAAGGTCAGGTGTCAAAGATCCTGAAACGAAATGCTCAGAGGGGTGTCCCTACTCCAATACCGAGGCCAGGACGTCCCCACAGAACCACAAGGAGGGATGATCGCCAGCTGCACCGGTTAGTCCGCAATGGCCGTACCAAGTCAGCTAATCGGCTTAGGGCTGAGTGGCAGCAGCTGACAAATGTTCCTGTATCCAGAAAGCTAGTCAACCAACGACTGGTTCAAGCAGGCTATCGTGCCAGGCGTCCCCTGAGAAAGCCACGCCTGACCAGACAACACCGCCAGCGCCGATTGCAGTGGGCCAGAGAGCACCGTCAATGGCAGCCAGGACACTGGAATCACGTGATCTTCAGTGACGAGTCTAGATTTCTGGTCTATCGTCAAGATGGCCGCGTCCGAGTGCGCAGACAAGTGCATGAAGCCACAACAAAGATTGTATAGTGCCAAGAGTCCAAGCTGGAGGTGGTGGGGTGACCGTTTGGGCTGCTTTCATGCAGGGGGCAAAACTGACCTGGTTGTTCTGAATGGAAACCTGAACCAGTTCAAGTACAGGGCCATTCTGGAAGAAACATTGCTTCCATTTGCTCGTGCAGCCTTTCGAGGAAACTTTGTCTTCCAAGATGACAATGCACAGCCTCATCGTGCTCACATGATCCAACACTTTCTTGCTGACCGTGGTGCAGAGCATATGGAGTGGCCTGCCATGTCCCCGGATATGAATCCGATGGAGAACTTGTGGGCAGAATTAACGCGTCAAATCGACCACTTGGACCAGCAGCCGACCTCTGTGCGTGAATTGCAGCAGGCTATTGTCACTGCATGGCAAGCGATTCCTGTCCAAACCTTCGCAAATCTTGTGAACAGCATGCCTCAACGTGTACGTGCTCTCCTGAATGCTCGTGCGGGTTACACGAAGTACTGAACTGTAATTTCACTGTCCGTAATCCCAGTCGTAATTTAACTTTTGTTTTTGTTAAAAACATTTTTGGCTAATGTGCAAAATAAAGAGATACTTGTGGAAAACGTACAGAAGTTTAACCCAGTACTATCCATGAATTGACTTCGATATCAGTTTACATCACTTTCAAGGATCAATTTATTTGTTTCGAAATGTCAAATGTGGTTTTTGTTTCTTTTAAAGGTCACATTAACAAAATCTAGAATAATTTCAACATAATTCCAATGAACTTTTGGTTCTAAGACATCTTGAAAAGTAAGTTCACCCCCACAAAAAAAATATTCCATATTAAATGCCAAGTCTGTATATGTATACATATATATATATATATATATAACATATATATATATATATATATATATATATATATATATATATATATATATATATATATATATATATATATATATATATATATATATATATATATATATATATATATATATATATATATATATATATATATATATATATATATATTGTTGCGGACATGAGGCCTGTATTTTTTTGATTGTGTTGTATTGTGGTAAATTGGTGATGATTATTGTTTATTCTGCGCCCCCCTACCTCCGGAGCTGTGTAAAGGTGAAAGGGCATCCCATAATTAGTCCACAAGCATACACGTCAGCCAAATAATAGAATACCCCTGTTTGATAGTTATCTCTTATTCTGTGTTTTAGAGTAAGGCTGTGTCTCCCATTAATTGAAGTACTCCATTGCACCAGTGAAAGAGAATAGATCCCCTTTCATTCCCATCCCCAAAATCCCCATTTCCCTCACATCCCCTTTCGTCATTGCCGAGCCTCGATTGCCAATTACCTCCCCTCCAAAACCACCATTGGCCACGAGGATCGGGTCGGGGAAGAAAGGCGTGCCCGCCCATCGTCATCAAGGGCGGAGTTAGAGGGCCGTGCCGACCAATCAGGGCCGAGGTGAGCACACCGATGGGCGTGTCCTGAAGGCCGGCGGCTTGATCGCTGGAGGCGCTATAAAGGCGCGCGCGCAAGAAGCAAGGCGTGGTTGTTGAGTTGAGTGGTTGGACCAGATGAGCTTTGACAAGACGAGAGAGACGAGTCCTAAAAAGAGCACGCGACGTCCACACAGCTGCAGCAGCAGCAGCAGCCACAGCAGCCGCTTGGGGCCTGGACGGCAGTTTTGAGCAGGGCCGTGAAGGAACGGCGGCTGCGAAACGCGCCGATCGTGCTGCAGGACCCGTTGGACCTTCCTCTCCCTCCAGCCATCCACCTCCTGCCTTTCCATCCTTTTGTGTACGTGAGTTTGTTCTGTGTGTCTTGTCCCTGGGTTAATTAAGACTGTAGGTAAGCTAGCGTTGCACTGTGTCTTTGAATTCTTCTGTAAATTATTTTCTTATCTTTCCTTCTTCCTTGGTTACTTTGAGCGTGTATATAATAGGAATAAATTTCGTAGTATTGCCAACCTTTTTGTCTTCTTATTCTTCTTCTTCACATCCGTGTCGCCTTTGTCTTTTCCCTATTGAATATCTGTGGCGCGACCCGGCCAACGTTCGGGAATCGGGTTAGTCGGGTAACTGTTCGGCCGCGGTGCCATCCGCTCGGCAAATCAACATCCTTATCCGCGGTCCGTAACTATATATATATATATATATATATATATATATATATATATATATATATATATATATATATATATATATATATATATATATATATTAGTCTAGTAGGAAGACTAGGTCCCCTGCACCCCCCGGAGATATACTTCTAATCAGTGTTTCTAGATTGGAAAAAATGTGTAGAAAATGACTAGCTATGGCCCCAAGCTGAAAAAATGTCCCACATACCATTTTTATGCAAATTACTGCTGCCATTATCAAAAAAACGATTTTTGACATATCTCAGCCAATATTGCAGATAATTGAAAAATGAAGGTGTCTAGACCCATGTTTTGAAGGGCATAGATCATGATAGAACTATTCATAACATGATTACATGTGTCTATGGTATACTAGTATGCATATTAATGCTGTAATTACAAAATAATCAGTTTTACAAATGATAAGGATACGTTAATACTGCAGATAACTTAACATGGTACATAAGGGTCTAAACCCAGTATTTTCAAGGTTAAATGTCAACAAGATGCTCCTGAGTCTTGCATAGGGGCGGGACATTGGCAGTAACATTGGTACCACTCAACTTTTCTTCCCACCATTGACTTTGTATTGCGAGAGATTTTCACTTGCTTATTTAAAGGTTTCTCACCCAGCCCACGTAAAATCTACCAACTCCTGCTGTTAACTCCCAAACATATTTTTTTTATGTTATCCAATCACAGTGCAGAAATGACAGACTAGAGATCCAAATTAGTGCTGCTATAGCTGCCATTTTACATTTCCATCCATGTAACATGCGCGCTCGCGCGCTCGTATCAATTGGTAATGTCGCGCGCTCGTATCAATTGGTAACGTTGATGTTATTGAATACCTCAGTTGAAAGTTCAGTCTTCCATTCCATCTGTGTGTTGTTCTTGGTATTCATCCTCCAATCTAGCCAGGTAAGATGCTAACTATAATGTTACTCACACTCTTGACTTCAGTTTCTGCATGAAATCATAAACAGGCAGAATAACAGCTGAGCCAGCTAGCACCATGTTAGCTAACGTTAAAGCTAGCCTCATCTATGTACAGTATGTTCCTAATGTCGGTGTAACTTAAACTTTTGTTAATGCCAAACATGAGACATATCTGTTGACTTCTGTATATGAATTGAACCAGAAAGAGGCACGACAGCTGAGCTAGCTACAGTAACTTAGCACAATGTTTCATTGGCCTAGATAGCTAACGTTAGTGTGGAAGAATTTAGATGTTTTAGCTATTAGCACTTTTGATGCCACTAAACATGGTTTAGTCAGCTAAAAAGTACCCTAGTGTAGAACATGACTCAGAACCTCTGTTACCTCACTGAAAACTCAGAGCCTCCTTTCACAGGCACTTTTAACATCATTCGTGATTTCTTATTTGTCATTTAACAGTGATGGTAGACATCGACAGCAAGCATGCCCAAAGAAAACGGAGTGTAGAACCTGCAGCCCAAAGCTCTCCTCCTACATGCATCCTTCATGTACCATCCATGTCTGATCATGGGATTTCACGCCCTCCGTAAAATTAAAGGATCTGCTTCAGAAAAACTGCAACTGCTTCAAAAGATCCGGGATAGACGTCTCAACCAACCGCATGACTCCCCATGTCGTATGCAATCAGTATGTGATCAGATCCCGGCAACTCTTCCTGATGACCTAGAAAGAGTAGGATATCACAGCAAGTGTTATAAGCACTTTGTCCGCCACTTTCATCGTCTGGGAGATGATACAGAACCAGGGCCATCAACCTCATCATGGCATCACTCTCCTCGTAAACCAGGAGGTTCTGCTGAACCCATCTTCCCGCCAGAGTGTATATTTTGTGAGAAAGTTGAGACCAAAGATGCTCATCGCAATACTGAGAGGCCTACAACCTTCCCATCCTTTAAAAACAAAGAAAATGCATGGGAGCAAATCGAAACACGGGCTGAGAAAATGGGTCTCTATCGACTCCATCGAAAGGTGAAAAACAAAGACCTCTTTGCATGTGAGGCCAAACACCATCCGTCATGTTTTAAAGCTTTCCGCACAGCATTCTACAACTATGAGCGTGCGATTCACAGAGCCGAAGCACCAAAGGAGCAGGCTTGCATGTCAGCCGCCCATGAAAAGGCATTCAACTCAGTACTGGAACACATTCAAACCCAGGTCATCCAGCAGAATAAAGTTCTACAGCTTTCTTCCTTGCGCTTGCTCTATGTCGAGGAACTGAAACTGAATGGATATGAGAACTCAAATTATCGGTCAGAGAAACTACTGAAACGCCTACAGAATGACCCAATCAAGGAGCATATCCACTTCACGAAGGTTGATCATGACAAATGTGATGTCATTTCTTTCTGGCTTGTGCACAGCTCAAACATAACAGTTTCCAATGCTCTCGCACGAGCATTCACACTCGGAAGCACAAACAAGAACCAAAATGTTGCCCTCCAACTTCGCCAGGGTATTCTACAGGCTTTCAGAGAGTGTAAAGACCAACCATGGCCACCAACAGCTGAAGACATGGAGCTCAATCCTGAAGACATCCTACCTCCAGACCTTGTCCGCTTTCTCAGCGTGCTAATGACTGGCAAGGAGGGCATCGAGACAGAAAAGGTGAAGCGTCTGGTCTTCTCCATTGGACAAGATCTGTGCCGTGCAGTGTCAGATGGAAAATGGAAGTTACCAAAGCACATTCTCCTCTGTGTGACTGTAAGGCACCTGTTCCGAAGCAAACAGCTCACCACAATACTACACAGGCTTGGACACTCTGAGAGCTACGATTTCGCCTTGGAGTTGGAAACTGCTCTCGCCAAGGTCCTGGATGAAGTCTCAACTTATCGTACACCACAAATTGTGACAGGAGAGGGCAACCTTGTATTCCACTGTGAGTGGGACAACTTGAATAAAACCACTACCAGTGTGCACGGCAGCAACATTGTAAACAGTGCTGGAGGAATCATGGTGCAGGAGGTCAAGCCCGGGTTCGAGAGCAGCAAGGACCGAATGCTACCTACCATCAATAGGTCACAACAGCGTAGCCTGAAGGTCGACACACCAAAAACTCTCCCACCCTTGCACTTTACTCGCGTTGGCCCGAAGTTCCCTGAAGGCTCATCATTCACACCGCCAGCAGAGAATGACACAGTCTATGCCACTACGATGCAAGAGTACTACATCTGGCTCTTCATCAGATACATCGGAAGCTGTGGCCTGCAGCCTGTGCCTGGGCTAGGGGGTTTCACCTCTGCAACAGGAAGAGACTGATACCAGGGTGGTTCTGTACCTCCATCATGCTGCTACCATCGGATACAAGAACGCTGTAGTCAGAACACCGGACACAGACATCCTCCTGATCCTGCTCCACCATGCCCACAACATCAAGCTGACGGTGTACCTGGATACAGGGTCATGGAAGCATCGCCAACTTGTCAACGTCTCTGAGCTGGCAGAATCCCTGGGAGAGGACTACTGTGCCACTCTCCTGGGGTACTATGTGTTCAGCGGAGAAGACTGCACCAGTGCCTTCAAAGGGAAGGGAAAAGTCGGGCCCTTGAAAAAGCTGGAGAAGAATCCCAGGTTTCACAGGGCATTCGGTGAACTGGGTGACAACTGGGATGCCAACCCTGAGGTGGAGAGGCAGTTAGAAAAATTCACCTGTGTGATGTACGGCCAGAGTCGCGAGTCATCAGTGGACATTGTCCGTGCCAAGCTGCTACGAAAAATGGTGGGAGAGGACAAGACCCTCACATCCAAGTCCAAGGTTGATCTGGCTCGCCTTCCTCCATGCCAGTCTGCCCTGAAGCCGCACATCCAGCGTGTGAACCACCGCGTAGCATTGTACAAAAGAGCCGATCAACCTATCATCGAAAAGCCAAAACCTTATGAGGAGCAAGGATGGATAAGGACTGATGAAGGACTGTTGAAATCAATGTGGTCCAGTGGTCCCATCCTACCAACCTCACTGGTGGATCTTCTGAACACAGGAGAGCACGAAGAGGAGGAGGAAGAGGAAGGAGAAGAAGAGTTTGACTCTGACGATTTCGATGAAAATGATGATGACTGACTCAGTGTAGAATCACTAATGCTAATGATGTTTATCTAAAACAAGCAAGAGAAGAGTGGTCACATTGAGTGCTAGGACTATTTTGACAGTTGTAATATTTAGAAAAATAAAACTTTGTGTTAACGTCTGTGTAGACGGACCTTAATATGAGTCTATTATTTCGTAAAACTGTGATTATTTTGTAAATAAAGCACTAATTAGCATACTAGTATACCATAGACACATGTAATCATGTTATGAATAGTTCTATCATGATCTATGCCCTTCAAAACATGGGTCTAGACACCTTCATTTTTCAATTATCTGCAATATTGGCTGAGATATGTCAAAAATCGTTTTTTTGATAATGGCAGCAGTAATTTGCATAAAAATGGTATGTGGGACATTTTTTCAGCTTGGGGCCATAGCTAGTCATTTTCTACACATTTTTTCCAATCTAGAAACACTGATTAGAAGTATATCTCCGGGGGGTGCAGGGGGACCTAGTCTTCCTACTAGACTATATATATATACAGTGAAACCTTGACTTACGAGTGCACCAACTTACGAGTTTTCCGAGATACGAGCCGTCGCTCGGGTGGTTTATTGCTTTGAGATGCGAGCCGAGATCTGAGTTACGAGCTTACGCCACCCGCCACCAAGTGGGTTCCGGTCACGTGGTTATCTTGCCGTGCAAGCATCTCTGCCGTATATCGCTGCTGCTTTGTTTTCGCATTTTGGTTATTTTGGAGCTTACGCCACCCGCCACCACGTGGGTTCCGGTCACGTGGTTATCTTGCCGTGCAAGCATCTCTGCCGTATATAGCTGCTGCTTTGTTTTCGCATTTTGGTTATTTTGGAAAATTTCTTAGTTTTAACCATGGGTCCTAAGAAATTGAGTGCCAAGGGCAGTACTGAGAAGAAGAAGAGGATGATGTGCTTGGATATAAAACACGCAATCGTCGAAAAACATGAGCGAGGTGTGCGTGTTGTCGACTTGGTGAGGCGGATGTGAAGGCAGCTGAAGATTTTATTATAACTTTTGCCGAACTGATAGAAGCCGAACGATTCATCCCCCAGCAAATCTTCAACTGTGACGAGACAGGGCTCTTCTGGAAAAAGATGCCGAGGAGGACGTATATAACGGCAGAGGAGAAGAGCATGCCAGGCCACAACTTGTTCAGAGTGCCGGCGATAGCTCGCCTTCTCTTTGTGGAAAACACGGTGAGATCCTTAACATCCAACAACTAATGGGACGCAAACGGGGCGCCCAGTTTAGCGGTACACACATTGATGAATCACCCTGCCTGTGATTCACCCATGACAGGTTATAGCTGGGTCAGGATTCAAACCCAGGCTGGACAGTTTAGACTTTAGAGTCAAGTGTGCGTACCTCCAGTCCAGGCCATCCTGCCAACTTGTATGCTGCATACAGGTGAAATATAAAGCGCGAGATATTTATATATATACTGTATATAAAAAAAAAAATTGGTGTGATTTTTGGCGGGCTGGAACGGATTAATAGCATTTCAATGCATTTTAATGGGGAAATTTAATTTGAGAAACGAGCAAATTGAGTTACGAGCTCGGTCACAGAACGAATTAAACTCGCAAGTCAAGGTTTCACTGTATATATATATATATATATATATAGATATATATATATATATATATATTCCCTATAGAAGGTCCACACCACCTTTCAAATTTTTCACCTTTTGTTGCCTTGTAACCTGGAATTAAATTGCATTAAATCAGACTTTTTCCACCTTTTCCTACACATCATAACCCACAACTTCAAAGTGAAAAATAAATTCTACAAATTTCAGAAAATCAATTAAAAATACAAAACTAGAATATCTTAGTTTGATAAGTATTCACCCCCCTGAGTTAATACTTGGAGGAAGCACCTTTGGCAGCAATTACAGCTGGGAGTCTGTTTGGACAGGTCTCTACCAACTTTGCACACCTTGATTAGGAAATATTTGCCAATTTTTTTTTTTTTTTTTGTACAAAAATGGTCTAAAGCTCATTCATGTTCATGATGAGCATTGATGGACAGCAATCTCCAAGTCATGCCACAGATTTGCAATTGGATTTATGTCGGGGCTCTGACTGGACCACTCAAGGACATTTACCTTTCTGTTCCTTAGCCACTCCAGTGTAGCTTTGGCTGTGTGCTTCGGGTCGTTGTCATTCTGAAAGGTGAACTTCCGTCCCAATTTCAGTTTTCTTGCAGAGGGCAACAGGTTTTCCTCTGATTTTTCTGTATTTTGCCCATCCATTTTCTCTCTATCCTGACTACCCTCATCTTTGCTGATGAGAAACATCCCCATAATATGATGCTGCCACCACCATGCTTCACAGTCGGGATGGTGTTCTTTGGGTGATGTGCTGTGTTGGGTTTACACCTATCTCTTTGAGTGGTCTTTGTTTCATCAGTCCACAAAACGTTTTGCCACATGGCTTCAGAATCTCCGGAGTTTTTTTTGCATACTTCAAACGGAACCCAAGGTGGGCTTTTTTTTAGTAATTGCTACCTTCTTGCCACCCTAACGTACAGGCCAGACTTGTGGAGTGCTTGGGATATTGTTGTCACATGCACACAGTGACCAGTCTTTGCCATAAAGGCCTGTAGCTCTTTCAAAGTTGCCATTGGCCTCTTGGTGGCCTCTTTGATCAGTCTCCTCCTTGTTTGGTCATGCAGTTTGGAGGGACTGCCTGACCTAGGCAGGGTCTTGGTGGTATCATACACCTTCCACTTCTTAATGATTGTCTTGACTGTGCTCCAAGGGATATTCAAGGCCTTTGAAATATTTTTATACCCATTCCCTGATATCTGCCTTTCCACAACTTTATCCTGGAGATCTCTTGAAAGATCCTTGGTGCTCATGGTTGTCTTTGCTGTGAAATGCACTACCCAGCACAGGAAACCTCCACGAACAGCTGATTTTATTCTGAAATAATCAGAATCACTACAATTTAACACAGGTGGAGGCCAATTAACTTGGTGCATGATTTTGAATGTGATTGGTTACACCTGAGCTAATTTACAATCGCTATTATAAGGGGGGTGGACACTTATCCAACCAAGATAATCTAATTTTGTATTTAAAATTAATTTTATGAAACTTGTAGAATTTGTTTTTCACTTGGAAGTTGTGGGTTATGATGTGTAGATGAAGTTGGAAAAAGTCTGATTTAATAGATTTTAATTCCAGGCTGTAAGGTAACAAAAGGTGAAAATTTTGAAAGGGGGCATAGACTTTCTATCGGCACTGTATATATTTACCTCCGCCACCAAAGGTGGATGGAGGCTATGTTTTCACCCCTGTCTGTCCGTTTGTCTGTCCGTTTGTGAACAAAATATCTCAAAGTTGTCGGCGGATTCGGACGAAATTTTGCAGAGATGTCGTGTAGGTGAAAAGGACGAAATGATTCGATTTTGGTGTAGATCCGGATTTGGATCCGGCTCGTATAATTTTTTTCAGTGATTCTTCACCATTGGGAGATAGGGCCAAAAACGATACATACTGTTACGAATTTGGGTAGTGATATATGTAGAGCAGAGTATATCTGAGTAGGTAGCATGCTTCGACTGTCGCGATAGGGAATCTACCTGTAATTCTTGTGTAGGCGTTTTGTCGGCTAAGACGTGACTGTGGATCTACCAGGAGATTCGGGTGATAGGTAGTGTAGGGGTTAATGAGTAGAGCCCTTGTATGTCTCACCTGCTAGTCAAACCTTTGTCCCTGATGGCACTGCAGACCACATAGACACTAGTTAGGACCTTTAGTACAACATTAATGACACCCTTCCCCCCCTGACATGACTTAGGAAGAAATCAGGCCAGAACACCGCCACAATTGGCCGCCACCATTTCCACCTCCAAGAGGCCTATCCACTTCGCATAGCACGTGCTGTGACCAAGGAGTAGGGGACGGGAGTGAGAGTGGCGCAGTGGGGGTGCCCCTGGACGAGCCGGCGAGTGGGCGAGCCTTCACTCATTCATTCCTCTTTTCTCCCGCCTCTGGAACAAACTCCCTCACTCTCTTCAATCCCACTCCTCCCTCCAGGTCTTTAAAACAGCTGTTCACCACCATCTCTTATCTTCCCCCATCCAAAACCGTGATCTTTTCTACCCCTGCTAATTTCACCCAAAATCCACTTTTTTGAAATACCAACTTCTTTCCTGGAAGTCCTTGGTGTACTGTGTTTATACTTCTCCCATCCCCCCCTTCCCACGCCGCCTTCCCCCAATCCCTCTCCCTCTCACGCATTCCCGATGTCCCTGCTCTCAAATGGTGTGTTTATGTGCTTCCCCTTCTCTCCCCATCTTGTCTACCTGTTGTCTACCGCTCCCCTTTTTATATGCTTTGTTTGTCTCTTTGATTTCTTTTTGTGATAAATGTTAGCTCTTTCACGAGCCTCGATTCTGTATACAAAAAACCCCCAAAAAACAAACAAAAAAAACCTGTTTGTGTCCTTCATAATGACGTCCTTAAAAACAGTAAGTTTTCCTGTTTGGAACGATTTTCTATTTTGTTTTACTGTCGGGTAGAGTAAAAAAATACTATCTCGCTCCACTCTGGACATGTGCGGTCAGGACAAATTCAGTGCCTAGGTACCTTAAACCGAAAGACTTGTCTTCGTATTCATTTTTTGATTTGTGTTAAAAATATAACATTTGATATAAATATGTTGTTTCCACGATTGGTAACTGGTAAGATGGGCAGGAAATAATTGCTTAAACCTGCTTTTTGTTTTGAGTGTGTGGGGGTAAAACTGATTACATCACACGAAGTAATTACCTGAAATAGCTTTGCTTTCCCCATTCATGTTTTGTTGTGAGTATTCTTATTGATCGGATACCTCGGTGTAATACGTCGTTCTAAAATGTCCTTCCAAACTTTCCCTGCCCCCTCCATTGTTTGTCTGCAGCTGTACTTGATAATGAGCGTTTGTCGGCAGAGGAAATGGATGAACGCCGAATGCAGAACATTGCCTACGAGTACCTTTGTCACCTCGAGGAAGCAAAAAGGTAACCATCTCTGGCATCGTTATTCTTATTTAATATATATTTTTCAATGTGGTTGTGCACCTTGCCTTCTTTTTTGAAACCACAATTCTTTGACACCACTTCCAACAAGAAAATGACAAGTGTAACTTTAATCTCGTCTTGATTTTGGAATTGTTTATCTCATCCGTAACACTAAGGTAACTTGTGCCTTCTCTCCATTAGTTGAATCGCACAGTTCACACCTTGTCTGGAGTATGAGATTGCTCCATCCATTGTCTATACTCGGACTTCTGAGTTATTCCCACTTTAAGTTACATTAAGTTAATCTTGTTAATTATACCATCCCAAGATGGGTGAAAAGACTCTGGCTGATCATGCAACATGATGCTTTCTTAATGGCATGACGACGTCGCACCGCCAGCTTCGACGTCTCCCCTTAAACAAACCGCAACTCCCTGCCAAAGACAAATTCCTCGATAGATTTTTGAATCCCAAAGGAATGGAGAAAAAAGCACAATTTGGCATCTTGTGAGGATGAATGCTAATATACAGTACCCTCCATAAGTATTGAAACAGTGAAGTCAAATTTGTTATTATTTCTATTTACTCATTAAATTTGGATTTGAGATAAAAAGATTAATATGAGGCAAGCATACAGAAGGTCAGTCTTTATTTATTGATATTTTTATGTATATGTTTTACCATTGTAAAACAACAACGCTTTTATGTTCAGTCCCCTCCCCTCCACCCATTTTATGTAAGTATAAGTGTTCGAACAGATTAACTTAAACCTAATTAAAGTAGTATTTGTATTTCATTACATATCTCTTGCATGCAATAATTGCATCCAGCATCGGGTTGGACATCACCAAACTCTTGATCTTCCTTTGAGATGCTTTTCAGGCCTTTACTGCAGACATTGTCAGTTGTTTTGTTTTGGGGGTTTCTGACTTTAGACTCCTCTTCAGCAAGTGAAATTCATGCGAGATTGTATTTAAATCAGGAGATTGACTTGTCCAGTCTAAAACTTTCCACTTTTCCCCCTGTTGAGATCCTTGGTTGCATTGGCAGTGTGTTTTGGGTTATTGTCTTGCTGCAGGTGAAATGCCGCCCAATGAGTTTGGTTGAATTTTCTTGTACATAGACAGACAAAATGTTTCTGTACTCTTCTGCATTCATTCTGATGCCACCATCATTAGTTACATCATCAATAAAGATAAGAGAGCCAGTTCCAGAGGCAGCCATACAAGCCCAAGCCATGTCATGACCACCACCATGCTTCACACATGAGGTTTTTGATCACATGCAGTTCCTTCCTTTTGCCACACTTTCACCTTTTCATCTTCTTTGGTAAAGGTTTATCTTGGTCTCAACTGTTCCTAAAACTTCGCTCCAGAACTCAACTGGCTCACCTCTCTACATTCTATTTTTGCTGGTGAGAGGTTTGCATCTTGTGGTGTAGCCTCTGTAATTCTGCTATTGAAGTCTTCAGCGAACGGTAGATTGTGACACTTTCACCCCTGCACTCTGGAGGTTGTTGGTGATGCCACTGACAGTTGTTTTCGGGTTTTTCATCACAGCTCTATTGAGGTTTCTGTCATCAACTGCAGTTGTCTTCCTTTGCCAACCTTGCCATTGTCTATTGCTAAGTACACTCATGTTTTCCCCCTCAATATATTCCAAAGTGTTGTATTCCAGGTGTTGTGATATGGTTCTAATTGAAATATTCTGTTCTTTCAGCTTTCAAATTGCTTGCTTTTCTTTCTTAGACAATTCTCTGGTCTTCATCTTGGTTTATGTCGACTGACTCCAAATACAGACTCCCAAGGCAAAGCAAAGACTAAAATCAAGACGAGATGTTCACAAGTCTTATGTGAACAATCAGTGCAGCAAGAAACACCTGTCAGTCATTTATTCCAATTCTTATGCTGACCTAAAATGGGGAGACTGAACATAGAAAGTGTTGTTCTTCGACAATGGTAAAACATATATACATAGAAATACCATGAAATAAAAACTCACCTTCTGTACTCTTGCCTCATATTCATCTTTTGATCTCAAATCCAAATTTCTTGAGAATATAAATAAAAAAAATCCCCTTTTTAAAGCTATTTTCCCTGCGAAAGCAGGGTTTAGCCTTGCGGGCCCCATGACGATGATCATGGTTCCCTTTTTGAGGAAATGTTTTTATGGCCAGATGCCCTTCCTGACACTAACCCTTTAGTCACCTCTTAGGACATGCAGGGATACGGTGTACCTATTCTAAATCTGGGTGCACACCGGGATCATTCATCTCAGCAAGCTGGTACTCAATTTGCCGACCTCCGAAGGATGACAGGCTGAGTCAACCCCCCTGACGTTAATTCAACGATCTACCGGGATTCGAACGATCCCGAGCCTGCACCCTAACCGCTAAGTCAACACCAGGCATCAAATATCTTGAGTAACGAACCACCTTTAGAAACAAATAATATCTTTGACTTAATTATTATTCAAATAATAATATATCGAGTATAGAATCAAATATCTTGAGTATACAACAACAACAACAACATGCATTTTAAAGGCCATTTTCCCTGCTAGAGCGGGGGTTAGCCTTGCGGTCCCCATGACAATCTTCTCCATTTTGCCCTATTTTCTGCATCTCTCCTTGTTAACCCCCTTGCCCGCATTTCTTCTTCCACCATCTTTAGCCAAGTCTTTCTCGATCTTCCCCGTCCTCTACTTCCTTCTACATTCATTTCCATCACTCTTATCAACCAGTCACTTTCATCCTTCCTCAGCACATGACCAAACCATCTCAACCTGTTCATCTTCACAGCATCAATCACAGGCTCTATTCCCATCATCTTTCGCAATTCATCATTTGTCTTCCTCTCTCTCAACGATACTCAGCACATCCATCAAACCATTCACATTTCCACCCTTTCCAACCTTCGTTGCTGCTCTACGTTCATTACCCATGTCTCGCTCCCATAAATCGTAACACTTCTCACACATGCAGCATACACCTTTCCCTTCAGCCTCAACGACACTCCCCTCCTCACCAGCACGCCACTCAGTTCCCGAAACTTCTTCCATGCACATCTCACTCTAGCAACCGTTGCCGAGTCTGATCCACCTTCTCCATTCAGCATGTCTCCGAGGTAGCAAAATGTTTTCACACCTTCCAGCTTCACGCCGTCTCCAAGATCCAACTCAACATTTCCTCCATCTGCAGCTCCCTCTGTGCACACCTTCCATTTGAATGTAGCTGCCACACTGGTTAATGACCCTCTCAGACCACTGCATTTTTGATGAACCCACTCAGTGTACATTGTACATTGAATGGAGGTCACTCTGACACCCTTCCTACACATAGCACAGGGTCACTTCCCAGTTCTTTCCACCTCACCACATGCTTTACCACTTGCCATCACCTTCGTCTTTCCGATATTCACCTTCAGACCTTTTGTCTCCATACATTCCTTCCACTTGTTCATTTTTCCTTCAGTCCATCCATACTTTCCGCAATCAACACCAGATCATCTGCATACAACAACTCCCATGGTATACCCTCCTTTACGTTCTGAGCCAGCACCTCCATCACAGCTACAAATAGTAGTGGACTTAGTACCGACCCCTGATGCACTCCCACCTTCACCTCAAACTCACCACTGTTCCCGTCCTTCGTCCTTACAGCTGTGCGCGCGCGCTCTTTTGTACATTGCCATCACTACTCTGATCAACCATTCCTCCACTCCGAACTTCCTCAATGCCCATGTCAATACTTTGCGTGGAACCCTATCGAATGCTTTCTCCAGATCAACAAACCCAAGAAACAACTTCTTCCTCTTCTCCATGTACTTCTCCTGCAACTGCCTCACAATGAAAAGCGCGTCTGTCGTTCCTCTTCCTGGCATAAATCCAAACTGCATTTTGTCGATCTTCACTTTCTTCCTTATCCTCCTCTCTAACACCCTTTCCAATACATTCCATGCTCCAATAACTTTATCGCTCGGTACGAGTTACACTACAGAGGGTCACCTTTCCCCTTGTATAGAGGGATGAGGGTACTCAGTTCCCAAGCCACTGGAATGTAGCCTTCTTTCACCACCAGATTACAGATCTCTGTCATTCTCTTCACACCCCAACTTCCTGCTGCCTTCAACATATCTCCCACAACTCCCGTCGGCCCGCCCGCTTTTCTACTCTTCATTGCTTTTATCGCTTCCTCAACTTCCTTCTCAGTTATCTTCTCTGCCGGTCCTAAAACTGGGTTACTCTCTATGTTGCCATCCCATTCATTCTCTGTATTCAACAGCATTTCCATATATCTTTTCCATCTTCCTTTAATTCCATCTGGGTCCACAACGATTTGTCCCACTTCATCCTTCAAGCAACTCACCCCCATCACATCACACCTCTCTTTCGTTATCTGCTTTGCAATCCTGAATACCGCTCTCTGACCCTCTTCTGAATCCAAGCGTTCTCCGAACATTTTCCTGCATGCCTCCTGCGCCTTTGCTACCTCTTTCTTTGCAGCCTTCTTGGCTGCCTTATAACTTTCATGCTCTGCTGTTTCTGCTGCCGTACCCTTCGCCTTCTGCCACTCCTTGAACTTCTTCCTCTTCTCGTCAATCCTCTTTCCAACTTCATCATCCCACCACCATGTTTCCGAGTGCCTCGATGGTCCTTTTGTCCATCCACATACCTCACCAATGGCTCCCAACAGACTAGCTTTCATTGACATCCAACCACTTTCAAGCTCAACCACATCATCCTCTGCCCTACTCAGCCTCTCTTTTAATGCCTCCCTTACTGTCACCTCTTTCAACCTCCACACCTTCATTCTCGGTTGGTACTTCACCTGCCGAGCTCTCCTCGCACCTTTCACCCTTATGTCGCAGACAACCAAGTGGTGCTGTGAAACAGCCTCCTCCCCCGGGATCACCTTTGTGTCCCGGAGGTGCCCCCTCTCTCGCCTACGCACCATCACGGAGTCAACGGTTGTCGTCGACCCACTTGACGTGTATGTAACAAGCTTATTATCCTCTTTCTGGAACTGAGTATTACAAATCAACAAATCAGCTCCATCAGCAAACTCCAAAATCCTTTCACCTTCTCCATTTCTCACACCATATCCGTAACCCCCATGAACTCCCTCAAAACCGTCCATACTCCTTCCCACATGTCCATTTAGGTCTCCTCCTACCACGACAACTTCCTCATCTTTCACGTTTTCCATCAGCTTCTCTATCGCACACCAGAACTTGTCCTTCTCTTCATCGCTCCGACCAACCTGCGGAGCATATCCCGAGATGACGTTTACCAAGAGTTTTCCAATCATCATTTTCACCATCATCAACCTATCACTCACTCTAGTCACACTCACCACACTGTCTACAAACTCCTCAGAAAACAGGACACTAACACCATTCACGCCCTCCGGGCACCCTTGCCATACAAACTTGTATTTCTGTCCCTTCATACCCTTCACCAATCACCATTCTCACATCACTTCCCTTCCATCTCGTCTCTTGCACACAACATATGTCCACTCTTCTTCTGACCAATATTTCCACCACTTCTCGTGATCTCCCTGTGATTGTCCCTACATTCCATGTCCCAAACCTCAGAAACCGATCTCCACTTCGGGCTGTACCCTGCCCATATGTAGTTGTAATTGTCATGGTTCGCTTTTTGAGGCAACGTTTTTATGGCCGGATGCCCTTCCTGACGCCAACCCTCTTAGTCGTCTCTTACGACACGCAGGGATACGGTGTACCTATTCTAATCCAGGGTACACACTGGGAAAAATATCTTGAGTGTATAGAAATAAAAACAAATTTGACTTTACTGTTGCAATACTTATTGAGGGTAGTGGATATTCCATTTCCCTTTTGAGCTGGCAACCTACGGTGAATAGCCTAATCCCCATGCCTTTAACCTAAATCGACTAATGTATATTATTTTGTTTTTAAATCTGTACACACATCCTGAGATATAAATCAAATGAATGTGCTTTTTTACCTGTGACATGTAGCAAGTATACAAGACCTTCACGTTGTTATTGTTGTTGGTGGATTTTTCAAATGTGCACCCATTGGTCGGACAGCTGCCGAAGCACACCCACATCTGTCGCTTGACTCCATTCACCATCGTGGCCGAGACAAAATGATATGGCCGCCATCCATCTTATTTCCTGTGGGCTTCACACATTAGGCCTGTAAAGGCCTCTTCTGATTATACAATGTCGGGCTTTTTTGCTGTCAGATTTCCATTTGCCTTGCTTGGGTCGAGTGGTAAATTAATTGGTAAAGTTTAATCAAGCCTATACGTGCATCCCTTAAAAAAAAAAAAAAAAAAAAAGCATTAATTTTTGAAAGGCCCCATATGCGCGTTAAATGTTCATTCCCAATCAACCCGTTACCGGATTTTTAAAGCCAATTCAGTCGTGCTTAATGGCAAAGTCCCGGACCTTGAATGACAGGCACAGGTTTTTATGAACAAAAGGTTTATTACCACAGAGAGCAAGAGGGTGCAAACTTGGTAACTGCAACACCTCTGATGTTCTTGAGGTGCACCCCAGATCTACTGTAATTTATATACCCCAAAGGATAATAACATCACCTTTCCTGCTGCTCCTGTTCAGAGTGAGTACACTATTTGCCTGAAACCAGACCGAGCTGTCCGTCAGACTTGTAATTGGTATTGAACCAAACGATGAAGACCGTCAGAGATGAATTGTATATAATACCTTGAACAGCAAGGACAAGGGAGTTAAGTGGAAAGGGGAGGTGAAAAATATACATTTAATTACCGCATTGCGGTCATTGTTGATTATGCCAATAACCCATTGAACATGGCAAAAGTATTTGCCTCATTTGTAGCCTAGGGTATAGTCTGACCCCACACTTTCCCCTCTGGGGTTCCTCATACAGATAGGAAGTTGAATGTATTCATGTGCTTGCATGTCAATGTTGTGCTAAATGTTGCACTTTTGATGACTGGGATTTAGTGCTTCATATTCAGTCCTCTGGTACAAGCCGAAAGTCTTCAAACATAGGTCCACTGTGACAATTCAGTATTTGTCTGAAAGATTGGGCAGAAGTGATGGTCAACCAAGATGCAGGTTGTGCAGAATGCAAACCGAGTTTGGTGGTGCATACCAGCCAAGGTCTCACCAGAGATTCTCAGCTCGTGGGGGGGGGGGGGGGTGGAGAAAGAAGAAGAGTGGGGATAAAGAAGAGTGGGGGGGGGGGGGTGGAGAAAGAAGAAGAGAGGGGATAAAGAAGAGTGGGGGGGGGGGTGGAGAAAGAAGAAGAGAGGGGATAAAGAAGAGTGGGGGGGGGGGGGGGAAGAAGAGGAGTGGGGAAGGGGGGGGGGGGTCAAGAGGAGTTAAGGGTTCTTACCAAACAGGAGGAGTTAACGTGCATATGGGCCCCCCCCCCCCCCCCTCAAGACTCAGGAGTGGAGTCTTGAGTGAGGCTTTTACCTATTTTGTAAAATTCTTTGTACAGCATCTAAGTCAACATGTCCAAATGTCATACACGTTTCTTCTTGTGGGTTTCTTGGCCGACAACCACCAAATTTGGTACACAGACCAACTCCTACCCGGGGATTTTCCTAACAGTATTTTCATCCACTACCTTGGCCTTTAAAGATACCAAAGACCACTAATACTCTTTCTAGCATGCTTGAGAGAAGACTTTATACATGCTTGGGGAAATGAGACCCCTTAAGTCTCCAAAGACCCCAAACACCCTTAAGACCCCTTTACCACCCCAAATACACTTTGGACCCCAAAGACCCTTAATGGAAGGAGAGGGGGGAGAGACACAGGGGTGGGGTTGAGTGACGTGAGGCGATTCTGGTGGGTAAGGGGTCCTCTGGGGTCTTAAGGGTCAAAACGGTCTTCAGGGTTGCAAAGGTCTTAAAGGCCTTGGGGGGTATTTGCGGTTTTCAAGGGCTGTATGGGTCTTAACTGAAGCGTGTAATGTTATCAATGAAGCATTTACATGTAAAAGAGTGTCTTTTGGGTCTTTAAAGGATGAGGTGGTGGATGAAAATAGTCTTCAGACATTCCCTGGCTCGGACGTGGTCTGTGTCAAATTTGGTGGTTGTCTGCCCAGCCGCTGTCGGCCGGTAAATTCATTAACCACTCTTTCTGACTTTTGAACAACAACAATTGAGTGGCTCGTGTTTCTAAAAGATTCATTCAGTGCATTGAGCTATGTTTATAATGTGGTGCGGGGTGGGGTGCTCAAACCATGCGGGGTGGGGTGCTCGAACCGTATGGTGTGGAGTGCTCGAACTGTTTACAATGTGATGTTAGGTAGTGTTCAAACTATAACTTCGGAATCGTACCACACCTTTGTTTTTTCTTTTCTTTTTTTTTCTCTCTGCATGAAGGGAAGGCCATTCATCAAACCCGTCTAAGCGCTGATTCATTGTAAAGGTGTTACCTCTTCCTGATGCAATACTTGGTAATGCAACAGTTTCCATCATTGTCCTTCAGGTTCACAAAAATGTGTTCTTAAGATAGTTGCCATTAGCAATGTGCAAGTTAAACTGGGACCTGCTGAACGGGTTTTTCTTGCAGGTGGTGAACGTGTCTTTTTATTTATTTATTTTCCATTGCTTGCACATCGCAGTGAAGTTGGATCGAGGTCATTCACACCTATTTAACCATTTTTGGCTCACCTGGAACATATTCATTCATGTCGTCGTTATGGTATCCTCGTCAAGCAAATTTGTTACTGTTATGAGCAATTGTATTGCTTCATGTATACGTACCTTTATAACTGTCAAATACAAGTTATGATCACAATAGGCCATTTGGAGCCTCGTTCCTGTGCCTTATCTACATCTCTACATGTTGTGTTATTGGCCTCTCCAATCTTGGAGTTGGCTGGCATGCCGGCACGTATCCATGGCCCAAACTAAACGTAGATGGGACTTTGTTTCCTGGGCTGAAGGATGGTGTTCTGTTAACCTTTCAGGCTTCTTACCAGGGTTGCAGTTTGTGCTCAAGTTCCAATATTGTTGGGGATCAAAAGATGACCATTTGGTGACAAATGTACTGTTGACTGAGTTATCCTGCCACCTTAAGTACAAATAATGTGTCTTGATTTTGCTTTCTAACCTGCATCTATATAATAATAAAAGGCAGTGTCCGTCTGTCCGTCTGTCACCTCCATAACTCCAAAAGCATGAAACATAGTGGCCCCAAACTTTGCATGCATACACCTGGACCTTCATCAGATTGCAGTGATGAAAACTGGGTGTTTGGGAGTGTTATAACACCCATTTTGAAAATGATTGACGAGGTGCTCGTAAGAAAAGAAAAAAAACAAAACGAAAAAGGCTTACCAATAGGGTGGTCCGCCATCTTGGTCAGCCCACTGCACCTCACTGGGTTCTTAAGCTGCCATTTTGTTTCGGCCTATTCAAACGTGCCTTGCCTTGGAAACACGATCGATTATCATTACAAAATTGAAGCATATCATCAAAATCTGGATTTGGATATGAGGATTGGATCCTGTGGACTAAATAAAATGTCCAAATCTGGAGCAAAATCTGACAAAATGTACCATTTTTAGCGATTTGTATAACTAAGTGTATATATGCATTTATTTAGGTGAGTCTGTGATTCTCCTGGGTTATTTTTTTTTTTTTTTTTTTTTTAAATAAACTTTATTCATTCTTCCATGGGATAGAATAGATAGGGGATACTCAACTACAGCTGCGATCTGTTTTTAAAATTCCTCAGCCATTTCACCCAGTAGCAATCAGCTTGCCAAGCAAGCCGTTCCTTATGACCCATTTCGTTGCAGTGCTTGCTGGAGTGCTTAAGCCACTTCACAAGGGCTCTTTTTTTTTTTTTTTTTTTTTTTTTTTTTGTATACTGAATCGAGGCTCGTGAAAGACAAATGAAGTCAGAAATACCTGTGTACTTAATTAGTCACAAGGCCAGGGAAGTTTGGGTGTGTATAAAAACAACCTCTTTGAATATGATCAACCACAACTTGGTGAACGCTATTCAGGTTGCTTTTGCAAGCCATGGCGTTACAGTAGACAGAGCTCCCTTTTTGTTTTTACGTACCCATTTTTTTTTTATTGCCTAACATTGTGCGATTATACTAACCCTTCCCTCCTCCCGCTTCCCTCTCTCTCTCCTCCCCTCTCTCCTACCCTCCCTCCTCCCCTCCCTCCTCCCTCCTCCCCTGCCCACAAACACACGCACACACAAACATGAAGACCATTTACTGCACCGTAGTCACAAGAAGGAAGCCAGACATTAAAAACACACACACACAGTCCCGGTGTGTACCCTGATTTAGAATAGGTACACCGTATCCCTGCACATCGTAAGAGGCAACTAAGGGTTGGCATCAGGAAGGGCATCCGGCCATAAAAACATTGCCTGTTTTTGCCTGGTGAGCTGGTGCAGCCAACCTGTTATCTGTCTAGCCAAAGGCACTTGCATCCCAGGAATCGGTTCAAAAGGTTTTTGTTGAGGTAATGCCTCTGAGAAGCTACAGGTTGGGATCAGTTCCAGGGTCAGTTTTTAGTTTGTCGATCTTGCCTGTCTGTGGATGGAGCCATCCTGAAATGTGGACGTGTTGTGGTGGACATTGAAAGGGATCAAATTTCGGACTTCTTGAAATGTGGACGTGTTGCGTTGAACGTTGAATGATATCGAATTTTGGACGTCCTGAAATGTGGACATGTTGCGGCGAACATGCGCCAAGTCGAAAATTGGACGTGTTGCGGTGAACGGAGACAGAGTTCGCATATCCGATGTCCTGAAATGTGGAATCGCTCGCCCTGTGGAATCGCTCGCCCTGTGGAATCGCTCGCCCTGTGGAATCGCTCGCCCTGTGGAATCGCTCGCACTGTGGAATCGCTCGCCCTGTGGAATCGCTCGCCCTGTGGAATCGCTCGCCCTGTGGTAATCGCTCGCCCTGTGGTAATCGCTCGCCCTGTGGAATCGCTCTCTCGATGTGTAGATCAGAGACATAAAAATCTCAATTTAATCCATTTTAACTTCAGGCTGTAACAAATTGTGAACAAATGAAGGGGTATGAATACTTTCTGAAGGCACTGTAATTTTGAAAAGTAACTTTTAAATCGAACAGGAAGATTATGTTTGCCATAGCAAAATTTACACATTACTGTACATTAACTCTGAGGACTGGAGAGAGTTGCAGTAGATACGGTTCGAGGATTGGAGAGAGTTGCAGTGAATAAGGTTCAAGGACTTCTTCTTTTTTTTCCTTTTTTTTTGTATACAAGATCGAGGCTTGTGTAAGAGCTAAGGACTGGGAAGATTTGCAGTAAATAAGGTTCGAGGACTGGAGAGATTTGCAGTAAATAAGGTTTGAGGACTGGAGAGAGTTGCAGTAAATATGGGTTGAGGACTGGAAAGAGTTGAAGTAAATAAAGGTTGAGGACTGGAAAGAGTTGCAGTAAATAAGGGCTGAGGACTGGAGAGAGTTGCAGTAAATAAGGGTTGAGGACTGGAGAGAGTAGCAGTAAATAAGGGTTGAGGACTGGAGAGAGTTGCAGTAAATAAGGGTTGAGGACTGGAGAGAGTTGCAGTAAATAAGGGTTGAGGACTGGAGAGAGTTGCAGTAAATAAGGGTTGAGGACTGGAGAGAGTTGCAGTAAATAAGGGTTGAGGACTGGAGAGAGTTGCAGTAAATAAGGATTGAGGACTGGAGAGAGTTGCAGTAAATTAAGGTTGAGGACTGGAGAGAGTTGCAGTAAATAAGGGTTGAGGACTGGAGAGAGTTGCAGTAAATAAAGGTTGAAGACTGGAGAGAGTTGCAGTAAATAAGGATTGAGGACTGGAGAGATTTGCAGTAAATAAGGTTCGAGGATTGGAGAGATTTGCAGTAAATAAGGTTTGAGGACTGGAGAGAGTTGCAGTAAATAAGGGTTGAGGACGAGAGAGTTGCAGTAAATAAGGGTTGAGGACTGGAGAGAGTTGCAGTAAATAAGTGTTGAGGACTGGAGAGAGTTGCAGTAAATAAAGGTTGAGGACTGGAGAGAGTTGCAGTAAATAAAGGTTGAGGACTGGAGAGAGTTGCAGTAAATAAAGGTTGAGGACTGGAGTGAGTTGCAGTAAATAAAGGTTGAGGACTGGAGAGAGTTACAGTAA
Source organism: Myxine glutinosa (assembly GCF_964187855.1). Classification (NCBI taxonomy): domain Eukaryota; kingdom Metazoa; phylum Chordata; class Myxini; order Myxiniformes; family Myxinidae; genus Myxine; species Myxine glutinosa. Next base: position 4,741,192 of record NC_136262.1, on the reverse strand, counting down.
ATAAAGGTTGAGGACTGGAGAGAGTTGCAGTAAATAAAGGTTGAGGACTGGAGAGAGTTGCAGTAAATAAAGGTTGAGGACTGGAGAGAGTTGCAGTAAATAACGGTTGAGGACTGGAGAGAGTTGCAGTAAATAAAGGTTGAGGACTGGAGAGAGTTGCAGTAAATAAAGGTTGAGGACTGGAGAGAGTTGCAGTAAATAAAGGTTGAGGACTGGAGAGAGTTGCAGTAAATAAAGGTTGAGGACTGGAGAGAGTTGCAGTAAATAAAGGTTGAGGACTGGAGAGAGTTGCAGTAAATAAAGGTTGATGACTGGAGAGAGTTACAGTAAATAAAGGTTGAGGACTGGAGAGAGTTGCAGTAAATAAAGGTTGAGGACTGGAGAGAGTTGCAGTAAATAAAGGTTGAGGACTGGAGAGAGTTGCAGTAAATAAAGGTTTGAAGTAAAACTTGAATATACTAATTTGAGCACAGGAAGTTACTGTGGACTTTATCATGGCAAATCTGCACACTCGTGTCTATAATTTTATTTTATTTTACTATTTAGTTCTAAACCATGATTTATAAAAGTTAGCGAAATCATACCGTGTCTTGGAATAACTACAGTGATCAACAATACTTTCACAGTCGATATCCATTTAGACTCAAATACTTCACTTTCATGAAGACCTTTTGCTAAATTAAACATAACAAATGTTTTTATGTTTGTGACTGACAATTCACAACTAAAAATTTACCATTCTCCTGTCGATAAAGTCTTGTATGGGGTAACTTTGTATGGTAACTTGTATGGCTTTCGTCTCCTGGAAAGCAAATCCAACGGAAGGAAATCTCGTTTCCTTTCACAAAGCCCGAAACAAGTGTGTGTCCACCCTCAGGAGAGCCAGGAAACAATATCTCTCCGTTCTCAGGACAGAACTCTCTTATCTGTCTCCCTCTTCCAAATCCTGGTGGTGTCTGGTCAAATCTGTTTCTGGTGTTTGTTCCCCCTCCATCCCCTCCCTCACCTCAAACGGCCACACGGCTGACTCCGCGCGTGAAAAAGCTGAATGCCTCAACTCTGTGTTTGCCTCTAAATCTTGTGTCCCAAACCCATCCCTCTCTGTACCCACCGTACCCAGTCGTACCCAGCTGCTCCTGGACTCTGTGTCCTTTCCTCCTGACAAGGTGGAAAAGTTTCTGTCAACCCTCGACTCTGATTCTGCAACTGGACCTGACGGCATCAGCCCACGGGTCCTAAAATCTTGTTCTTCCGCTCTTTCACTCCCTCTCTCTGTTCTCTTCACGCTCTCTTTTGCTCAAGGTCATCTGCCATCTGTTTGGAAATCTGCCAACATCACCGCTTTGCACAAAAAAGGTGCAAAAACAGATCCCAGCAACTACAGACCAATCAGCCTTCTCTCAATTATCAGTAAAGTCATGGAATCCATCATTGCTTCAGATATGAAATCTTTCCTCTTCTCCAATGGCTTGATCTCTGATCATCAATTTGGTTTCAGACCTGGTCACTCTACTCTGGACATGCTGCTACTGCTTTCTCAGCAATGGATGGAGGTCCTCAATGCCAAACAGGAAATTAGAGCTGTCTCCCTTGACATATCACGTGCCTTCGATACGGTCTGGCACCCCGCTCTGCTCACCAAACTCTCCTCTGTTGGTATCCATGGAAAATCTCCACGCATAGCTGGCGGACTTCCTCTCTAGTCGTAGTCAACGTGTGGCCCTGAATGGGTTTCTCTCATCTCCTCTTCCTGTTCAGGCTGGAGTTCCCCAAGGCAGTGTTCTGGGCCCTGTGCTTTTTCTGGTCTTCATCAATGATCTCTCCGACTCTCTTGAAAATCCTCTCTATCTCTTTGCTGATGACTTTACTCTCTGTCGCTCCATTCTTGATCCCTCAGATCGGCAGTCTGCAGCCTCCTCACTCTCTGCAGACCTGGACAAAATAACAGACTGGGCAAACAAGTGGAACATGTCTTTCAATCCTGACAAATCTCACACTCTTACGATGTCTCTCCGAAAAGACCGACTGGACAACCCTCCCATCTACTTTCTGAATAATCCTCTCCAAGAAGTTCTGTCACTCAAACGTTTGGGTCTCACTATCTGCCATGATCTTTCCTGGGAAAACCACATTTCAAATCTGGCCTCCAAAGCCAGTCGCCGACTGGGCATCCTCCGTCGTGCGAAGTCCTTCCTTGGCACACCTGAGCTCCTCACCACGTACAAGGCTTTCATCCGCAGCTCAATGGAATACTGCTCTCCCCTCTGGGCTGGTGCTCCTGCCTCACACCTAGCTCGTCTTCACGCTGTTGAAAGCAAAGCATTCAGAATCATTGGAATCTCCCGCGATGAAGCTAACTCCAAGGGCCTCTCACTCACTCACCGCAGGCAGGTTGGTGGTCTTTCCGTCTTCTACCGACTCCTCTCTGGCCTTGCCCCCCCAGCTCTCTCTGGGCTCTGTCCCGCAAATATTCCTACAGGTCGCACAAGATCTGCCTGCAACCCTCTTATGGTTAAACTGCCAAAATCAAGACTCTCTGCTCACCTTCACTCCTTCATTCCTCTTTTCTCCCACTCCACCCTCCAGGTCTTTAAAACAGCTGTTCACCACCATCTCTTATCTTCCCCCATCCAAAACCTTGATCTTTTCTATCCCCGATAATTTCACCCCAATTCCACTTTTTTAAATACCAACTTCTGTCCTGGAAGTCCTTGGTGTCCTTGTGTTTTATGCTTCCCCCCCCCCCCCCTTCCCACGCCTCCTCCCCCCAAGCCCTCTCCCTCCCACACATCTCCCTGCTCTTAAATGTTGTGTGATCTCAAGTGTTTGCGTGCTTCCCATTCTCTTGTCTTCCGCTCCCTCTTTTCATATATTTTGTTTGTCTGGTTGATTTGTTTGTGAAGTCAATGTCAGCTCTTTCACGAGCCTCGATTCAGTATACAAAAAAAAACAACTTCTTGTTTCCCCAAGTACCATACAGTTAGCAGTCCTTTTAGAGGAGTAATATTTATTTTAGAAATTTATGATGAAAAATTTAAATATGGGTGGTTTAGTACCAACCCCAAACCTCACAACCACATAAACATGTGCATCACCTTTCATTTGAAAAGGCCACATTGGACATCAAGAGGAAGATTCACTCTGCGTGTTTTCCTTAAAGCGGAAAACTGTCCTCTTTTTTTTCTTGAGGTATTTGTTTTGAAATGGTCTTGTTAAAAGTACATCTTTGGTATATATAATCACTCAACTTCAATTTTGTCATTACCGGAGACGATGGCAGGGAATTTCGAAGCTGGACACGTTCTCCACGTTTTCAAAGTTAAGTAATTATTGTTCACAATTGTATTTTGTCGAAACTATTTATCTTTCGGTGTGTGAAACTCTAGTGTGTCCCTTGGAAGTTTCTCGGTGTTGATCTTTCAGAAATTAATCGTTTCTGTTTGCTGCACGTGTTGCGGCCTTGCCTCAGGCTTCCTCGGTCCCCAGTCGAAGTTTGTTTCTTCCTTCGCTGTTTTGCTTGGTTCTTAGATTTTTCCCTTCTCCCCCAAAATTCCCCGAACATCTACTCTTTGTCTAACGTTTTTACCCCCCCCCCCCCCCAAAAAAAAAACCAAAAAAAACAACACCACCAACAACATTTATTTCCCTTTCTCCTCGTGTGCTTTTGTCCCATCGTGTGCTCCTGTCCACGTGCGCTGTCTCGCCCCGCCCCCATTATCTCCTTGCCTTCCACCTTTTCCCCTGTTCACGTGACTCGTGGTTGTCCCTCAAGGCCCTCTCCCAGTTGGTATTTTTCTGAATATAAGATTATTCTTCACGGTTCTGTTTAATTATGTTTAAACTTTCCCCTGCAGTGTTTTATTCAGTGGTTTATTACAACACGCTGTTTTTGTCCCCTGTCGCACCGGCGTGCATGCGTAAGCGAAGGACCGAATTCTAATTTGGTGTGTGGGTGCAACCCACGTCAAAATCCAAGATGGTCACCGCCATGTATGTCTGAACCTTGTGAGCGCAATATCTTGAAAAATAAGCGAAGTACCAACTTCTAATCTGGTGTGTGGGTGTATCTCGGCATAAGGAAGAACGCTATTGAAAATTGGGTCGCCACGTCAAAATACAAGATGGCCGCCGCCATGTATGTCTGAACCTTGTGAGCAGAATATCTTTTAAAATAAGCGAAGTACCAACTTCTAATCTGGCGGGTGGGTGTAACGAGGCATAAGGAAGAACGCTATTGAAAATTGGGTCGCCACGTGAAAATCCAAGATGGCCGCCATCATATATATGTCTGAACCTTGTGAGCGAAATATATTGAAAAATAAACAAACTACTAACTTCTAATCTGGTGTGTGGGTGCATCTATGCATAAGGGAGAACGCTATTGAAAATTGGGTCGCCACGTCAAAATCCAAGATGGCCGCCTTGCGTCTTCCACTTTGTCAACTTGCATCACTTCACCGACGGGGGACCGAGGCGTAACGCTTGTTCTTCCTATTTAAAAGGCTTTTTTCAATTTCCTCTCCAATTCATTCCATTAAAAAAAAAAATTCAATCTCTTATAATTCTAAATCACTACATGCTCTAAATTCTCATTCATTCCACCCCTCCTCCATCGTTCTTAAACGGATCGCTAACTTGAAAATCACAATAAACCCAATTTGTTATCAATGTTCATCTTTCATTAATCATCCACTTTCTAAACTCCCCCCTTGCCCCTCCCCTCCAATTCTCCCCCCTTGCCCCTCCCCTCCAAATCTCCCTCCTTGCCCCTCCCCTCCAAATCCTCCCAATCACCCATCCCTTTCAAATCTCCCCCCTTGCCCCTCCCCTCCTAAACTCCCCCCTTGCCCCTCCCCTCCAAATCTCCCCCCTTGCCCCTCCCCTCCAAATCTCCCCCTTGCCCCTCCCATCCAAATCTCTGCCCTTTCCCCTCCCCTCCAAATCTCCCCCCTTCTCCTCCCCTCCAAATCTCCCCCCTTGCCCGTCCCCTCCTAAACTCCCCCTTTGCCTCTCCCCTCCAAATCTCCCTGCTTGCCCCTCCCCTCTGAAACTCCCCCATTTGCTCCTCCCCTCATAAACTCTCCCCTTGCCCTTCCCTTCCAAATCTCCCCCCCTTCCCCTCCCCTCCAAATCTCCCCCCTTGCCCCTCCCCTCCAAATCTCCCCCCTTGCCCCTCCCCTCCAAATCTCCCTCCTTGCCCCTCCCCTCCTAAACTCCCCTGTTTGCTCCTCCCCTCGTAAACTCCCCCCTTGCCCCTCCCCTCCAAATCTCCCCCCTTTCCCCTCCCCTCCAAATCTCCCTGCTTGCCCCTCCCCTCTGAAACTCCCCCATTTGCTCCTCCCCTCCTAAACTCCACCCTTGCTCCTCCCCTCCAAATCTCCCCCCTTTCCCCTCCCCTCCAAATCTCCCCCCTTGCCCCTCCCCTCCAAATCTCCCCCCTTGCCCCTACCCTCCTAAACTCCCCCCTTGCCCCTCCCCTCCTAAACTCCCCCCTTTCCCCTCACATTCAAAACTCCCCCCCACCCCTCCCCTGCAAATCTCCCCCCCAACCATCCCTCCCAAATTCTCCCCCCTCTCACCTCCTCCTCAAAGCTGCCTCCTCCCCACTTCGTCTCCCTTCTGTCTCATACCTCCACCTCCCCCAACCTTCTACTTTCCTCTGCCCCCCCTCAAACAACCCCTCACTGTGCCTCATCCCATCACCATCAAACCTTTCGTCCTCCTCATCCTTCCCTCTCTTGTAACTCTTCTGTAATCTCTGACACACTATCAACTGCTCTCCCTACCTCCCCCTCTAATCCTTCATCTGACCCTACCCCTCCCCTCCCCTGTCCTGCACCCTATGCTCCCCCTCTCTCCTCATTAACGGTATGGACCGGGGCCTTCGCTCAAACCTGAGTGATCTCAACATTCAGGTTGCTTCTGACAATCCAGACTTGATCTGCTTAACAGAAACTTTCCTCCTTCAAGATGTCTCTGACTCCTTAATATCTCTTCCTGGTTACTCCCTCCTCCGGTCTGATAGACCTGAGCCTCGTCCTGGTGGTGGGGTGGCTATCTTTATCAAAAACTCTCTTCCTCACTCTCCTTGCACTGCCCTCTCTCCACCCTACCCCCAGGAGTACCTCTGGCTACGGCTTCCTCTCCGCTCCCACCTTTTGTTCATATGTGTTCTGTACCATCCTCCAAACAGTGATGACTCCATTTACATTTCACTGTAGGACAGGGAGATATGTTGAAGGCAGCAGGAAGTTGGGGTGTGAAGAGAATGACAGAGATCTGTAATCTGGTGGTGAAAGAAGGCCGCATTCCAGTGGATTGGGAACTGAGCACCGTCGTCCCTCCATACAAGGGGAAAGGTGACCCTCTGGAGTGTGGCTCGTACCGAGCGATAAAGTTATTGGAGCATGGAATGAAGGTATTGGAAAGGGTGTTGGAGAGGTGGATAAGGAAGAAAGTGAAGATCGACAAAATGCAGTTTGGATTTATGCCAGGAAGAGGAACGACAGATGCGCTTTTCATTGTGAGGCAGTTGCAGGAGAAGTACATGGAGAAGAGGAAGAAGTTGTTTTTTGGGTTTGTTGATCTGGAGAAAGCATTCAATAGGGTTCCACGCAAAGTATTGACATGGGCATTGAGGAAGTTAGGAGTGGAGGAATGGTTGATCAGAGTAGTGATGGCAATGTACAAAAGAGCGCGCACAGCTGTAAGGACAAAGGATGGGAACAGTGGTGAGTTTGAGGTGAAGGTTAGAGTGCATCAGGGGTCGGTACTAAGTCCACTACTATTTGTAGCTGTGATGGAGGTGCTGGCTCAGAACGTAAAGGAGGGTTTACCATGGGAGTTGTATGCAGATGATCTGGTGTTGATTGCGGAAAGTATGGATGGATTGAAGGAAAAGATGAACAAGTGGAAGGAATGTATGGAGACAAAAGGTCTGAAGGTGAATATCGGAAAGACGAAGGTGATGGCAAGTGGTAAAGCATGTGGTGAGGTGGAAAGAACTGGGAAGTGGCCGTGTGCTGTGTGCAGGAAGGGTGTCGGAGTCAACTCCATTCAATGTACAATGTGCGCTGAGTGGGTTCATCAAAAATGTAGTTGTCTGAGAGGGTCATTTACCAGTGTGGCAGCTACATTCAAATGTAAGGTGTGCACAGAGGGAGCTGCAGATGGAGGAAATGTTGAGTTGGATCTTGGAGACGGCGTGAAGCTGGAAGGTGTGAAAACATTTTGCTACCTCGGAGACATGCTGAATGGAGAAGGTGGATCAGACTCGGCAACGGTTCCTCGAGTGAGATGTGCATGGAAGAAGTTTCGGGAACTGAGTGGCATGCTGATGAGGAGGAGAGTGTTGCTGAAGCTGAAGGGAAAGGTGTATGCTGCATGTGTGAGAAGTGTTATGATTTATGGGAGTGAGACATGGGTAATGAACGTAGAGCAGCAACGAAGGCTGGAAAGGGTGGAAATGCGAATGGTTTGATGGATGTGCGGAGTAGCGTTGAGAGAGAGGAAGACAAATGATGAATTGCGAAAGATGATGGGAATATTGCCTGTGATTGATACTGTGAAGAGGAACAGGTTGAGATGGTTTGGTCATGTGTTGAGGAAGGATGAAAGTGACTGGTTGAGAAGAGTGATGGAAATTAATGTAGAAGGAAGTAGAGGACGGGGAAGACCGAGAAAGACTTGGCTAAAGATGGTGGAAGAAGAAATGCGGACAAGGGGGTTAACAAGGAGAGATGCAGAAAATAGGGCAAAATGGAGAAGATTGTCATGGGGACCGCAAGGCTAACCCCTGCTCTAGCAGGGAAAATGGCCTTAAAATGCATGTTGTTGTTGTTGTTGTAGGACAACATGGACCAACTTCTATCAACTCATCCAAACTCTCTCTTCCTCATATGTGGCGACCTCAACTGTCATCATGCCAGCTGGCTGGGTGTGGGTTCCTCCCTCACCAGCCATGGCACCTCAGCAAAGGACTTCTGCGACTCATTGGGTCTGACACAATCTGTCAATTTCCCGACCCGGATCTTAGTCAATGGAGTATCTTCTCTTCTAGACTTGGTCATGACAAACTTCCCTGCAAATGTCTGCTGCTCTTCTACTGCTCCAATCGGTTCTTCTGATCATGTGCTTGTCAAAGTGGACATCTCTCTGGCCATTCTCAGAGAGACTCCTCAGCGCCGACGAGTCTGGCATTTCACTCAGGCTGACTGGCACGGTCTGCAAGCAGCCATCAATCATCTGGACTGGTCTCCCATCTCTACTGCCTCTGACATCAATTCTTCCTGGGAATTCTTCCAAAGCAAACTGCTCTCTCTTTCTCATGCACAGATTTATCCCATCTCGTCTTCAGTTGTCTTACCCCTCCTCCCGTCCATGGTACACTGAATCTTGTGGTGAGGCAGTTGCCCTGAAACAACTTGCCTTTGCCTCTTGGAAGGCAAATCCAACTGAAGGCAATCTCAGTTCCTTCCACCAAGCTCGGAACAAGTGTTTGTCTACCCTCAGGAGTGCCAGGAAGCACCATCTCTCCACATTCAAGATTGAACTCTCAAACCTGTCTCCCTCCAAATACTGGTGGCGTCTGGTCAAATCCGTTTCTGGTGTTTGTTCCCCCTGCATCCCCTCCCTTGCCTCAAATGGCTACACAGTTGACACGCACGTGACAAAGCCGAATGCCTCAACTCTGTGTTTGCCTCAAAGTCTTGTGTCCCAAACCCATCTCTCTCTGTTCCCACCTTTCCCAGTCGAACCCAACTGCTCCTGGACTCTGTGTCCTTCTCTCCTGACAAGCTGGAGAAGTTTTTGTCAAACCTCGACTCTGATTCTGCAACTGGACCAGGCGGCATCAGCCCACGGGTCCTAAAATCCTGCTCTGCCGCTCTATCTCACCCTCTCTCTGTTCTTTTCACCTTCTCTTTTGCTCAAGGTCATCTGCCAGCATCTTGGAAATCAGCAAACATTACCGCTTTACACAAAAAAGGTGCAAAAACAGATCCTTGCAACGACAGACCTGTCAGACTGCTCCCAATTATCAGCAAAGTCATGGAATCCATCATTGCTTCGGATATCAAAACCTTCCTCTTCTTCCATGGCTTGATCTCTGATCATCAATTTTGATTCAGACCAGGTCATTCTACTCTGGACATGTTGCTTCTGCTGTCTCAACAATGGATGGATGTCCTCAATGCTAAACAGGAAATCAGAGCTGTCTCCCTTGACATATCACGTGCCTTCGATACGGTCTGGCACCCCGCTCTGCTCACCAAACTCTCCTCCTATGGTATCCATGGAAAACTCCACGCATTGCTTGCGGACTTCCTCACCAGTCACAGTCAACGTGTGGCCGTGAATGGAATCCTCTCATTGCCCCCTTCCTGCTAAGGCTGGAGTTCCTTTCGGCAGTGTTCTGGGTCCTGTGCTTTTTCTGGTCTTCATTAATGATCTCTTCGACTCTCGTGAAAATCTTCTCTATCTCTTTGCTGATGACTCCACTATCTGCCGCTCCTTTCCTCATCCCTCAGATCGGCAGTCTGCAGCCTCCTCACTCTCTGCAGACCTGGACAAAATCACAGACTGGTCAAACAAGTGGAACATGTCTTTCAATCCTGACAAATCGCACACTCTTCCAATGTCTCTCCGAAAAGACCGACTGGAAAACCCTCCCATCTACTTTCTGAATAATCCTCTCCAAGAAGTGCTGTCACTCAAGCTTTTGGGTCTCACTGTCTGCCATGATCTTTCCTGGGAAAACCACATTTCCAAGGTGGCCTCCAAAGTCAGTCGCCGACTGGGCCTCGTCCGTCGTGCGAAGTCCTTCCTTGGCACACCTGAGCTCCTCACCACATACAAGGATTTCATCTGTATCTCAATGGAATACTGTTCTCCCCTCTGGGCCGGTTTACCTGCCTCACATCTAACTCTGCTTCATGCGGTTGAAAGCAAAGCATTCAGAATCATTGGAATCTCCAGTGATGAAGCTGATTCTGAGGGCCTTTCTCTCTCTCTCTCACCGCATGCAGGTTGGTGGTCTTTCTGTCCTCTATCGACTCCTCTCCGGCCGTGCTCTCCCAACTCTGTCTGTGCTCTGTCCCCAAAATATTCCTGCAAGACGCACAAGATCTGCCAACAACCCTCTTCTGGTGAAACTGCCAAAATCAAGACTCCCTGCTCACCCTCACTCTTCCATTCCTCTTTTCTCCCACCTGTGGAACAAACTCCCACACTCTCTTCAATCCCTCTCCTCCCTCCAGGTGTTTAAAACTGCTGTCAGTCACCACCATTTCTTGTCTTCACCCGTCAAAAACCTTGATATTTTTCTCCCCGTTAAAACACCCCAAATCCGTCTCTTTCCAAACCCCAACTTCTTTCCTGGAAATCGTAGTTGTGAAATTCCTCGTAGTGTGCATTTGCTTTAAACCGTGTACCCTTCCCTCCTTCCCCAGCCCTCCACCTTCCACAGATCTCCCGATGTCCCTGTTCTCTACTGTTGTTGTGCTTGTGTACTTCCTTCTCCCTCCGTTCTCGTCTCCCGCTCCCTTCATTGTACGTTTTATGTGTCTGTGCATGTTTTCATGTTCATTGTGTTGGCTGTTACACAAGCCTCGATTCTGTATACAAAAAACAAAACAAAATAAAAACCGGATGAGGACGGGCTTTGCATTTTCAGATGCTTTGTAGTTTTTTTTTTTCAGCTACATTATGATTCTCTGTCAAATTATGGGGTACAGGAAGCAGTTTGCGGGTAACTATTTCTACTTTGTGCCATTCGTTTTATTGTTGGGTATTTAATTTAAATTTTTTTTATATTTTCGTCGTTTTTATATATTTATTTATTCTCCTCAACGATTCGCTTGCAAAATCAAAATGTGGGCAATGGGTATCCGTACTGTCATCTTTCTTCAAATGGCTCAACCCCGACCTATTCTGAGACCATGTTTGGGCGTCAACTATGGGTCTCGTGAGAAGTTGGCACTTGTATCAAAAACACCCAATAAGGTAGTCGCCAGACGTTACCATTTTGTAGTTTGTGAATGTTAGATGTCATTGTCTCTGCCTTTTATGACTCTTCTTCTTTATTTAATTTATATACATATGCATTGTGGGGGTAGGGGGTGGGGAGAGATTCCCTTAAATTATTATTTTTAGTTGGCTTTGTGAACTTGGTTTTGTGAAAACGAAATGCTGGGTGTTTAACCATTGCGATGCTTCTTTGTCTCAGAACAATTTTTACCCATTAAGGAGACTTTTGATCAATTATTAGGATCGAAGGACCGTGCATTTTGCAGAGCACCTGCGATGACTCACCTACTATGAGAAAAAAAAACCACTGTGGGGTTTTTAATATGGACCAGCAAACAGTGCTGGCAGGCGGGTCCTGTGGATTTTAACATTGTTTTGATGTGCGGTGCACATCGATGCGTCGTCGTGCATGGCAGCGCCAAGATGCCGGTTTGTAGCCGGGCCCAGATCCAAACCAAGGCAATGCGTGCAGAAGCAGATGTGAAGCAGAGGTGAGTGTGCGTGCCTCCAAGATGTCCTGCCAGCTCCAGATGTTAATGGTCGATGAGCGATAGAACTCTTTTGCTGCTCATCCAGAATTCATAAGTCCAAGTTGCCTGGTGATGGTGGAATGCTCTGGCAGCGTCTCACTCCCTGGAGTCGGCCGAGAGACTTTCTCCGGAAATGCGTTTCACCGACGTTCATGATGTGCTCACGTTTCCCACATGCTCTCTGGGCAACCAAACGCTTAACTTTACAAGTGTTTCTGGCAAATGCAGCGAACCATTGACTGGTTGTCTTTTGTTTTTGTTTGACTTGGTGATCTTGAATTGTATCTTCCTTTTTATTTTCTCGTCCCATGTGATCTCTGTGACCTTTTCAATGTTTTACTCAACAGTGAGTACATCAATGCGTAACCTCCTTCTATTAAAAGGGTTCCTCAATCCATGCCGAGGAGCTTGCACACTCCCTTTGTGCGTTCTTATTGCCCTCGCCTGATGAGAGGGTATTGCATTTGAGTCCGTTTGTTTGTCCGCACAGAATAAATATGATTTTCTCTGCAACCGTTGGTCCTATTAATAGGGAATTTTCACCATAGGTGCAACTCCACCTGTAGAAATTTTTTAATGACAATTATGACGGCATAGGTCACGTGGTTCGGCCGCCACCTTGGGAAAACTGAAAAACTTTGCACGTCTATCTCCGAAAACGCTGAATAGAAAAAAATTGACACATCGCTCATTGTAAAGAACTCTCCATGGGGAATAAAATATCTTGATGATGATGTCATAGGTGCCTACATGATGATGTCATAATTCGACAAGTAAAAAAAACTTCATCCGATCAAGATGAAATTTCTTGAGTATAATCTCGGAATAAATTAGTGGAGAAAAAATAATAATGACGTCATCGGTCACGTGGTTCGGCCGCCATATTTGTTTTAAAACAAGATAAAACAAGAGGTGCCTTAAAAACCACTGAAAATACATCCTGGCGAGGGTTTGCAATCTCTGATTGCTCTTTCTTGTTTTGCATTGTTTAAAAAAAAATCTGACTAAGAACAGGTGTGCGTGTACGTGTACATATATGTGCAGTGCATTCACAATGTATTCAGACCCCTTCACTTTTTTCACATTTTGTTATGTTGCAGCCTCATGCTGAAATCGTTTAAATTCATTTTTCCCTCATCAATTTGCACTCAATACTCCATAATGACAAAGAGAAAACGGGATTTTAGAAAGTTTTGCAAATTTGTGAAAAAGAAAAAACTGAAATATCACATTGACATAAGTATTCAGACCCTTAACTCAGTACTTAGTTGAAGCACCTTTGGCAGCGATTACAGCCTCGAGTCTTCTTGGGTATGACGCGACAAGCTTTGCACAGCTGGATTTGGGGATTTTCTGCCATTCTTCTCTGCAGATCCTCTCAAGCTCTGTCAGGTTGGATGGGGACCGTCGGTGGACAGCCATTTTCAGGTCTCTCCAGAGATGTTCGATTGGGTTCAAGTCGGGGCTCTGGCTGGGCCACTCAAGGACCTTCACAGAGTTGTCCCTAAGCCACTCCTGCATTGCCTTGGCTATGTGCTTAGGGTCATTTTCCTGTTGGAAGGTGAACCTTCGGCCGAGTCTGTGTCTGTCGTCCTGAGCGCTCTGTTTCAGGTTTTCATGAAGGATATCTCTGTACTTTGCTCCGTTCATTGTTCCCTCAACCCTGACCAGTCCCCCAGTCCCTGCTGCTGAAAAACACCCCCACAGCATGATGCTGCCACCGCCATGCTTCACCGATGGGATGGTATTGGGCAGGTGATGAGCGGTGCCTGGTTTCCTCCAGACATGACGCTTATAATTGAGGCCAAACAGTTCAATCTTGGTTTCATCAGACCACAGAATCGTGTTTCTCACAGTCTGATAGTCCTTTCGGTGCTTTTTTGCAAACTCCAAGCGGGCTTTCATGTGTCTTTCAGTGAGAAGAGGCTTCCGTTTGTCCACTCTGCCATAAAGCCCAGATCGGTGGAGTGTTGCAATGATGGTTGTCCTTCTGGACGTTTCTCCCTTCTCCACACAGGATCTCTGGAGCTCAGCCAGAATGACCATTGGGTTCTTGGTCACCTCTCTTACCAAGGCCTTCGTCACCTCTCTTACCAAGGCCTTCTCCCCCAATTGCTCAGTTTGGCCGTGCGGCCAGCTCCAGGAAGAGTCCTGGTTGTTCCAAACTTCTTCCATTTAAGAATTATGGAGGCCACTGTGCTCTTGGGAACCTTCAATGCAGCAGAATTTTTTTTGGGGCTTCCCCAGATCTGTGCCTCGACATAATCCTGTCTCTGAGCTCTGCAGGCAGTTCCTTCGACCTCATGGCTTGGTTTTTGCTCTGATATGCATTGTCAGCTGTGAGACCTTATATACTACTGTGTTCAAAAAGTATCCGACCTTTATTTTTCGTGGGTAAAAAAAAAGAAGCTAGGGAGGCGTTGATTGGTGCACGTATGTAGGCGATCCTAATGCGCACACGTGAATTTTTTCCCACCTGCAGAAGCTGTCATTCGACGGCAGACCGCCGATGAGTGAGGACATGTAAGTGAGCGCCGTCGGATTTTCGTTTTTGACAAAATGACGGAAAAACTTGAACAACGCTACTGCATCAAATTTTGTGTAAAGCTTGGCGATTCCCAAGTGGAAACAATCCACAAGATTCAACACCATTCATTCCATTATGAAGGAGGATTTGGGCTTCAGGAGAATCTCAGCGAAGTTCGTACCAAAGCTGCTAACGATTGAGCAGAAGCAACTCCGTTTGGAGATCGCACAGGACATGCTGGAGACTGTGAACAGCGATCCCAGCTTCCTCAACACAGTGATCACTGGCGATGAGTCCTGGGTTTATGGGTACGACCCAGAAACCAAGTTGCAGTTTTGAAGCAAGTTTGATGAAACACAAAAGTTGATGCAGTAGCGTTGTTCAAGTTTTTCCATCATTTTGTCAAAAACGAAAATCCGACGGCGCTCACTTACATGTCCTCACTCATCGGCGGTATGCCGTCGAATGACAGCTTCTGCAGGTGGGAAAAAATTCAAGCGTGCGCATTAGGATCGCCAACATACGTGCACCAATCAACGCCTCCCTAGCTTCTTTTTTTTACGCACGAAAAATAAAGGTCGGATACTTTTTGAACACACTACGTAGACAGGTGTGTGCCTTTCCAAATCATGTCCAATCAATTGAATTTATCACAGGTGGACTCCAATCAAATGTATAAACATCTCAAAGATGATCAAGAGAAATGCGAGGCACCTGAGCTAAATTTCAAGTGTCATATGTTACGTGCTCCTCCCCGACCCCCTGGTGACGGTGTATCTCCGAGCCCCGAGAGGTGTCACAGCAGAAAAATGTGTTATTCTGTATGTCAAAGATCAATGGTGAAGCCACACCAATTGTTACTCACAAACAAATATTGTATTAAGATCACACAAGAATAACCATACAACAATAATGTGAATCAAAAGTTAAAGTACAATCAATATTCTATGATGGTACCATCAGTGTTATAATATATAACTCACTGTGCTCCAAGTGAGTGAAACCAGAATCCCCAATGTCTCTTATTCCCGGCTTCAAGCCACAGTTGATTCGCTCCAGCGATCGCGAGAACGAGGTCCAATCGAAACCAGAATCCCGTGCGGATGGCAAGAACAGTCACACAGCCGAAGCTGTACAAAGGCGCCCTCAAGGCGACTGGGAAATCCAAAGGCGCCCTACAGGCGACTGAGAGATCACACCCTCGGGTATGGACGAATTAGCCTTCAAAAGCCACGTCACACACACGCCCCAGATCGACGTCTGAATGCGGTGAAAATGTTCGAAAAGAAACGAAACCGCGAGCGAAGCACAAGTCCTGCACGAGTCAAAATGGCCGACGGCCTGGTCTCGTGGCGCACCAGCACGGCGATGATTCTCTCCTGAATCGATAGCAAAACCTGACATGCAGGATAATCAGTCACAGCGATGACAACTCGGTCGCAGGAATTCCTTTCCCGGAAACCCGAAAGTTCGCTAGGGACTCTTGCTCGCCAACGTTCGCTTCAGAACCCGGAGCAACTCGGCTTTCTTGTCTGACCTCTCTCGCTCCGCCCCCTTTTCTTCTCCTTCCGCTTCGTCGTCGTCCGGTTCCGGTTTCATTTAAAACATTAACCTTTTTACCTTTTGACAACAATAACCGTCATTTCCCTCAAACCACAATAATTAATAATACATGGAACCAGAAATGTTTCAAGTGGATGAAAACCACAACAACGGAAGTGATGAATCCGTAACACATAGCAAAGGGTCTGAATACTTATGTCAATGTGATATTTCAGTTTTTTCTTTTTAATAAATTTGCAAAACTTTCTAAAATCCTGTTTTCTCTTTGTCGTTATGGGGTATTGAGTGTAGATTGATGAGGGAAAAAATGAATTTAAACGATTTCAGCATAAGGCTGGAACATAACAAAATGTGAAAAAAGTGAAGGGGTCTGAATACTTTGCACTGTATATACATATAAATATATATATATACATATATACATATATATTGTTACATTTGTAGGGGGTAGGCAGTGATTACTTTAGTCCAGGTAGAACTGTATAGATTAGTGTGCTCCGATTGTCATGAAGAAGAAGAACCACCATGTAATAAGCAAGGATCCGGTAGACCGTGTGTTCGGATAAAGGTGTATTTTCTTCCTCATTACGAGGAGTGGGGCATGTTAACTAGCTTCGGGATTATGGGTAAATTATCCCTTGTATGTCGTTACCTCTATTTAGTCCTTTGTTCCTTTTGACAATACACCACACGTAGAGCTAGAATCGCACATTTAATGGCACTAATTAAAAAGCATACCGGAAGCCAGGACATTGAGCACTGCCGCTGACAACCCTGACTTTGGAATCACGCACAGGTCGGGCAGGCCGAGGCCACTCCCCAATGAGTCGTGATTTGTTCGGGTTTTGATTGACAGGAGGACTGGTGAGAAGCAACTCGCTGATTGGCGAAGCATGACCGATGACGTCAGGGCGGCATGTAAAAAGTGGTTGGAGAGGCGGACATCTTCCCATCTCATTCTGGATGTCAAAGCGAACAGTTGTGCTTGCTCTGGGGCGCTCAAGGAAGCGATCGGACCGGCCGTGTTCGGAGATCTTGCTGGTCGACGTGCAGAGGCAGAGCCATGGACCGAGGGCTGCAGTTTCCCACCAAAGACAACGAAGACGGGCATGGCTGGAAGAGCGAGCAGCACGTGGCCCGTTCGATTCGTGTGGAGGGCCTGTTTCGCGCCAGCGGGCGCGGTCTGGTGAACGAGGGTGTACTAAGGCCTGTTTCCTGCCAAGGCAGAAGCCGCATCCGAATTGCGCACGCGGGGCCTGACGATTACTGATGTGACCCCACCAGTGATCAGAGTTAAGTGCACTAAATAACCACAAACAGTTATTTTCTATAACGTTATTTTTTCTTTGTCTGTGCAAGTCTGTTGTGGGGACGTCCCAATTTAGGAATTTATTTGACCGTTCCACCCCTCAGCCCAATGGGCTAAGGGGTAATGTCGTCCGGGTGTCCATCAACTTTTGGTTTCCGTCAATTTCAAGGAGAACGGCTTGTCCGATTAAATTCATTTTTGCAGTGTGTGTTGGGGTTGACTAGAGGAAGGTTCCTTTTGAAAATGGGCACGCTGCAATTTTCAATATGGCCGCCACGGTAGCCATCTTGAAATTGGTTTCCGTCAATTTCGAGCAGAACGGCGTGTCCGATTAAATCCATGTTTGCAGTGTGTGTTGGGGTTGAGTAGAGGAAGGTTCTTTTCGAAAATGGGCTGGCTGCGATTTTCAATATGGCCGCCATGGCAGCCATCTTGAAATTGGTTTCCGTCAATTTCGATCAGAACCGCTTATCCGATTAAATCCATGCTTGCAGTGTGTGTTGGAGTTGAGTAGAGGAAGGTTCTTTTCGAAAATGGGCTCGCTGCGATTTTCAATATGGCTGCCACGGCAGCCATCTTACTGCAAAATCCTACTTGGTATACAACTTCGCTTCAAATAAATTATCGTCAATGCTTCCTTTCACCATGCATGGGCTGAGGGGTTACGCCCGCTTTGCGGTGCTATTTATTTTATTTTGTATTACCGGCATTTCTTTTAACTAGGGCATGCCCGTACTATATATATATCGAATCGTATCGGCTTGCGAGTACGGTGACAATCCCCCCCCTCTATTTACATGAAATGGTTTGGTCCAAAGCGAACGGCTTGCGAGTACGGTGACAATCCCCCCCCCTCTATTTACATGAAATGGTTTGGTCCAAAGCGAACGGCTTGCGAGTACGGTGACAATCCCCCCCCTCTATTTACATGAAATGGTTTGGTCCAAAGCGAACGGCTTGCGGAGTTTGGTAAAGAAATCGCCATAGCTCGGTAACTACTTGTCCGATTAATATGAAACCTTGAAAAGGCACATCCTCGGGTCCCCAGCAATATACCTGGCAAGTTTAAAGTATATCGGACCCGTGGTTGTCGAGAAACAGCGGTCACAGACAGACACACAGAGATTACTGGCATTATCTATCTATAATTCCAGTAATCTCTGTGTGTTTGTTTGTTTGTACGTTTGTTTGTTTGTACGTTTGTTTGTCTGTGACCGCTGTTTCTCGACAACCACGGGTCCGATATACTTGAAACTTGCCAGGTATATTGCTGGGGACCCGAGGATGTGCCTTTTCAAGGTTTCATATTAATCGGACAATTACTTACCGAGCTATGTCCAAAAAACGATTCAACCAATCAGAGAGCAGCGAGCTATCGCGTGTGCCGAACGTGGCGAACACACTCTGCCTCGGATGGCACATTTGAGAGCGTATTCATTTATTTCACGTTTGCAAACTATGTTGGCGCTATGTTGGCGTTAAACTATGTTTTAAAACTAATAAAAACGAATTTGCGATTCATCGTAACTGCGATATACGACCTTCCGGACAGTGAGGACTGCACTTCCGGCATCCAATCACAGAACGCGTTATTGCGTAGGCGTGGCCGATGTGAGAGCGAGCTGATGCTGAGCCCAGCGCGTGCGCCATTACGGTACGTAATTCGATTTCTTCCGGAGAAAATAATAATTTCTCGATTTCTTATGCGCATTATTTCTCCCAATTCAGTCAGAGCGAAGGGCGGAAGCGAAGAGCGTTGTTTTTTTTGTTTACGGGCGTACGGGCGGGGTAGAGCGTACGGGTAGCGTTTTTTTTTTTTTTTGGCACATTTGAGAGCGTATTCATTTATTTCACGTTGGCAAACTATGTTGCCGCTATGTTGGCGTTAAACGATGTTTTAAAACTAATTAAAACCCCGGGGGGATTGTCACTGTACTCGCAAGCCGTTCGCCGTTCGCTTTGGCGTTGCGAATGGACCAAAACATTTCATGAACCAAACCATTTCATGTAAAGCGTTCGCCGTTCGCTTTGGCGTTGCGAATGGACCAAAACATTTCATGGACCAAACCATTTCATGTAAATAGAGGGGGGGGGGGGATATAATTTTAGATATAGATATAGTACGGGCATGCCCTAGTAGATAGATAAAGCTGGTATTTTTGGACATTTTAAATCCGTTTCGTGTGAGTTTATTTTTTCCAGGTTTGAGGACTGCCGGTGGGATTGACCTGTTAAGGCTCCTGTCTGCACCCTCCCTCTTGCTTCCTCACACGTATTCTCTACCATTTGAACTGAACGCTTCGGAGTTAAAGCTCGCTTGGCCTTCCGTGCTACCGTAAAGTGTTCAAGGGTAGTCACACAACAATATATATTATTATCAGGGATCCCATCCTTCCAGGATGGATAACTATTGTTTTTGTTCAGATTATTTATAATTATTATTATTCCAAATGGCTTTTTGTGGGGTTTTTCACTTTTAAATTCATTTTCTTGGCAACCATTGGTCTGATTGACACAATTTTCACCATAGTATGTGCTTGCTCATGTAGATTTTTCTTTTTTGATTTTATAATTTACATCATAGGTCACGTGGTGCGGACATCATCTTTAAAAAGGCGAAAAACTTTGGCCCTCTATCTCCAAAATCGCTCGATTGGGTTGGGGGGAGTGTGGGAGGGAATAATATTGAAAATTGAAACATGGCTCATTGTAAAGAACTCTGCATTGGGAATAAGTGACGCCATGATGTCATCGGTATGCCCATTATGACGTCATAATTCAACAAGTACAATGCTGTATCTGAACAGTTTGAAATTTCTTGTATTCTAAGCAACAATGTAAAATAATGTATGTCAATGACATCATAGGTCACGTGGTTCGGCAGCCATATTGGATTGAACATAAAAACTTTAACATCCAACTTCTCCAGAGCGGTTGACCAGATTGATGCGAAACCTCATGCACATGATCTCCAGGACTTGGGAAATATAGAGTGCAAATTTTAACCTCAGGTCGCATGGTCGGCAGGTATGATTTTTTTGAAGATTAAACCTTTAAAAATCAACTCCGCCAGAATGGCTGGATAGGTGGAATGGAAAATTCACACACACATTCCCCAAACCTTGTGGATACCAGTGTTTTTGAATATATCATCGTTCACATGGTCTTGCAGCCATGTTTGATCAAAGGAAAGTAAATAAAGAACAAGTATTTCTCTGAAACCGCCAAACCTATTCAAGTCATCTTTACAAGTATGATCTAGTCGTCAAGGGGAATAAATGTTTAAAATTTCAACGAGATCGATCGCACGGTCTGGCAGCCAGAATTTTAAACATTTTAAGCAGAAGGAGAAGAAGAAGTGTCATGAGTCACGTGTCTGATGAAAGTAGAGTTGTATCAAAGCTAGGCAGATTGGGTCCCAGTCATAACTGTGCAAAGCTGGTTGAGACTGACCCAAAACGACTTGTTGCAGTTGTTGCTGCAAAAGGTGCTTCCACCAAGTAATGACTTTAAGGGCTGAATACTTTTGCAACCAGTGAATTTTGATTTGTACATGTTTTCTGCAGGTATTACTGACATGTAAACTCCTTCAACTATAACAGCATTTAATTTGATGTCTTCAGTTATGAATAAAAAAGTTAATTTGATAATATTGTTTCTACATAATTTGTAATTCATGTAAATGTGGCATTATTGGTTGGGGATGAATATTGAATACTTTTCAGTGAAGTCATTCGTTTTCATTATTACCTCCACCACCAAAGGTGGATGCGATGGAGGTTATGTTTTCACCAATCTCTGTCCGTTTGTCCATTTGTTTTTTTTTTTGTAGTTGGGCGGATATGTGAAAAAGATGTTCACCTCTGGCAGGAAGCATAAAAATTGGTATATAATGGTTTTAAGGTATGCTGAATTGAAATAGATGTGGAGATATTTGACTTTTGACATTTTTGACATTTGACATTTGACAGCCATTCAACATGGTACTAATTTTTGATGATGTCAGAGAATTGGTTGAGAATGTTCTTGTTCGAGGTTTACATCTTATTTACATGTCCATTGTGTTGTATATACAATTAATAGATTGGTCTGTCTATTATAGAACACACAATCATAACATAACACAACATGTACATTTGTTATCTACAACTAATGTAATTTTTTATTTATTAATTAACATTGTCCTTGACATTGGTATAATATATCGGTATATGTATGGCCATGTGCTGTGTGCAGGAAGGGTGTCGGAGTGAATTCCATTCAATGTACAATGTGCGCTGAGTGGGTTCATCAAAAATGTAGTGGTTTGAGAGGGTCATTAACCAGTGTGGCAGGCAGCTACATTCAAATGTAAGGTGTGCACAGAGGGAGCTGCAGATGGAGTAAATGTTGAGTTGGATCTTGGAGACGGCGTGAAGCTGGAAGGTGTGAAAACATTTTGCTACCTCGGAGACATGCTGAATGGAGAAGGTGGATCAGACTCGGCAACGGTTGCTAGAGTGAGATGTGCATGGAAGAAGTTTCGGGAACTGAGTGGCGTGCTGATGATGAGGGGAGTGTCGTTGAAGCTGAAGGGAAAGGTGTATGCTGCATGTGTGAGAAGTGTTATGATTTATGGGAGCGAGACATGGGTAATGAACGTAGAGCAGCAACGAAGGCTGGAAAGGGTGGAAATGCGAATGGTTCGGTGGATGTGCAGAGTATCGTTGAGAGAGAGAGGAAGACAAATGATGAATTGCGAAAGATGATGGGAATATAGCCTGTGATTGATGCTGTGACGAGAAACAGGTTGAGATGGTTTGGTCATGTGTTGAGGAAGGATGAAAGTGACTGGTTGAGAAGAGTGATGGAAATGAATGTAGAAGGAAGTAGAAGACCGAGAAAGACTTGGCTAAATATGTTCAAAGAAGAAATGCGGGCAAGGGGGCTAATAAGGAGAGATGCAGAAAATAGGGCAAAATGGAGAAGATTGTCATGGGGACCGCAAGACTAACCCCCGCTCTTGCAGGGAAAATGGCCTTTAAAATGCCTGTTGTGTTGTTGTTGTATTGTCCTTGACATATAACTTATAGAGGTGCACTTGTGGACTGTTTAACCATAGACTTTATTTTGTCTGGTTCTATGAAATTCAGCTGGTTGGCTTTGTTATGAAAGTCAAATCCACAACATTGTCCCAATAGTAGGTTTAATGACAATTCGATCTCTGGCAACATCCTGTAAAAATACGATCATGCAATATATCAGGATTATATAATCAAGGAAAAGTTCAGCAATTATCAATCAGTGCAAGCAAGCCTGGATCATCTACATATACGCACCGTTCGAGTCTACGTGTCACAGATTAAATGTCACAGGAATGATCCGGAGCGATGGCCGTCCGAGTTCTTATAGGCATCTCTCAGTGGTTGGAGAGAGCATAACACCTGGGTTCAACTTAGATACAATTTCATTACAGGCTTTATTTCTGGTGTATTTCTAAATATCGATAACTTGCGTAACAGAGTAATTGGTATCTTAAAATTCCCCTGTCATACATTGTTGCCTATGTTTGAGCAGCCATGGTGTATATTCAGGCATTTAGAAAATTAACAAGAAACTGACATTGTGGGTAAATGTAGGCGATCAAGTAGGCGATCAAGGGCTCTGTATGTTTGTTACCAAATTTCATGCTTATACTATGTTGCATATTACATCTTTTTGTGAATTAAAGAAGTCTTTCCATATCTGTCTGTTGTCAACTTTCTGAACAGAATACATACGTATATTACTGCCCACACATCTAACTTCCAAAAAGAGAAAAAAAAGTATATGTCTTTTTGCAATTTTCGACTACCAGTAGCATAGCGCATAACACTACATGTTCCCAGAGAAACACTGTCTATATTACTTATTTGGGACTGATATTCAATTTAGCATGGATTGGAATAAATATACATGCAGGTGTATTTTGAAATTTATTAAATTGCGGCACATTTAAAGAAATCGAAATTTTTCTCATTTCGCAGTGCAGTTGATGCCACCAGTTATGGTTGAGAGTCCATGTAGAGTGAGATAACTAACACAATGTGATAAGTAATATACCATATTAGAGGTATTTATATACCCATTCCAGTAATGTATGCTGCTAAATGATCATTGAAGCCACAATAAGATGGCAGGCCAAGAACCAACTGTACCCTTCTACCGTGAATAGTGCGAAATTGGAAAAAAAATGCAAACACACCCCGTCCCCCAAAACCGCATTTTGGAGAACGTTACGTTGATCCTATCAAATGTCTCCACATCTATTTCAATTCAGCATACCTTAAAACCCTTGTATACCAATTTTTATGCTTCCTGCCAGCGGTGAACATCTTTTTGATATTTTGTCACATATCCGCCCAACTATTGTGAACAAGATATCTCAAGTTGTGGACAGATTCGGACGAAATTTGGCAGAGAGGTAGCGTATGTGACAAGGATGAAATGATTCGATTTTGGTGAAGATCCAGATTCGGATCCGGCTACTAGAATTCTTTAAGCGATTCTTCACCATTGGAAGATAGGGCCAAAAACGATATGTAGCAGGATATCTCAAAAGGTTGTGGACAGGTTGTGTGTGTGTCACGAGGAAGAATCTATTCAATTTTGGTGAAGATTCGGATCTGGATCCGGCTAGTATAATTGTTTAAGTGATTCTGCACCATTGAGTGATATGGCCAACCAGGCGGGGGTGTGCTCTCCACTGAGTGCCGTTCTAGTTATTGCATGTGTTAATCAACTTTCTGTGGTTTGTGCTGCAGGTGGATAGAGGCATGTCTTTGTGAGGAACTTCCTCCAACAACAGAGCTAGAGGAAGGTCTCATGAATGGTGTCTACTTGGCCAAGCTGGCACACTTCTTTGCTCCCAAAGTTGTTACCGAGAAGAAGATTTACGATAAGGAACAAACGCGCTACAAGGTATGGATGCAATTTGCAGCATCAGATGTGTTGGTAAATGTTTGTGGTTTTACTTGCTTTTTGGGGTTTGGTGGATCATGATAAATTCAACTTTGTTAATCCACAAATTAGTGGCTTTTGTCATATTGCATAAACT
Organism: Myxine glutinosa; assembly: GCF_964187855.1. NCBI lineage: Eukaryota > Metazoa > Chordata > Myxini > Myxiniformes > Myxinidae > Myxine > Myxine glutinosa. Next base: position 4,717,163 of record NC_136262.1, on the reverse strand, counting down.
ATTTAGTGAACTTTCTACAGGCCATGGGCTTGCACTACAGACACACTGACAACACTGTGAAGTGGATGCGAGCCATGGAAGCAATCGGCCTTCCAAAGGTATTCTTTTGCATCTCTCAACCTGCACTTCATCATATATTAATTATTACCTGATTTATTTATCACCTGCTGCAATTGCAAGTTGGTCAATACTTCTCTCGTTTGGCATTTATACCTGATCACATAGGTCATGATGATGGTATTCCAAGTTCAAATGCCATGTATGTGGTGGAGTGAAAATGTGTACTCTGCAAACCCTTCATCTCCCCCTTTGTGACTTCCCACCCACCCCACACGCTTCGAGCTTCCCCTCCCTCCATCCTGCACACTCCCAGATTCCCCTCCCGGCTTCCCGTCCCTCATCCTGCATCCTCCTGGCTTCCTGTCCCTCATCCTGCATCCTCCTGGTTTTCCATTCCCTCCCCTGTCCCCCGCATCCTCCTGGCTTCCCCTTCTTCGTCCCGCTCCCTCCGGGTTTCCCGTCCTCCGTCCCGCACTCTCCCGACTCGAGTCCCTATATACTATGAGTAGCGACATGGTGTGTCCCAGATGTTTCTGGTCACGTGGGTCATGAGCACCATTTTGTTTCCATCAATCGTTTATTGAATGAGCAGAAGATAGTCGATAGCTCATTAATTTTTTTTAAATGACAGGATGCTCTACCATTGGATGCACCAATCGATCAGAGAAGAGTTTCAAAATGTATAGATTCACTGCAGATGCTGGAAGGGAAAAAAATAGGAAAATAGAGTTCACTTGAGATGGAAACCGACTTCAGGGTGGTTTCTGTGCCAGGTAGGTTGTAGTCTCATGTGTGGTGCTGTAATTGCATTGTGGTTTGTTGGTGGGTATTCCTCATAAAGATATAAATAGTTTGTTAATTTGATCGTTTGATTGATGAAGAACACCCTGATCTGACAAGGTTGTTTATAAGTAAACACTTCACTTGGGGGTCTATAACGCAAGTTTATTTATTTATTTATTTGTTTATTTATTTATTTATTTATTTATTTACTAGCAGGTATACCCAGCATTGCTTGTGGGGTGGGGATGGGTGCGGGCAAGAATGAGAATAGGGGTGGCAGGATAACCGTAGGAGTGAGAGCAGCTACCGATCCGGGAGGCAGGTGTTGGCTGGACCAGTCCAACAACCATTGAATTCTCAATCCTGAGGCCCTTCCTCCCGAATACAAGGAACCCTTCTACCCAAATCCAAAGAGCCCTTGCATGCAAACACCCTGGTTATAATGTACTGCATCACTTCACCAGGATCTGGACAATGAGGGCTCAAATCGATACATTTGTTGTCAAGGCACTTTCAAGCTTTGGGAATAGACAACACAATAAAGTCACTTACAAAAAAAAACATTTTTCTTTTTAACAAACTCTTTCACAATACACGTTTTAGTCAAGCAACGACAATAAGTTGAAGCAGTTGATTACGTCTCTGCTGCATCTGAAATGATGAAATGTACACTATATTTGTTTTGTGATAGAATGGGTAAGGGAGCTGTTGAAGGTTTTATTCCTGATATGGCAATGGGAACAAACGCAGACCCTGGTTATAATCGAAGAAAGGGAATGTATAACGATGATAAAGCAGAAAATTGTTTTTCCATAGCAATTCCCCTTGAGGGTATATTTGGATTTTGTGATTACGATAAAGTTCTGTATGGACTTAAAATTAGATTTCAACTACAAAGCAATGATAATGAAAATGGATTGCTTTTTGGTGTTGCCAATGCTTTCACTGCTCAGAATAAATTTGTTATTGATGAAATGTGTTGGTGTATCAGTGAATATACTCCTATTCTTAAAACGGAAGAGATATTGAATAGAAGACTTGATTAAAAAAAAAAAAAAAAACGCTAAATGTTTCGTAACTGAAGAGGTGGTGTCAACGCGTTAAACTAAACCAAACCATTTACACGTGGAATTTGGGTGTTCTGGAAAGAAAGCCACGTACCTGTAGTTAATTTTAAAGAAACCAGATGGAGATGATGGTACTGATAGGAAAAATGCATTGAGTGATAATGCTAAGATGAAATAACTATTTACTGTGGCTACGGTGAATTGAATAACTATTACTAAGGTGAACTATGAAATAACGATATTGCGAAGGTGAATAATTACCAAAAGGTGTGTGAAAGCAACGGTAATGAAGATCCCATTTTGGATATGGATCCGTTTATATAACTTTATTCAATCTACACAATTGATCCGAGTTCTCAAAAGGAAACTATAAAGTCTAATAGAGTGGATACTTCCCTATACATTGAAAGAGGAGACAGTGAAGAAGTTAATACATATTGTTTGCTTTTGGAAGAAACAGAATTACAGATTAATACAGATAATGGTGTTATGATTAATATCACATAGATTTTTCTTTTAAATAAATGAGTAGGAAAGAACCAACTGGAGTATATATTAATCAAATCGATCCTAATAAACTATTATCTTGTATTATTAATGTTATTACAATTCAAAGAAAAGGAGCAGTAACAATTGATGTTTTACTCACAAGAGAGCAGGTGGAAACACTAAATAATACTGGATCACTTAAAATTACAATGACAAAACCTATGTTGAAGAAATATTCAACAAGGGAAACGAGTGGAGGATTTCTTCCATTTCTAATTCCTTTATTTGCTGGTTTAAGTGCGGTGGGAGCATTGACAGGTGGTATTTCAGCAGCGGTAAAAACTGTTAACGAAGGGAAGGCACAACTAAAAGCTCAAAAAGAGTTGGAAAGACATAACAAGGAGTTCGAGAAACAAATTAGTGGAAGTGGTGTAATTGTAGATTTTGCTGAAAAGCTTGAAAGTCTACCTGATAAAGCGAGATTGTTAGTTGCAGATGTGCTTTCTTCTATTGCACAGGCAGGTGTTAAACGAACTAAAACAGGTAATGGATTATATCTTTCTCATAAATAAATGAGTATTGATAAATGGTTTAAAAAAAACTTGGAAAGAATACAACATCAAATATAGAACTTGCTAAATATTGTGAAAAACTAAATATTGATAATGTGGTTATTTGTATGAGATGAATTCACAAAGTTATCTAAAAATGCAAAGAACAAGCACGAATACGTTCAAAGTACACTGCCCCCATGCCAAATAAATAACATATCCTTCAGCATGCGGCATTGCCGGGGTGCTTCCGGCGCCCGGCGATGCCGCCGTGCAGCACAAAGAAGTATAATAAAGACAGTATGACAGTATGGGGTATAAATATGGGGTATAAAAGTATATAAAGACAGTATGGGGAGGGATAGGTGTACAATAATTGATTGATTAATTGTGTAATTAAAATCAAAAAACTATTTCTTAATCAATGGGCTAATGGCATACCGAAAGCACCAGTGTTTCATCCGAAGCTGTAACTTTTTGAAAAATCATGAATAATCGAAAACATTTAAATAATTAATTGATTCATTCACTACTCAATAAATAATTGATCTATTAATTGATTAATCAGTAAATCAAAAAAATCCTTTATAGACAAATAACCTCGACACTGTTGTGTCCAATTATCAGCTTCCTAGCTCAAAAGGTGCTTGAGATATTGCCCAGATGAGAAAGAAAAGAAATAAGTGGTTCATTATGGGGAAAAATATATATATATATATATTTTTTGTATACAAGATCGAGGCTCGTGTAAGAGCCAACATTAATCACAAAGAAAAAAAACGGACACACAAAACCTTCAATAAAGGAAGCGGGAGAAAAGATGGGGAGAGAGAGGGAAGCACACAAGTACAACAGCAGAGAACAGGGACATCGGGAGATCTGTGGGAGGGAGATGGCTTAGGGTGGAGGAGGCATGGGAAGGGTGGCGGTGGGAGGGGGGTGTTGAGAGGTATAAAACACATGGACACTGCTAGGACTTCCAGGAAAGAAGTCAGTATTTCAAAAAAAGTGGATCTGGGGTGAATTAACAGGGGTAGAAGACATCAAGGTATTGGATTGGGGAAGATAAGAGATGGTGGTGAACAGCTGTTTTAAAGACCTGGAGGGAGCAGTGGGAGTAAAGAGGAATGAAAGAGTGAAGGTGAGCAGAGAGTCTTTATTTTGGCAATTTCACCAGAAGAGGGTTTCTGGCAGATCTTCTGTGACCTGCAATAATATTTGGGGGACAGAGCACAGATAGAGCTGGGGGAGCTAGGCCGCAGAGGAGTCGGTAGAAGACCGAAAGACCACCTACCTGCATGCGGTGAGTGAGTGAAAGGCCCTTACAATCGGCTTCATTGCAGGAGATTCCAATGATTCTGAAAGCTTTGGTTTCAATAGCATGAAGCCGAGCTAGGTGTGAGGCAGGAGCACCAGCCCAGAGGGGAGAGCAGTATTCCATTGAGCTGCGGATGAAAGCCTTGTATGTGGTGAGGAGCTCAGATTTGCCAAGGAAGGACTTCGCACGACGGAGGATGCCCAGTCGGCGACCCCCTTTGGAGGCCAGCTTGGAAATGTGGTTTTCCCAGGAAAGATAATGGCAGATAGTCAGACCCAAAAGCTTGAGTGACAGAACTTCTTGGAGAGGATTGTTCAGAAAGTAGATGGGAGGGTTGTCCAGTCTTTCTTTTCAGAGACAAATTAAGAGTGTGAGATTTGTCAGGATTGAAAGACATGTTCCACTTGTTTGACCAGTCTTATTTTGTCCAGGTCTGCAGAGAGCGAGGAGGCTGCAGACTGCCGATCTGAGGGATGACGAATGGAGCGGCAGAGTGGAGTCATCAGCAAAGAGATGGGGGATTTTCCAGAGCGTCAGAGAGATTATTGATGAAGACCAGAACAAGCACAAGGCCTTGGGGAACTCCAGCCTGAACAGGAAGGGGAGATGAGAGAAATCCATTCAGGGCCACACATTGACTACGACCAGAGAGGAAGTCCGCAAGCCATGTGTGGAGATTTCCATGGATACCATATAAGGAGAGTTTGGTGAGCAGAGCGGGATGCCAGACCGTATCGAAGGCATGTGATATGTCAAGGGAGACGTCTCTGATTTCCTGTTTGGCATTGAGGATCTCCATCCATTGTTGAGACAGCATAAGCAGCATGTCCAGAATAGAGTGACCTGGTCTGAAACCAAATTGATGATCAGATATCAAGCCATTGGAGAAGAGGAAGGATTTGATATCTGAAGCAATGATGGATTCCATGACTTTGATAGTTGGGAGCAGGCTGATTGGTCTGTAGTTGCAAGCATCTCTTTTTGCACCTTTTTGTGTAAAGTGGTGCTGTTGGCTGATTTCCAAACTGATGGCAGATGACCTTGAGCAAAAGAGAGGGTGAAGAGAAAAAAGAGAGGGTGAGATAGAGCGGCAGAGCAGGATTTTAGGACCCGTGGGCTGATGCCGTCTGGTCCAGTTGCAGAATCAGTCGAGGATTGACAGAAACTTCTCCACCTTGTCAGGAGTGAAGGATGCAGAGTCCAGGAGCAGCTGGGTACGGTGGGTATGGAGAGGGATGGGTTTGGGGCAAGATTTTGAGGCAAACACAGGGTTGAGGCATTCAGCTTTTTCAGGTACGGAGTCAGCTGTGTAGTTTTTTGAGGTAAGGGTGGGGATGGAAGGGGAACAAACACCAGAAACAGATTTGACCAGAAGCCACCAATATTTGGAGGAGAGAGACAGGTTTGAGAGTTCAGTCTTGAGTGTAGAGAGCTATTGTTTCCTGGCTCTCCTGAGGGTAGACACACACTTGTTCCGAGCTTTGTGAAAGGAACTGAGATTTCCTTCAGTGGGATTTGCCTTCCATGAGGTGAATGCAAGTTGCTTCATGGCAACTGCCTCACCACAAGCTTCAGCGTACTGTGGACGGGAGGAAGCGTATGACAACTGAAGACGAGATGGGATAAATCTGTGCATTAGAGAGAGCCGTTTACTTTTGAAGAATTTCCAGGAAGAGTTGATGTCAGAGGCAGTAGAGATGGGACACGAGTCCAGATGATTGATGGCTGCTTGAAGACCGTGCCAGTCGGCCTGAGTGAAATGCCAGACTCGTCGATCCTGAGGAGGCTCTCTGAGACTGGCCAGAGAGATGTACACTTAAACAAGCACATGATCAGAAGAACCGATTGGAGCAGAAGAAGAGCAGCAGACATTTGCAGGGAGGTTTGTCATGACCAAGTCTCGAAGAGAAGATTCTCCATTGACTGAGATCCGGGTCGGGAAATTGACAGATTGTGTCAGTCCCAGTGAGTCGCAGAAGTCCTTTGCTGAGGTGCCAAGGCTGGTGTGAGGAACCCACACCCAGCCAGCTGGCATGATGACAGTTGAAGTCAGCACATATGAGGAAGAGAGAGTTGGGATGAGTGGATAGAAGTTGGTCCATGTTGTCAGACAGGGAGATGTAAATGGAGTCATCACTGTTTGGTGGATGGTGCAGAACACATACGAAGGAGAGGTGTAAGCCAAGGGAAATTCGCAGCCATTACTCCATCTACATCTCTCTCAGACATGATGGACCGACTTTCAACCAGCCATCCCAACTCTCTTCCTCATATGTGGACAATAATGGATGGCGATCCGTGACAATAATGGATGGCGATTTCCATTGGCTGGGTGTTGGTACCTTTCTCACCAGCCATGGCACTTCAGTAAAGGACTTCTGTGACTCCAAAGGACTGACTCAATCTGTGAACTCTCCCACTCTTATTTCTGAAAGGTAAATCCTCCCTTGTGGACTTAGTTATGACTAACTTCCCCGCTAACGTCTTCTGCTCTTCCTCTGCCCTGATTGGTTCATCTGATCATGTGTTTGAGAAGTCAACATCTCTCTGGCATTTCTCAGAGAGTTGCCTCAATGCCGGTGAGTCTAGCCGTTCCCCCAAGCAGATTGGCAAGGACTGCAAGGAGCCATCTTTCTTCAGGACTGGTTTCATATATCTACTGCCCCTGATGTCATCTCAGCCATGGAATTATTCCTCAGAAACCTGCTCTCTCTCAAGCATGGATTCATCCAATCTCTTCTTCAATTACACTGGTCAACAGACAAATTGGTTCTGACTTATTTTCAACTGTTTCTAACTAATTTGGTGCCCACAAATCCGAATCTGGCCTTACAATTTCGCTATCACGTAACCTTGACGTAGTACATCATAAGTGTGGAAAAAATCTTTGGAGCATGCGAATTTATTGATTGTCTCAATAAGTCTATTTATTGTCACAAAAAATAATATGAACTTAAAGTTTTTATTTACATCACATTAAAAGTGCTTCTGAACTTTACTTTTGCGTTTGTAGGAGCAATCACTTTCACGCTGTAAAGTCCAACAGCAGTCGCCCATCATGTTTGGATTGAATCGGCCTTGATATCGAGTCTCCATGATGGCAATTTCCTGGTGAAACCTTTCTCCATGTTCATCACTGACATCGCCAAGATTTTACGGAAAAAAGTCCAGATAAGAATGGAAGAAATGTATCTTGAGTGACATTCGAGCACCGAGCACCTGGTAACTCTTCAACATCTTGTCCACAAGCTCTTCTTAATTTGGTGCTCGAAAATTTCCAAGGTAATTGTTAGCAAGAGCCACAAAGCTATCCAAAGCAACGCTTTCCAGCTCAGATAGTCTCGTTACAAAGTCCTGATTCGTGAGTACAAGACGAATTTGAGGACCATTGGAAACACCTGCCTTTACTTTGGCCTCAGAAACGATGCCTTAGAACTTCATTAGCAAGTAGTCGAAGCCAGCACCATCTTGATCCATGGCTTTCACAAAGTTCTTCATCAAACCAAGTTTCCAATGAAGTGGTGTTAAGAATACCTTCTCAGGGTCAACAAGAGGTTTGTGAAGACAGTTGAACCTTCCAGTCATATCTTTCTGTCGCACTGGCCATTCCTTTTGTGTGCAATGCTTAGTGTCTGCTCTGCTGTCCCAAAAACAAAGAAAACACGTGCTTTGTGTAACCTTGCTGAAGTCCTTGAAGCAAGCTGATCACCTTCAGGTCCCCACAGACAGATGTGCCATTGATGTGTTTTGTAGTCAATAGCAGCCAACAGCATCCTCATCGTTTCATAACTTTCATTCATTTCATGGGCATGCGCAATTGGAAAGGAAGGAAGCTCATTTCCATTATGGAGAAGGACTGCTTTAAGTGTGTTCTTCCCTGAATCTATGAACAACCTCCATTCTTCTGTTTGATAAGGACGAGACTTACAAAGGTGTTCCATTAACGATACAACATCATGACAGTAACAAAGCTTGTCATCCATCTTGAAATACATTGAGAGCTCCACATGTCTAAGGCGGAAACTGGTGGTACGAACTCCATCTTGCAGCAGGCTCCATTGCTTGAGTTGAGATCCAAGGAGTTCACTTTTCTCCTTTGGGTAGGTTAAGGTCCCTTATAAGGTCATGCAGCTCTACCTGACTGATAAGTTGGGGCTCCCTGCTTTTTGAATCTTCTTGAAAGTCGGCATCCATGCAACTATCCTCCTCACTAGATTCTGATTCGCTTGTGCTATTTAAAGGAGGATTTGGAACTGGCAGCTCAGGGCAATGGAGTCCTGGCTTGAGAGCAGAAGGTACGTTAGGATACTTGATCTTAGACTGGATTTTCACTGAATACCTTTTGGTGTTGGTGAGGCAGAAGTAGCAGTCAGAACAGTGATCCTTTGGTTCATGCCAAACCATTGGTACGGCTAAAGGCATACCGGATGGACGTTTACCACACATCCATTCATTCAAGTGGTTTACACAGGGCTTGCATGCTATGTGGGGTGCCCACTTCTTGTCTTGATCACCAACAGGGCATTTGAAGTAATGTTTGTGCGCTCCTTTAACACTCCTTGCAATTGGTTTTTTCAAGTCTTTAGGTGTAAAGAGCCCACAGATGTAGCAAAAAGTGTCCGATGCATTCACACAGTGACGGCACCCCATTGCAATCCAAGACACATATTTGCAATTACACATATTTTCCTTTGTTTTTGTTTGGATAACCATCAGCACCCATCTAATATATATATATATTTATATTTATTTATATATATTTATTTATATTTATTTATATTTATTTATTTATATTTATTTATTTATACAGACTTGGCATTTAATATGGAATATTTTTTTTGTGGGGGTGAACTTACTTTTCAGGATGTCTTAGAACCAAAAGTTCATTGGAATTATGTTGAAATTATTCTAGATTTTGTTAATGTGACCTTTAAAAGAAACAAAAACCACACTTGACATTTCGAAACAAATAAATTGATCCTTGAAAGTGATGTAAACTGATATCGAACTCAATTCATGGACAGTACTGTGTTAAACTTCTGTACGTTTTCCAGAAGTATCTCTTCATTTTGCACATTAGCCAAAATATTTTTAAACAAAAACAAAAGTTAAATTACGACTGGGATTACGGACAGTAAAATTACAGTTCATTACTTCGTGTAACCCCCACGAGCATTCAGGAGAGCACGTACACGTTGAGGCATGCTGTTCATGAGATTTGCCAAGGTTTGGACAGGAATCGCTTGCCATGCAGTGACAATAGCCTGCTGCAATTCACGCACAGAGGTCGGCTGCTGGTCCAAGTGGTCGATTTGACACGTTAATTCTGCCCACAAGTTCTCCATCGGATTAATATCCGGGGACATGGCAGGCCACTCCATATGCTCTACACCACGGTCAGCAAGAAAGTGTTGGATCATGCGAGCACGATGAGGCCGTGCGTGCATTGTCATCTTGGAAGACAAAGTTTCCTCGAAAGGCTGCACGAGCAAATGGAAGCAATGTTTCTTCCAGAATGGCCCTGTACTTGAACTGGTTCAGGTTTCCGTTCAGAACAACCACGTCAGTTTTGCCCCCTGCATGAAAAGCAGCCCAAACGGTCACCCCACCACCTCCAGCTTGGACTCTTGGCACTATACAATCTTTGTTGTAGGCTTCATGCACTTGTCTGCACACTCGGACGTGGCCATCTTGACGATAGACCAGAAATCTAGACTCGTCACTGAAGATCACGTGATTCCAGTGTCCTGGCTGCCATTGACTGTGCTCTCTGGCCCACTGCAATCAGCACTGGTGGTGTAGTCTGGTCAGGCGTGGCTTTCTCAGCGGACGCCTGGCACGATAGCCTGCTTGAACCAGTCGTTGGTTGACTAGCCTTCTGGATACAGGCACATTTGTCAGTTGCTGCCACTCAGCCCTAAGCCGATTAGCTGACTTGGTACGGCCATTGCGGACTAACCGGTGCAGCTGGCGATCATCCCTCCTTGTGGTTCTGCGGGGACGTCCTGGCCTCAATATTGGAGTAGGGACACCCCTCTGAGCATTTCGATGCAGGATCTTTGACACCTGACCTTGAGTGAGGCCATACTGCCGAGCAATAGCACGCTGTTTCATGCTGTAATTTTGTAAAGCCACCACTCCATGACAAACAGCATTGTCGAGTTGACGGACCATCTCCAGAGGAAGTGGCAATAACTATTGTAGACGTGCAGCAGTTGTTTTCCATTAATACAGAACGCAACAACCCTTGTATACCCGACTGTGAAGCCAATCATCAAATGCACCTGTCCGTACATTTTGCCACGCCACCTGTGATATAATCCTGTTGTTGACTTCTTGCTGCGACAGACAATCAGTGACATGGTTCTTTTAACAAATAAATCACCAAAGTGTAAAAGAAACTCACCAGATTGATATACTGAGTTAAGAAAGTAAACCCAAGTCAAGAAAAAAAAAAAATTCCATATTAAATGCCAAGTCTGTATTTATATATATATATTTAATTTATTTATATATATATATATATATATAATTATATACAGTCATACCCCGTTTTACGCCATTTCGACCTACGTCAAATCCGACTTTACGCCACTCTTCTAGAGTAAATTTCAGTTCAGCGAACGTCATTATGTGCGATTTTACGTCACTCCTACGATCGTGAAAAAAAAAAAAAAAATCCTTAAAAATATATTTAAAAGAAATAAAATAGTACATAAATTAACAATAAAAGAAGCTAAAAAACAATTTAAATACAATAAAAAGCACATTAAAAAAATATAAAAATGTACGTACAGTATACTGTACATATGCGCAGCTGCTGGTTCTCATTCAAAACAGAGGTGACGTACAGTATTCCTTTACTGTGTCTGTGTTAGCCATGGGTCCTAAGAAGGATAATGCTAGTGTTTCCAAGCGTAATGTGGTTACGATGGAAGATAAGTTAAATCTGATTAAAAGGTATGAAAAAGGTGAAAAAGTGTCGGTGATAGCACATAGACCTTATCGCGAATCGGAACCGCAATGCGTCATGGGATCGGAAAGGGGCAATAGCGCCGCCGGCGGTCGCTGTCCCTTTGACAGACTGCTTGTTTACATTGACACACTACGTGATCCTTACCACTTTAAACTACTTTTAGGACTTTTTTACTGTGACAAATTAACTGTGAACTGTGATCAGCTCATGAGCCAGTATTTGCAAGCCAAGGACACCGTCGCAAAACTGAAAGCCGCCATTGCAGTATGTAACAAGAAGCTTACTGTTTTGGACATAGCAAACTGTGATGAACTTGTGAAACTTTATACAGGTTTAGCCAATGTTATGACCTGTTTAAGTGGTTATTAGCAGAAGTATCCCCTCATGCACAGAACCTTCATTATTATAAGGGGAAATTATCAATGGAAGACAAGACCTGGCAAATAAACTATACTACAAAACTCGGAGTTAAGTGATCTCAATCTTTAGAGGATCAACTACTCATGACACTCATGAAGCTTCGGCTTAATCTTCGCGAGGAGGACCTCGTATTTCGCTTTGGATTAGGACAAAGCACCGTCTCCCAAGTTTTGTTCGCAAGTGTACAGCCAATATAAGTCAAGACCTACTCTCAAATGCCTTGTTGGTATTACACCTAGCGGAACAATTTCATACATTTCCAAACCTACAGGAGGAAACACGTCGGAGAAAAAAAATTGTAAAGATGACGAACATTGTAGACAAGTTCCAGCCCGGCGATATTTGTATGGCCGATCGAGGTTTCAACATTCAGGAACTGTTCTTGTATAAGCAGGTTGTTTCTCTTCTCCAATGGGAACCCCCCTTTCCCTCAAATATTTCTTTAAATCGCTGGATTTTAATGCCAAAAAACGCTGAATTTCTTTCACATTAGCCATCTTCCTTTCCGTAAACACAGCGTCGATCTAGACAGACGCTTCCTCTTCTGGGTTCGTGTTAGGGTTAGCCTTTGGAATACCTTTGGCTACGGCTTCCCCTTCGCTCCCACCTTTTGTTCATATGTGTGTTGTACCGTCCACCAAACAGTGATGACTCCATCTACATCTCACTGTCTGATAATATGGACCAAATTCTATCTACCCATCCCAACTCTCTCTTCCCAATGGCACTCAGGACAGTGATGAAGATCTGGTAAAGCATATTCCTGAACGGTATAGACCTAGTAGATCCTGGGTATCGGACTTATAGTTCAATCTGACACTAACAAGGCTGCTTTCTTGCTTTATAAACCCATACCGATAACTTCAAAGGACTTGCAATATCATGTATTATGTAATAAAGTTATATTGAAGAGCAGGGCTCTTGCTTGACATGGACGAAGTGACGGGCAAGACACAAACCTTTGCCCCCTTTTCGATCCCATCATGCTTTGCGGTGGAGCGCCCTCTGTTGATATTTACCGATTCGCGATAAGGTCTATGCCTTAGGGCTGCCACGGTCGACGGTATCGACCATCATTCATGATAGGGAACGTATTCTCGCAAACGTCGCTGAAAAAGCGCCGCCAACTAAGACTGCTAAAATGTGTGTTTGTGTTCAGAAGAGACGCCATGTTTAAGGTGAATAACATAATCTTATTAATTTTATTTATTATTCTTTACAAATTCATTTATTAATTGTGTTCATTACTCATTAAAAATATGACTAAAATGTGTTTTTAGTGTTCTTTAAGGTTTAGCGATAGTTATATACTTTCGCGAGTTATTTACTCTAGTTTTACGGTGTTTGTCTTCTTTTAAGGCTTTTTTTTTTTTTTTTTTTTTTGTATACAAGATTGAGGCTCGTGAAAGAGCTACAAGGCATTACGCCTGGTTTACGTCAAAAACCGAGTTACGTCACGGCTTATGGAACCAATTAATGACGTAGGCCGGGGTATTACTGTCTACATATTGTTACGGAACCGGAGTATGGCACTTCCCTTAGCAAGGGGGGGTTAATCCCCTTGTCTTGTTAAGCTGGCCGTCTCCGTTCCTGGAACTATCCCGCTCCTTTGTGGGGTGGGATTGGCCAAGGTGTTTAGTCAAGGGATTCCCGGACAACTCCGCCAATCCCTCCACAAAGCAAGTGGATGGCCCCGCTCGAATCTCGGACAAGATGGAGTTTGCCGAGCGGTTTAGCAATCCGGAATCCGAGCCGTTAGCAATGGACTAAACCCGATTAAAAACGGTTCGGCCAAAATCGCGCCACAGGTACTCAATTGGGAAAAGACAAAGACGATCGGACGAGAGGAAGCAAAGTCTTCTTTCCACCCATGGTACACTGAATCCTTTGCTGAGGCATTTGCCTTGAAGAACTTGCCTTCTCTTCCTGGAAGGCCAATCCAACTGAAAGCAACCTCATATTATTCCACAAACCCCACAACAAGTGTGTCCACTCTCAACACAACAAGTATGTGTCCACTCTCAGGAGAGCCAGAAAACATCTCGTCAACCTCAAGATTGAACTTTCAAACTTTTGTCCCTCCATTAAAACCTGGTGGCACCTTAGGTCTGTCTCTGGTGTATGCTCCCCTTCCATCCCTTCCCTCTGCTCGAATGGTATGCACCACATCTAACTCAGCTCATGAAAAGGCTGAATGCCTCAAATCTTGTTTGCTTCCAAATCTTGTGTCCCCCCAATCCCTCACTCTTGGTCATCATCCATCCCTGTCATATCCAACTGCTCCTGCAGTCAGTCTTTTGCATCTGAAAAGGTGAAGGTTATTTCAACCCTCAACTCTAATTATGCAACTGGATTGGACAGCATCTGCTCACGTGTCCTAAAAACCTGCTCTGCTGCTCTTGCACATCACCCAATCATTTGCGCTATGTCATCTTTCATCTGTTTGGAAATTTGTCAACATCACTGCACTACAAAATCCTTCGTTTTCTCAAACAGCCTCATATCAGTTCACCAATATGGTTGCAGACCAGGTCACTCCACCTTGGACATGCTGCTTCAACTCACCCAATCATGGATGGAGGCCCTCAATGTCAGACATTATCTTTCTTGGACAAACCACATATCTAGGTTGACTTCCAAAGCCAGTCGTTGACTGGGCATCCTTCGTCGTGCAAAGTCTTTCCTTGATGCATCTGAACATTTGTCCACTGACAGCACCCTCATCTGCAACTTAATTGAGTACTGCTCTCCCCTTTGGGCTCGTAGTCCTGGCGACCACTTTGCTCAACTTGACACCGTGGAAACCAATACCTTTAAGGTCATTGGACTCTCCTGCGATGAAGTGGAGTCTCTCGACCTATTGCATTCACATCATAGACAGTTAGTTTCTTCCACCATTTTTCTTTTATAGTCTTGCACCATCTGGTTTTTTTTTTTATGCTGCCCTTCCCTAATCAGGTTTTTACAGAGTGACCGACTGACCGTGGTCTATCAGCAACCCCCTTCTAGTGAAACTCCCAAAATCCAGAATCCTTGCTTACCCTGCACTCATTTGGTCCTATTCCCTCTCTCCTTTCCTCCCTACCCCCCCCCCCCCCCCCCCAACCTGTTGAACCAACTATTACATTCTCTTCAATGTCATTTCTCCATCTAGGTCTAGGTCATGAAGACAGCTGTGTTCCTCACCATCTCAGACCATCCGAAACCATGATCTTTTATACGCCATTGTTCTCCCCCCTCCTTCAAGCTCACCTCTTTCTAGGTTTCCAGTCTTTCCTTCCTGAGGGATTGTGGCTGTATCCATCTTGTCCTTCCCTAGTCCACATTCCAACCCACTTCTCCACCTTCTCCATTCTTTGCTGTTGGTGTGTTCTCCTTCACTCCCCCTCTGTCTACAGTTCCTTTTGTTTTATGTCCTGATCCGTACTGTACTAAATATTTCATTAGCCTTGACTTTGTATACAAAAAGTCGTGTATATAAACATGGATGTTATTTATTACGTGCAAAATCGAAGATTTTTCAAGTATATTGATCGGTTGCGTTTGTTATTCTGTCTGTTTGTTTGTCACTCGCCTACAGGTCACAATTCTAAACCGATCATCATGAAACTTCAAGTTGTGGAGGTCGTCACAATTTGAGAAGCCTATTGATTTTGAGGTCAAAGGTCATCTGGAGGTCAAATTTCTAAAATCGACATTTTAAATCCGATTGACTTGAAAATAGAACAGCATTTGCATAGTGTTTCATTGAATTTGGAAACCAACTATTTTGAGGTCAAATGGTCAAAGGTCAACTCCAGGTCAAGCTTCCAAAATCAATTTTCATCCGATTGACTTGAAAATTTAACAGCATCTGCATTGTGCCTCACTGAATTGGGAAACCAACTATTTTTGAGGTCAAAAGGTCAACTCGGGGTCAAACTTCTAAAATCATAAATTTTCATCCTATTGACCCGAGCTTTGATCAAGATCGTCAATTTTGATCTTGATTAAATGGACAATTTGCTGAATCAATTGCAACCTTTTTTTGGGTAGAGGGGGGTGGATTTTGCAAGTATCGTGCTCTGCATGACGTCTTCTTGTTTGATTATTATTTTTTGTCCACCATATAATTTCTGTTCTTTTTTTCCTTTTTGTTCAGATATTTTATCCTGAAACCACTGATGTGTATGACAGGAAGAACATGCCACGAACGGTTTATTGTATCCATGCCTTGAGGTGAGCATTAAGCTTTCAGCCTTTAATTCCCCTTGAATATCTACCATATAAGTCACAACATCGGTTTGTGTGTTTGTACAGATGTCTGTCCGCCTTCATAGCGGTGCGTTCACTGCGGTGTATTTTTGAGGATAAAACAAACTTGAAAAACTTTTTCCATAAGAGTAATTATATCTCTCCTATTGGAATTGTAGACGGTGACTTGCAAACGAAGCCAAGCTATTTGATTGTTTGGAAATCGACGTTGGCTGTTCCAGACAATCGATTTCTCATGGGATTTCTAGCGAGATGGCCTTGAACTCGTGTTTGAGATTGAGGGCCTCCCTCCATTGTTGGCATGAAAGAAGCAGCATGTCTGATGTTGGATGATCTGGGTGGAAACCAGACTAATGATTTGAGATTGGAGATGGATAAGAGGTGTCTTGGGCTATGTTGTAATTATCGACTCTTTTACTTTGTTTGGTTATGAGGGAAGAAGGCCAATATCTTTCTGCTGAGTTGTTTAGTGTCTTTGTTTTTCTTTTTCAGTCTTTATCTTTTCAAGCTAGGTGTTGCACCTCAAATACAAGACCTCTATGGAAAGGTTAAGTTTACAGGTAAAGAACTTTTTTTTTGTGCTTTCCTTATTTATTTATTTATTTATTTATTTTTGTTTGAGGAAATGCTCATCTTAAATTTGTCATGTATTTCCACAGAGGAAGAAATCACGAACATGCGGAAAGAATTGGATAAGTATGGCATTCAAATGCCATCTTTCAGCAAGATCGGTGGCATTCTGGCTACCGAGCTGTCCGTGGACGAAGCCGCATGTACGTAGTGACGGTTGTCTTGTACCGGTACGTTACGGTACCGCCCGTGATTGCCGCCGCGAGCGTGAGATGGTTGTGCAGGTTTGCAGATCCGAAATGTTTGTCAGCGTCGTGAGACCGAATGCTTTGTTTGCACGTGGTGCGTTCTCTGACGCGTGGGGTCGCCTCTCATGCTCGGCCTATACGGTGTGCAGTGCACGCAGCAGTGATCGCAATCAACGAGTCTATCGAAAGAGGCGTGCCTGGCGAGACGATATCCGCCCTGCACAACCCCAATGCCATGCTCGTAAACCTTTATGACGAGCTTGCTCAGGTCTACCAGAACACTTTGTACAAGGCAAAAAAAACCAAACAGGCCAGTGCCAGGAACAAGGTGTGTTGGCACAACGTGACATTTTTGTTAATATATTTTTGTTGTTTGTGAGCAATTGTGTGAATTAAAATCGTTGCCTGAACTTTTTTTTTTTAGTCCATGGTTATGAGTGACGAACGGGATGTATATGAGGAGCTCCTCACCCAAGCGGAGATTCAGGGAAATATCAACCAAGTCAATGGTGAGTGAGTTTGATTCGTATCAGGAATTTACCTTTTGAGCTGGGTTTGGGAGGGGATGGAGGCTTATTGTGACGTCATCATGAGGATTGCCCTTGTATGATTAACCTAATTGTACAAGCTGGAAATGCATTTTTCGGTTTGGGTTTTGCTTCCCAGGACAATCTCGGTCAGGAGCATCATCTCCAAATGTGTGATGTATTAACTCATCACTTACACATTAGAACATTTGTGCTCGATTTAGGATTCTAAACCAATGGACTGTCTGGAGCGCCAGCTTGTAAGAAAATGTAAACGAGCACTCTATCTCCATGAAAACATCCACTGTGTTTATTTATACAAACGCTGAATCTGTCCACTGAAATGGATGAACAGGTGCAATAAATACCTACCGATTTGTGTAAGCTTTTACCTTGCTCTGTTATGAGGTCTTGTGATCCACCGTCATTACCTTTGGGTTTATTGTGGGTCTTCTCTGCCCATTGGCTTTGTGAATGACTGGCTCCGGCAGTGCGGGGAGCTTTGCAGAACGTGGACCGGGCGTTGGAGAACCGTGACGAGGCAATGATGACCTCGGCCCTCAAGTTGCAGGCGCTGGCTCTCGCTGGGGTGAACGATCAAAATGGCAGCTGGTACTTGGAGCAACTCTGCAGCGATCGCAAACAGAAGGCTCACGTGGGTTGTGTGATAACCATGGGAGGGTCTAAGAAAACTGCGTTTTGCTCATGGATTTTTTTTATAAAGCTTGTAAAGTATACTGTTTATCTGACATGTTTGTTGTGTAATAATATACACGAAGAAAAAGGTAACTAACTTTTGGAAAATTTTACATTGATTAAACCCCGTATAGGAGAAAGGGGCCATCGAGCCTCTGAACAGAGAGGAGCTACAAAGTGGGATCAGGATTGCCAACGAAGAAGCTTCCCGCCACGGCCTCAGTGAGTGCTTCGATCTTTCTTTGCAACTTGGATGATATAGACCGTATCGGTGGTACAGGCATACCTTGTAATGTTTGAATGGGCTGCGAGTGTATATAAAGATGTGGCTTGGATTATACATTAGTCCCCTATCGGTGTCACCATCTTGGAAAAACCGCATAATATAACACATAAAATCACTCCAAGCTCCTAATTTGAAATCTATCTTTTGGTATTTTAGACCAGTAAAGGAACCTGGCATTGCCGGGCAATGAGAGCATAGGGGAGGGAGGATAATGGGGAAGTGAGGGGCAGATGAGCGGGGAAAACGGATAGGAGAGGGAAGGGAGGGGGCGGGGGAGTAGAGGAAGGAGAAGGTGGGGGAGTATAGGAAGGAGAAGGGGGGGGGGGGAGTAGAGGAAGGAGAAGGAGGGGGGGGGGGTAGAGGAAGGAGAAGGTGGGGGAGTATAGGAAGGAGAACGGGGGGGGGGGGAGTAGAGGAAGGAGAAGGAGGGGGGGAGTAGAGGAAGGAGAAGGGGGGGGGGGGGGGGAGTAGAGGAATGAGAAGGGGGCGGAGTAGAGGAAGGAGAAGGGGGCGGAGTAGAGGAAGGAGAAGGGGGCAGAGTAGAGGAAGGAGAAGGGGGCGGAGTAGAGGAAGGAGAAAGGGGCGGAGTAGAGGAAGGAGAAGGGGGGGGAGTAGAGGAAGGATAATGCGGGGGGGAGTAGAGGAAGGAGAATAGGGGGCAGTAGAGGAAGGAGAATGGGGGAGGAGAGGTGAAGGATAAGAAGGGAAGGGAAGGGAGGGGCCGGGGTGGGTTGGGAGTCACAAGGGATGGGCCGGGCAGAGGGTGGGGTGGGAGGAGGAGGAGGAAGATGGGGATGTGGTGGGAGGGGACCCTTGGTTGCCCCAGCAATGCTAGGTACCTTTTCTAGTATGATATATAATTATTGCTGGGCCGACATTGGTGTTGATAATCGGCACAGGCCAACTGGAGGAAGTGTGAGTGCTGATTACTCTCCCTATAGAAAGTCTACACCGCTTTCAAATTTTTCATGTCTTGTTGACTTATAGCCTGGAATTAAAATGCATTAAATCAGCCTTTTTCTCTTTTATTTACACATTGTAACCCACAACTTCCAAGTGAAAAACAAATTCTACAAATTTCAGAAAATTAATTAAAAATACAAAACTAGAATATCTTGGTTGGATAAGTGTCCACCCCCCTTATAATAGCAATTGTATATAAGCTCAGGTGTAACCAATCATCTTCAAAATCATATACCAAGTTAAATTATAGTGATTCTGATTATTTCAGAATAAAATCAGCTGTTCGTGTCGGTTTCCTGTGCTGGGTAGTGCATTTCACAGCAAAGACTCAACCATGAGCACCAAGGATCTTTCAAAAGATCTCCAGGATAAAGTTGTGAAAGGCATAGATCAGGGGATGGGTATAAAAATATTTCAAAAGCCTTGAATATGCCTTGGAACACATTTGCAGTCTGCAGCCTCCTTACTCTCTGCAGACCTGGACAAAATCAGACTGGTCAAACAAGGGAAAATGTCTTTCAATCCTGACAATTCTCACACTCACTTTGTATTTCCAAAAAGACCGTCTGCACAACCTTCCCATCTACTTTCTCAACAATCCTCTCCAATAAGTTCTGTCACTCAAGCTTTTGGGTCTGACTATCTGCCATTATCTTTCCTGGGAAAACCACATTTCCAAGCTGCCCTCCAAAGCGGGTCGCCGACTGGGCATCCTCCGTCGTGCGAAGTCCTTCCTTGGCAAACCTGAGCTGCTCACCACATACAAGGCTTTCATCCGCAGCTCAATGGAATACTGCTCTCCCCTCTAGGCTCGTGCTCCTGCCTCACACCTAGGTCGGCTTCACGCTTTCAGAATCCAAAGCTTTCAGAATCGTTGGAATCTCCCACGATGAAGCTGATTGTGAGGGCCTTTCACTCGCTCACCGCAGGCAGGTAGGTGGTCTTTCTGTCTTCTACTGACTCCTCTCTGGCCTAGCTCCCAGCTCTATCTGTGCTCTGTCCCCAAATATTCCTACAGGTCGCACAAGATCTGCCAGCAACCCTCTTCTGGTGAAATTGCCAAAATCAAGACTCTCTGCTCACCTTCACTCTTTCATTCCTCTTTTCTCCCACCTCTGGAACAAACTCCCTCACTCTCTTCAATCCCAGTCCTCCCTCCAGGTCTTTAAAACAGCTGTTCACCACCATCTCTGACCTTCCCCATCCAAAACCTTGATCTTTTCTACCCCCGCTAATTCACCCCAGATCCACTTTTTTTTAAATACCAGCTTCTTTCCTGGAAGCCCTAGCAGTGTCCATGTTTTATACTTCTCCCACCTTCCCATGCCTCCACCCCCCAAGCCCTCTCCCTCCCACGGATCTCTGATTATCCCTGTTCTCTACTGTTGTACTTGTGTGCTTCCCTCTCTCTCCCCCATTTTGTCTCCCACTTCCTTTATTGTATGTTTTGTGTTACGTGGTCCTCCCCGACCCCCTGGTCACGGTGTACCTCCGAGCCCTGAGAGGAGCCACGGTAGAATAATGTGTTACTCCGTGTCAAAAATCACTAGTGAAACCACACCAATGATTATAAACAAACAAATATTGTATTAAAAATCACACCACAATAACAATACAACAATAATAGCAATCAACAATACAATCAACACATCTTATGATGGTACCATCAGCTAGGGTAAGATAGCTCACTGTGCTCCAAGTGAGTGAAAAAGAACACTCCCCAATGTCTCTATAGCTCAAAGGTGATCCCCTCCAGCGAGCGTCAGAGCGATATCGAATCGAAACCCGAACCCCGTTCAGATGACGGGCTCAGTCACACCGCCAAAACAGCACAAAAGGCGTAGGCGGCCGAAGCGGCGCAAAAAGTCACGTGGTCCAAAACCGCGTAAGGCAAACTCACGGAGGAATGGGAAATCCAAAGGCGCCCTCCAGGTATGAACGTTCATGGTTCAGTCGGCGAACCGCAAATTAATCTTCAAACTCTGCGTTGCACACACACACATCCCAGATAGACGTCGGAATGGTGAAAAAGGCTGATGGGGAGCAAAGACCTTTTGCGATGAGCAAAGCGCGAGTGTCAAAATGGCCGACAGCTCATATTTAAGTCGCAACTACCCGGCGATGATTCTTCAGAATCCCAACGCCAAACCTGACCACGCAGGTTTATCAATCCCACCGATAACACCTATCGCAGGAATTCCTTTCAAGGAAACAAAGTTCACTCGCGACTTTCGTTCGACAACGCTCGCTCCGGAGCTTGAAGCGACCAGCTTCTTGTCCGACTTTTTGCCCCGCCTTCTTTTTTCTCTCCTCTTCTTCTTCGTCTTCCGGTTCCCGATCCGGTTTCCTGTTTCATTTAACATTAACCTTTTTACCTTTTGACAATAATAATGGCTATTTCCCTCAAACAATCATAATAATAATACATAGAACCAGAAATGTTTCAAGTGGATGAAAACCACAACACCGGAAGTGACGAATCCATAACATTTGTGTGTCCGTTTTTTTTTTTTTGTTGTTGTTGTGTGTGATAATGTTAGCTCACACGAGCCTCGATCTTGTATACAAATAAATAAATAAATAAACACGATCAAGGCAATGATGAAGAAGTGGAAGGCGTGTGGTACACCAAGACCCTGCCTAGATCAGGCCGTCCCTCCAAACTGGATGACCAAGCAAGGAGGAGACTGATCAGAGAGGCCACCAAGAGGCCAATGGAAACTTTGAAAGAGCTACAGGCCTTTATGGTAAAGATTGGTCACTGTGTGCATGTGATAACAATATCCCAAGCACTCCACAAGTCTGGCCTGTACGGTAGGGTGGCAAGAAGGAAGCCATTACTTAAAAAGCCCACCTTGATTCCCATTTGAGGTATGCAAAGAAACTCTGGAGATTCTGACTCCATGTGGCAAAATGTTTTGTGTTCTGACGAAACCAAGATGGAACTTTTTGGCCGAAATGCAAAACGTTATGTTTGGCACAAACCCAAGACTGCACATCACCCAAAGAACACCATCCTGACTGTGAAGCATGTTGGTGGCAGCATCATGTTATGGGGATGTGTCTCATCAGCAACGACTGGGGCACATGTCAGGATAGAAGTGAAAATGGATGGAGCAAGATACAGAAAAACCTTAGAGGAAAACGTGCTGCCCTCTGCAAGAAAGCTGAAATTGGGATGGAAGTTCACCTTTCAGCATGACAACGACCTGAAGCACACAGCCAAAGCTACACTGGAGTAGTTAAGGAACAAAAATATGAATGTTCTTGAGTGACCCAGTCAGAGCCCTGACCTAAATCCATTCGAAAATCTGTGGCATGACTTGGAGATTGCTGTCCATCAACGCTCCCCATGCAACTTGAATGAGCTTGAACAGTTTTATGCAGAAGAATGGGCAAATATTGCCCAATCAAGGTGTGCAAAGTTGGTAGAAGACCTATCCCAACAGACTCACAGCTGTAATTGCTCTCAAAGGTGCTTCCACCAAGTATCAACTCAGGGGGGTGGATACTTATTCAACCAAGATATGCTTGTTTTGTATTTTTAATTGATTTTCTGAAATTTGTAGAATTTGTTTTTCACTTGGAAGTTGTGTGTTATATGATGTGTAAATAAAGGTGCAAAAGTCTGATTTAATTCCAGGTTATAAGGCAACAAAAGGTGAAAATTTTGAAAGAGGAGGGGTGCCAATTTGATTCATACAGCTGCATGAAGAAAAATGTATTTTAACCTGTATATGTAGGGCACCCCTTTATATGAACTTTTCTAGAGCATTACTTGGTTCTTCCTGAGAACACAAGGGTAGTCCAGTATGCACACGAGATTTTTGAATGTCCCTTATTTTCTATCGTCTGGCATTTTCTACAAGCTATGGAATGTCCCTTCTTTTCTATAGTTTGCCACATGGCATATACCATATAAAGGGGCCTTTTCTATGCCTTTGGCATGTTTCCCAAGAATGTCTCATTTTCTGTGGCCACTACAAGTGGCTGTCACAACGACAGATGAAAAAATACATGGAGACATCACATGCATCATTTAAATTATACGAATTAAAAACCAACCTATTTCCTGCCGTCTGTATGGGGTTCTGCCCGATACTGTAAACCAGGTCTGCCATTGCTCATCATGAAATACATGATGATCCTGGATATGATCCAATCCTGGACAACGAAAAAATTTTTGCCGCAATTCTTTTTGTGCCTTTTTCATTCTCTTGAAACTTTATTCTATATTGATTACTATCGGAGTCCAAAATTTTCTATGTACAAGTTTTTGGGGTCCGCTCCTATGAGCCAAGCAAAAGCTGTGACACATTGGTGGAATTTGTTTCGAAAGCCATTAATTTGATGTATTGACCCATGTACATTCCAAGTTTCCCCTAGCTTCAATGTACAGCCTTTGAGTTATGGGTGCCAACAAATTTTGGGTGGATGGACAGACAGACGGACAGACACCAACGTGATTTCAAGGGTTTTCTAAATAAACTCAAGAAAGCGGAAAAGAACGTTGCTGAAATTTGGAACATATTACCTCGACATACAAAGCATTTACTTCTGAAATTTGCAACCGATTTCATCCACTAGAAGCCGAGAAACAAATTTTCAGTCGCCATGTTAAAGTTTCATGCAGATATGCCATTCTGAAAAAAGGAGGGGTGCCTCCCTTGATGATGATATGATAAATTGGGGGGATGCGTTCTCAAATGTTTGTTCCCATTCCCATTAGAGAGTGATGTGCTTTTTGGATCTTTGACGTCCAAAAATATAATATAATAAATTTTGATGATATAATAAATTTTGTATTAATTAAAATAAATGAATAAATTTTGATGATATAATAAATTTTGGATAGTTTTGGAGTTTGAGGGAGGGATTTGAAGGAGAAGGGGGGGGGGGGGAGTAGAGGAAGGAGAAGGGGGCGGAGTAGAGGAAGGAGAAGGGGGCGGAGTAGAGGAAGGAGATGGGGGCAGAGTAGAGGAAGGAGAAGGGGGCGGAGTAGAGGAAGGAGAAGGGGGGGGAGTAGAGGAAGGAGAAGGGGGGGGGGAGTAGAGGAAGGAGAATAGGGGGCAGTAGAGGAAGGAGAATGGGGGAGGGGAGGTGAAGGATAAGAAGGGAAGGGAGGGGCCGTTCAATGTCTATCCGAGAGATGGCACACAGATTGATGAATCGCTCTACCTGTAGAACACCAGGACAGCAGTTTATAGCTGGGTCGGGGATTCAAACCCAAGCGAGAATTCAAAGACAAGTGTGTGTACCTCTAGGCCATCCTGCCAGCTTCCTGTGACTTTAAATATTTTAGATTTATTGTAGTAAGCATAAATTTATTTCCAATGTTTTAAACAAGATCCAAACAAATAAGAAGTAAAATATCTTTATTGGTAATTGATCTGCTGTGAATGAAAGATCAGTTGATTGGTTGATATTTGTTTCCATAAAATAAACAATTTGACATGGTGCAATACTCATAATGACACTGAAAATCAGGTTTACGAATAATTACGTTTTAAGTACGGACAAAATGCATTTGTACATCGTACAAGACTTTATTCAAGACGATATAAAGGAATTGAAAAACTAAGGGGAAAAAATTATTCAACCCAGATAGATGGGATTTGAACACACAATCCCCAGCTTCGGGGTCTGGTGCTTTAGCCATTCGACCACTGGGCCAGCACGGTGTATTTTTGTAATAATATATTAAAGGGGTATAAAGTGTGTACATTTGTTACTCCAATAACTTGTGTACCAACAACCAATGATGGGATTTTGAGTAAAGTTGGTACAAATATGTATTATGATGTAAAAATGAGCCGATTTGATTTTGGGGTCAAGAGGTCAAATGTCAGAGTCTGTAATAGGTTTCTGTTACCGCGATAACTTGAGAACGGCTGAAGGGAACCAAGTCAAACTTGGTGCAGGTATGTATAAGGATGTAAATATAAATGGATTACATTATGGGGTCAAGATGACAAAAGTCAGGGGTCATGTTTGGTGAAAATTCTGTTACTGTGCTAACTAACTTGTGAATGGGTGATGGCATTTTGACCAAACTTAGTATCTTATCTATATAAAGCAGTAAAGTATGTTTGTTTGTTTGTTTGTCCTCTTATAACTCGAGAACTACTCATCGCAGAGCAAAACCAAAGGCATATTCGGAATCAGTACGTCTCAGAGCAACGACAGCACACCTTAAAATTAAAAAAACTTCGCGTTTTAAAATTATGACGTCATCAGCATATTTCGGAACGTTAATTTTTCAACTTCATATTCGGAATCAGTACGTCCCAGAGAAACTTCGTAACGTTAATTTTTCAACTTCATCCGATTGACATGGGACCAACGGCATGTGACAGAGAGTGAAACATTTATTTGACGACAATGACTTCCGGGTTCGGAATGCGGGACCAATGCCATTTGACAGGGAATAAAAAATAAATGCGACATTCAATTGACGACAATGACTTCCGACTCGACTCCCCTCTCCCCCCTCCCCGGTCCCCTCCCCCCTCCCCCCCTCCCCCTCCCCCTCCCCCTCCCCTCCCTCCTCCCCCTCCCCTCCTCCTCACCCCTCCCCTCCTCCCTCTCTCCCATCCCCCTCCCCCCTCCCCTCCCCTCCCCTCCCCCTCCCCATCCCCCCCTCTTCTCCCCTCTCCCCCTCCCCCTCTTCTCCCCTCCCCCTCCCCCTCTTCTCCCCTCCCCCCCGTTCCCCTCCCCTCCCCCCCTCCCCTCCTCTCCCCCACCCCGGCGATGCCGGGTACTTCTGCTAGTACGTATCTATCTATAATTCCAGTAATCTCTGTGTGTATGTGTGTGTGTCTGTCTGTGTGTGTGTGTGTGTGTGTGTGTGTGTGTGTGTGTGTGTGTGTGTGTGTGTGTGTGTGTGTGTGTGTGTGTGTGTGTGTGTGTGTGTGTGTGTGTGTGTGTGTGTGTGTTTGTCTGTGACCGCTGTTTCTCGACAACCACGGGTCCGATATACTTGAAACTTGCCAGGTATATTGCTGGGGACCCGAGGATGTGCCTTTTCAAGGTTTGAAATTAATCGGACAAGTGGTTCCCAAGGTATGGTCACCGTACTCGCAAGCCGTTCGCTTTGGCTTTGCGAATGGACCAAACCATTTCATGTAAATAGAGGGGGGGGGGGGGGGGTTCTACCGTACTCGCAAGCCGTTCGCTTTGGCTTTGCGAATGGACCAAACCATTTCATGTAAATAGAGGGGGGGGGGGGGGGGGTTCTGTGGTCGTTACTGCCACGTGGTTTCAAAGTTTTTTTTTTTGTTGTTGTTTGCACGCATGTTTTTTTGCACCCACGTACGGGCACGCCCTAGTATATTACGATGAAAGGATGAACTGATTCGATTTTGGCATGAAAGGTAGAAATGCGATACTTGAGAACAGCTCAAGGGATTCAAATCAAACTTGGTATAAATATGTGTAATGATGTAATGTGGGTGGAGGCATATTGGTCGACGCTGCGACGTCGGAGTGCCGTTGTAGTTATTATATATTATTATTTATTTTGCCAAGTAATTTAATAATAATGCGTTCTTTGTTGATGTTTTGAAAGGGAGAGGTATCCGTTGAAGCTTTCCACGGTATTGCCTGTGCTGCAGAGCTAAAGGGAGTGGAGAATATAAATGCGGTGATTCGACGCGGTGTAGCTGCCGACACCGTGGTTGCTCTCATGCAGCCAGAGGCACAGCTACCGGATGTCTACCCATTTGCTGCTGAGCTCTATCAGAACGAGCTGTATTCGCTCCAACAGCAGAGTCCGTCGGTGAGACGTGCAGCAGCCGTAGGTTATGTACTCTGGGAATGTTTGCTCGTGAAACACCGACTGATGTACAATAAGGGGGTCCACGCACACTTTTCCTAAGAGTTTAACAAGTTTCTTTGCTTGGACTCTGAAAAGGTTTCCCGTTGTAAAAGTTTTGCAATCGAGCTGGAGATTGAAGAAATGACGAATAACTTGAATTTGTTAATGGATCTGAACTTGAACTTGCTGGAATGGTGTTGAATTAAAGATTGTTTATGTTTTGATCATGATCGCCCATCAGGGTCAGCTGTCCCATGAAGAGCTGTATGTTGCTGTGGAAATGCTCTCATCCGTCGCCCTCATCAATCAGACTTTGGCCTCAGGAGACCGTCTCGGCGTGTGGAAGGCGATGAACGGCAATGCCGCGGGCCTCACGAGCTTGGAGGATGAGAGTGCCCAGCGGTGAGGATCGGCTACTTGCCCCCATCGTCGCGTTTTATTGTGTGCAATGTCACATTCGAGAATGGGCCTCGTTCACTTTACGAGTCAAAATACTCATTAATGGGATTTAAATATTTTTATGCCTCCGGATACTTTGTTTTCAGGTTGTCTGTCTGGTCTTCCGTGATATGTTTTCGTTACCGCGATAACTTGAGAACAACTGAAGGCATCTTAGTCAAACGTGGTGCGGGTATGTATGAATGAATGAATGATCATTTTAAGGCCATTTTCCCCGCTAGAGCGGGGGTTAGCCTTGCGGGCCCCATGACGATCATGGCTCCCTGTTTGAGGCAATGTTTTTATGGCCGGATGCCCTTCCTGACGCCAACCCTTGGTCACGCTCTTCGATGCGCAGGGATACGGTGTACCTATTCTAAGCCGGGTACACACCGGGATCATTCATCCCAGCAACCTGGTACTCAATTTGCCGACCTCGGAAGGATGACGGGCTGAGTCAACCCCCTGGTGTTAATTCAGCGATCGACCGGGATTCGAACCCAGGATCCTAGGATCCCAAGCCGGCACCCTAACCGCTAAGCCAACACCAAGGTTTAACAACACCATTTATAATGACGTAAATATTAGTTGATTATATTTTGGGGTCACGAGGTCGAAGGTCAGTTTGCAATAGGTCTACACTCTACAACTTGATAACGGCTAAAGGGATCTAATTCAAACTTGGTACAGATATGTATAATGATGTAAAGATTAACTGATATTTTGTGGTCACGAGGTCAAAGGTCATGTTAGGTAAAAAAAATCCTATTACTACGTTAACTTGTGAACCAGTAATGGGATTCTGACCTAATTTGGTACAAGTATGTATTATGATGCAAACATGAGATTATAACCCTCGCCTGGTTAGAGGGTATTGCATTTGAGTCCGTTTGTTACTTGCAAAATCGAAGATTTTACAAGTATATTGGTCGGTTGTGTTTGTGACTCTGTCTGTCTGTTTGTTTGTTTGCTTGTTACTTGCAAAATCGAAGATTTTACAATATATTGGTCGGTTGTGTTTGTGACTGTCTGTCTGTCTGTCTGTTTGTTTGTTTGCTTGTTACTTGCAAAATCGAAGATTTTACAAGTACAGTTAAACCTTGACTTACGAGTGCACCAACTTACGAGTTTTCCGAGATACGAGCCGTCGCTCGGGCGGTTTATTGCTTTGAGATGCGAGCCGAGATCTGAGTTACGAGCTTACGCCACCCACCACCAGGTGGGTTCCGGTCACGTGGTTATCTTGCCGTGCAAGCATCTCTGCCGTATATCGCTGCTGTTTTGTTTTCGCATTTTGGTTATTTTGGAGCTGACGCCACCCGCCACCAGGTGGGTTCCGGTCACGTGGTTATCTTGCCGTGCAAGCATCTCTGCCGTATATCGCTGCTGTTTTGTTTTCGCATTTTGGTTATTTTGGAGCTGACGCCACCCGCCACCAGGTGGGTTCCGGTCACGTGGTTATCTTGCCGTGCAAGCATCTCTGCCGTATATCGCTGCTGTTTTGTTTTCGCATTTTGGTTATTTTGGAGCTTACGCCACCCGCCACCAGGTGGGTTCCAGTCACGTGGTTATCTTGCCGTGCAAGCATTTCTGCCGTATATCGCTGCTGCTTTGTTTTCGCATGTTGGTTATTTTGGAAGGGTCCTAAGAAATTGAGTGCCAAGGGCAGTACTGAGAAGAAGAAGAGGATGATGTGCTTGGATATAAAACACGCAATCGTCGAAAAACATGAGCGAGGTGTGCGTGTTGTCGACTTGATGAGGCGGATGTGAAGGCAGCTGAAGATTTTATTATAACTTTTGCCGAACTGATAGAAGCCGAAGGATACATCCCCCAGCAAATCTTCAACTGTGACGAGACAGGGCTCTTCTGGAAAAAGATGCCGAGGAGGACGTATATAACGGCAGAGGAGAAGAGCATGCCAGGCCACAACTTGTTCAGAGTGCCGGCGATAGCTCGCCTTCTCTTTGTGGAAAACACGGTGAGATCCTTAACATCCAACAACTAATGGGACGCAAACGGGGCGCCCAGTTTAGCGGTACACACATT
Source organism: Myxine glutinosa (assembly GCF_964187855.1). Lineage (NCBI taxonomy): Eukaryota > Metazoa > Chordata > Myxini > Myxiniformes > Myxinidae > Myxine > Myxine glutinosa. Next base: position 4,687,652 of record NC_136262.1, on the reverse strand, counting down.
GATGAATCACCCTGCCTGTGATTCACCCATGACAGGTTATAGCTGGGTCGGGATTCAAACCCAGGCTGGACAGTTTAGAGTCAAGTGTGCGTACCTCCAGTCCAGGCCATCCTGCCAACTTGTATGCTGCATACAGGTGAAATATAAAGCGCGAGATATTTTTATATATACTGTATATTAAAAAAAAAATTGGTGTGGTTTTTGGCGGGCTGGAACGGATTAATAGCATTTCAATGCATTTTAATGGGGAAATTTAATTTGAGAAACGAGCAAATTGAGTTACGAGCTCGGTCACAGAACGAATTAAACTCGTAAGTCAAGGTTTCACTGTATATTGGTCGGTTGTGTTTGTGACTCTCTGTCTGTTTGTTTGTTTGCTTGTTTGTTTGTTTGTTTGTCACCGGCCTACAGGTCACAATTTTCAACCGATCTTCACCAAACTTCACCAAGTGGTAGAGTTGGTCAAATGCCAGAAGCCTATTGTTTTTGGGGTCAATAGGTCAAAAGGTCAACATAGGCCAAAGGTCACCAACTTTGCTAAATTTCTAAAATCCTCAATTTTCATCCGATTGACTTGAAATTTGAAAAGGACTTGCATATCTTGAAAATGACTTGAAACTGTGAACATATATAATGACGTCATGCCTGTCTGTGCTGCTAACATGAGCCCGTGTCATTAATGTATTATAGAGCTACCTTTGCTCGTACCACGTGATGATCGCCATTTAGATTGTTCAGAGCAACATCAGCCACGTCACTGATCCACCCAATCGGACTTCACCTGGTTGGAAGCATCCAGAATTTTTCAAACCTTCACGTCTTCCAGTGTGTGAATACTTTTTGTAAACATGAGATAATTCACTAAATCTGGATATTAAACGGTTCAAAGTCCGTCTCGCATCTGGACCTTGTTGTATTCGGCATTCCACACGGGACTTTGTGTCATGTCCATCACCTGTATTGTTATAATATCATTCCCGAGACAAAAGGTCCAACGCATTGACATATCGAGGTTTCGGGACAAGCTTCTTCACCTCAATTATTTGGCCATGAAACGATTGAAAGCACAATAAGTCAACCGTTCGTAAAGTTTATTTTAACTGTTAACGAGTTAAGCTGCGCTTGGGATGGGTGGAGGGGCCGAAGCACAGAGTCCTGAGGAGATGTGAAATATCGGGTGATCGAGACGGGCGGGAAAATCTCCTCAACGCGATCTCTGAGGTACTGTGGTCTTCAGGCAACCAGCGCGCCATTATCCTCAAGGATGCCTCGTCCCACAGCTGAGTCAAGCTGCGCTTCGGATGGGTGGAGGGGCCCGAAGCGCAGAGTCCTGAGGAGATGTGAAATATCGGGTGATCGAGACGGGCGGGAAAATCTCCTCAACGCGATCTCTGAGGTACTGTGGTCTTCAGGCAACCAGCGCGCCATTATGCTCAAGGATGCCTCGTCCCACAGCTGAGTCAAGCTGCGCTTCGGATGGGTGGAGGGGCCCGAAGCGCAGAGTCCTGAGGAGATGTGAAATATCGGGTGATCGAGGCGGGCGGGAAAATCTCCTCAACGCGATCTCTGAGGTACTGTGGTCTTCAGGCAACCAGCGCGCCATTCTCCTCACGGCTGCCTATCCTATCCTATCAATTCAATTGCCTATCCTTTCAATTGACTTGAAATTTGAAGAGGACTTGCATAATTGGTCACTGAATTCAACCACCAAGTGTTCTTGAGGTCAACATAGGCCAAAAGGTCAACATAGGCCAAATTTCTAAAATCCTCTATTTTAATCGAATTGACTTGAAAATTGAACAGCATTTGCACATTGAGTCACTAAATAGCGGAACTAACTATTTTTGAGGTCAAAGGTCAAAGGTCAACTGAAGGTCAACCTTCCAAAATCATCATTTTTCATCTGAAAAATCGTCACTTTTCATCCTGTTGACCCGAGCTTTGATCAAGATTGTAAATTTTAATCTTCATGAAATGGACAATTTGCTGTATCAATGGTAAACTTTTGGGGGAGGGCGTATTTTGCAAGTATCGTGCTACGCATGACGTTTTCTTGTTTGTTTGTTTGTCACCGGCCTACAGGTCACAATTTTCAACCGATCTTCACCAAACTTCACCAAGTGGTAGAGTTAGTCAAATGCCAGAAGCCTATTGTTTTTGGGGTCAATAGGTCAAAAGGTCAACATAGGCCAAAGGTCACCAACTTTCCTAAATTTCTAAAATCCTCAATTTTCATCCGATTGACTTGAAATTTGAAGACCACTTGCATATCTGGTCATTGAATTCAACCACCAAGAATTTTTGTGGTCAACATAGGCCAAATGGTCAACATAGGCCAGATTTCTAAAATCCTCAATTTTCATCCAATTGACTTGAAATTTGGAGAGGACTTGCATTGAATTCAACCACCAAGTATTCTTGAGGTCAACATAGGCCAAATGGTCAACATAGGCCAAATTTCTAAAATCCGCAATTTTCATCCAATTGACTTGAAATTTGAAAAGGACTTGCATATCTCGTCACTGAATTCAACCACAAATTATATTTTAGGTGAACATAGGCCAAAAGGTCAACATAGGCCAAATTTCTAAAATCCTCAATTTTCATCCAATTGACTTGAAATTTGGAGAGGACTTGCATTGAATTCAACCACCAAGTATTCTTGAGGTCAACATAGGCCAAATGGTCAACATAGGCCAAATTTCTAAAATCCGCAATTTTCATCCAATTGACTTGAAATTTGAAAAGGACTTGCATATCTCGTCACTGAATTCAACCACAAATTATATTTTAGGTGAACATAGGCCAAAAGGTCAACATAGGCCAAATTTCTAAAATCCTCAATTTTCATCCAATTGACTTGAAATTTGAAGAGGACTTGCATATCTGGTCACTGAATTCAACCACCAAGTATTTTTGAGGTCACCATAGGCCATCATGTCACATTGAAAACTTTTGGGGGAGGGCGTATTTTGCAAGTATCGTGCTACGCATGACGTTTTCTTGTTTGTTTGTTTGTTTGTTTGTCACCGGCCTACAGGTCACAATTTTCAACCGATCTTCACCAAACTTCACCAAGTGGTAGAGTTGGTCAAATGCCAGAATCCTATTGTTTTTGGGGTCAATAGGTCAAAAGGTCAACATAGGCCAAAGGTCACCAACTTTGCTAAATTTCTAAAATCCTCAATTTTCATCCGATTGACTTGAAATTTGAAGACCACTTGCATATCTGGTCATTGAATTCAACCACTAAGAATTGTTAGGTCAACATAGGCCAAATGGTCAACATAGGCCAAATTTCTAAAATCCTCAATTTTCATCCATTTGACTTGAAATTTGGAGAGGACTTGCACATCTGGTCACTGAATTCAACCACCAAGTATTCTTGAGGTCAACATAGGCCAAATGGTCAACATAGGCCAAATCTCTAAAATCCTCAAATTTCATCCAATTGACTTGAAATTTGAAAAGGACTTGCATATCTCATCACTGAATTCAACCACTAATTATATTTTAGGTGAACATAGGCCAAAAGGTCAACATAGGCCAAATTTCTAAAATCCTCAATTTTCATCCAATTGACTTGAAATTTGAAGAGGACTTGCATATCTGGTCACTGAATTCAACCACCAAGTATTCTTGGTCAACTTAGGCCAAAAGGTCAACATAGGCCAAATTTCTAAAATCCTCAATTTTCATCCAATTGACTTGAAATTTGAAGACCACTTGCATATCTGGTCACTGAATTGAACCACCAAGTATTTTTGAGGTCAACATAGGCCAAATGGTCAACATAGGCCAAATTTCTAAAATCCTCAATTTTCATCCAATTGACTTGAAATTTGAAGAGGACTTGCATATCTGGTCACTGACTTCAACCACCAAGTGTTGAGGTCAACATAGGCCAAAAGGTCAACATGGGCCAAATTTCTAAAATCGTCACTTTTCATCCTGTTGACCCGAGCTTTGATCAAGATTGTAAATTTAAATCTTCATGAAATGGACAATTTGCTGTATCAATGGTAAACTTTTGGGGGAGGGCGTATTTTGCAAGTATCGTGCTACGCATGACGTTTTCTTGTTTGTTTGTTTGTTTGTCACTGGCCTACAGGTCACAATTTTCGACCGATCTTCACCAAACTTCACCAAGTGGTAGAGTTGGTCAAATGCCAGAAGCCTATTGTTTGTGGGGTCAATAGGTCAAAAAGTCAACATAGGCCAAAGGTCACCAACTTTGCTAAATTTCTAAAATCCTCAATTTTCATCCGATTGACTTGAAATTTGAAGACCACTTGCATATCTGGTCATTGAATTCAACAACCAAGAATTTTTGAGGTCAACATAGGCCAAATGGTCAACATAGGCCAAATTTCTAAAATCCTCAATTTTCATCCAATTGACTTGAAATTTGGAGAGGACTTTCATTGAATTCAACCACCAAGTATTCTTGAGGTCAACATAGGCCAAATGGTCAACATAGGCCAAATTTCTAAAATCCTCAATTTTCATCCAATTGACTTGAAATTTGAAAAGGACTTGCATATCTCGTCACTGAATTCAACCACAAATTATGTTTTAGGTGAACATGGGTCGAAAGGTCAACATAGGCCAAATTTCTAAAATCCTCAATTTTCATCCAATTGACTTGAAATTTGAAGACCACTTGCATATCTCGTCACTGAATTCAACCACCAAGTATTTTTGAGGTCAACATAGGCCAAATGGTCAACATAGGCCAAATTTCTAAAATCCTCAATTATTATCCAATTGACTTGAAATTTGAAGAGGACTTGCATATCTGGTCACTGAATTCAACCACCAAGTATTCTTGAAGTCAACTTAGGCCAAAAGGTCAACATAGGCCAAATTTCTAAAATCCTCTATTTTCATCGAATTGACTTGAAAATTGAACAGCATTTGCACATTGGGTCACTAAATAGGGAAACTAACTATTTTTGAGGTCAAAGGTCAACTCAAGGTCAACCTTCCAAAATCATCATTTTTCATCTGAAAAATCGTCACTTTTCATCCTGTTGACCCGAGCTTTGATCAAGATTGTAAATTTTAATCTTCATGAAATGGACAATTTGCTGTATCAATGGTAAACTTTTGGGGGAGGGCGTATTTTGCAAGTATCGTGCTACGCATGACGTTTTCTTGTTTGCTTGTTTGTTTGTTTGTCACCGGCCTACAGGTCACAATTTTCAACCGATCTTCACCAAACTTCACCAAGTGGTAGAGTTGGTCAAATGCCAGAAGCCTATTGTTTTTGGGGTCAATAGGTCAAAAGGTCAACATAGGCCAAAGGTCACCAACTTTGCTAAATTTCTAAAATCCCCAATTTTCATCCGATTGACCTGACATTTGAAGACCACTTGCATATCTGGTCACTGAATTCAACCACTAAGTAATTTTGAGGTCAACATAGGCCAAATGGTCAACATAGGCCAAATTTCTAAAATTCTCAATTTTCATCCAATTGACTCGAAATTTGGAGAGGACTTGCATTGAATTCAACCACCAAGTATTCTTGAGGTCAACATAGGCCAAATGGTCAACATAGGCCAAATTTCTAAAATCCTCAATTTTCATCCAATTGACTTGAAATTTGAAAAGGACTTGCATATCTCGTCACTGAATTCAACCACAAATTATATTTTAGGTGAACATAGGTCAAAAGGTCAACATAGGCCAAATTTCTAAAATCCTCAATTTTCATCCAATTGACTTGAAATTTGAAGAGGACTTGCATATCTGGTCACTGAATTCAACCACCAAGTATCTTTGAGGTCAACATAGGCCAAAAGGTCAACATAGACCAAATTTCTAAAATCCTCAATTTTCATCCAATTGACATGAAATTTGAAGAGGACTTGCATATCTGGTCACTGAATTCAACCACCAAGTATTTTTGAGGTCACCATAGGCCATCATGTCACATTGAAAACTTTTGGGGGAGGGCGTATTTTGCAAGTATCGTGCTACGCATGACGTTTTCTTGTTTGTTTGTTTGTTTGTTTGTCTGTTTGTCTGTTTGTATGTCCGCACATAATAAATATGATTTTCTCTGCAACCGTTCGTCCGATTGACAGGAAATGTTCATTATAGGTTTCATATCTATGAATCAGAGATCAGAGATCAGAGATCAAAGATCAGAGATCACGTTAAATTACAATTATTTTGTCACTGCAAACTCCACCTGTATAATTTTTTATATTAACTATGACGTCATAGGTCACGTGGTATGGGGCGCCATCTTGGAAAAACCGAAAAAGGTTGCACTTCTATATCTCCGAAAGCACTGCATAGAAAAAATTGAGACATAGCTCATTGTAAAGAACTCTCCATGTGGAATAACATATGTTAATGATGTCATAGGTGCCTCCATTATGACGTCATAATTCGACAAGTACAAAACTTCATCCGATCAAGATGAAATGTCTTGAGCATCATCTCGGGATAAATTGGTGGATTAAAAAAAAAAAGATGACGTCATCTGTCACCGTCATGTGGTTCGGCCGCCATATTTGTTTGAACACAAAAGCCTTAAAAACCACTGAAAACACATCCTGGCGAGGGTCTGCAATCTGATTGCTCTTTCTAGTTTGATTTTGGGATCACGAGGTGAAAGGTCAAAGTCTGTAATAGATCTATAAAGTGAGAATGTCTGAAGGGATCTCATTCAAACTTGGTACAGGTATGTATAATGATGTAAAGATTAACTGATTCGATTTTGGAGTCAAGAGGTCAAGGGTCAAATGTGAGATTCAGATCAGGTAAAATTTAAAAATTCAGGTTAAGAAAAAAGTCAAGTTGGGTAAAATTTCTGCTACAGAGCTAACTTGTGAACCAGTGATGGGATTTTCACCAAACTTTGTGTAATTATATATTATGATGCAAAGATAAACTGATTCGATTTTGGGGTCAATAGGTCAAAGATCAGAGATCACGTTAAATTACAATTATTTTGTCACTGCAATAATTTAACGGCTGAATGGATCTTCATCAAACTTGGTGCAGGTATGTATTATGAGGTAAAGATTAACTGTTTCGATTTTGGAGTCAAGAGGTCAAGGGTCAAATGTGAGATTCAGATCAGCTAAAATTTAAAAATTCAGGTTAAGAAAAAAGTAAAGTTGGGTAAAATTTCTGCTACAGAGCTAACTTGTGAACCAGTGATGGGATTTTCACCAAACTTTGTATAATTATATATTACTAGGGCATGCCCGTACTATATATAAGCTAGGACGTGCCCGTACGTGGGTGCCCGTTCCTTGCCAAAAAAAAAAAAAAAAAAAATTTGTGTAGGGGTGTGTGTGTGTAAACATCCTAGGGCGTGCCCGTACGTGGGTGCAAAAAAACATGCGTGCAAACAACAACAAAAAAAAACTTTGAAACCACGTGGCAGTAACGACCACAGAACCCTCCCCCTCTATTTACATGAATGGTTTGGTCCATTCGCAACGACCACAGAACCCCCCCCTCTATTTACATGAAATGGTTTGGTCCAAAGCGAACGGCTTGCGGTGTTTGGTAAAGAAATCGCCATAGCTTGGTAACTACTTGTCCGATTAATATGAAACCTTGAAAAGGCACATCCTCGGGTCCCCAGCAATATACCTGGCAAGTTTCAAGTATATCGGACCGGTAGTTGTCGAGAAACAGCGGTCACAGACAAACATACACACATACACACATACACACATACACACATACACACAGAGATTAATGGAATTATAGATAGATGATGCAAAGATAAACTGATTCGATTTTGGGGTCAATAGGTCAAAGATCAGAGATCACGTTAAGTTACAATTATTTTGTCACTGCAATAATTTAACGGCTGAATGGATCTTCATCAAACTTGGTGCAGGTATGTATTATGAGGTAAAGATTAACTGTTTCGATTTTGGAGTCAAGAGGTCAAAGATCAGAGATCACGTTAAGTTACAATTATTTTGTCACTGCAATAATTTAACGGCTGAATGGATCTTGGTCAAACTTGGTGCAGGTATGTATAATGAGGTAAAGATGAACTGATTAGATTTTGGGGGTCCTGAGGTCTAAGGTCAGAGGTCATGTTAAGTAAAAGTTATGTTGCCGTGCCAACTCGTGAACCAGTGATGCGATTTTGATAAAACTTGGTATAAGTATATATGATGCAAAGATGAACTGATTATATTTTGGCATCATAGGTGAGGATTGAGGTGATTTTGTGATTTTGGTGAGGTCAGTGATCATGTCAGGTAAAAATGTGATACTTGACACCAGCTGAATGTATTTAAATCAAACTTGGCACAAATATGTATAATTATGTAATAATGTGAGCGGACGCCTATCAGTCGATGTTGTGTCGCTCTAGTTCTCGTCTTTTTCAATGGACTGACTTTCAATGAATTTCGTAACAGCATTTGTTGAATTTGTAAAAGTTATAAATATGTATTGAGGGAACTGGTGGTGATTGTAAGAATCTGAGTCATTGGGATGTGTAATCTCTGACTTTGATTGATTGAATACAAGTAAATGGTGTGCAGGTATTATGCTCTGTTCGCAAAACCTTGTTACCCTCGCCAGAGGAGAGGGTATTGCATTTGAGTCCGTTTGTTTGTCTGTTTGTCCGCACAGAATAAATATGATTTTCTCTGCAACCGTTGGTCCGATTGACAGGAAATTTTCACCATATGTGCAACTCCACCTGTAGAATTTTTTTAATGATAATTATGACGTCATATGTCACGTGGTTCGGCCGCCATTTTGGAAAAACTGAAAAACTTTGCACCTCTATATCTCCGAAAGCACTGAATAGAAAAAATTGAGACATGGCTCATTGTAAAGAACTCTCCATAGGGAATGAAATATGTTAATGATGATGTCATAGGTGCCTCCATTATGACGTCGTAATTCGACAAGTACAAAACTTCATCCGATCAAGATGAAATTGAGCATAATCTAGTAATAAATTAGTTTAGAAAAAAAAAAAATGACATCATCAGTCACGTGGTTCGGCCGCCATATTTGTTTTAACACAAAAGCCTTAAAAATCACTGAAAAATGCATCCTGGTGAGGGTTTGCAATCTCTGATTGCTCGTTTTCTTGTTTTGTATTTTTAACCACATCACTGTTTTCATAGATCATTTTCTTTTTCTTATAAAGGAAAAAGGAGGAGAACAACAATTTTGTGAAACATGATGTATGTGATGCAGAATGCTGTACTGACATACTATGGTGCACTGTACTGACACTGATAAGGTTCCTCCTTCTCTTCCTCCTCAATGATTCCCAGCTATGTGGATGCATTGATGGCCCTGAAGACACAGGCCTCGTCTGAGGATAAGGAGTTCCTTACGTGGAATGACATCCAGGCGTGTGTCGAGTCGGTTAATGCAGCCGTACAAGAGGAACATGACCGTAAGTTCACAGGCCAGGTTGAATGTCTGGTGGAAATAAAAACATTAAACAAAACGTTCCAAATACACACTTCCACAACACCCCCCCCCACCCCCCCCATTCCTCACCCTACTATCAGTATGTATGTTATCGTTGATGTAAACCTGTCCTCTGCTTCTCCAACGATCGTCCCATAAGGTATTGTTGCTATTGGAATGATCAATGAAGCTTTGGACCAAGGTGACCCTCAGAAGACCATTCAAGCTCTGCTCATGCCAACTGCCAAGCTGGAAGATGTAGATCCATCATTGGCTAAACATTACCAAGATCTTCTCCTGGAGGCCAAGCTACAGAAAGTTAAGGTAAATCTCACAAAAGGTGTTCCATTATTGTGGATTTGCAAGGATTTGAAGGACAGTTGTAATGTGGGAATTTTGGTTCAGGTGTGAATAAAAGGTGGCCGTCAATATCGCTCTTGAATGAATGAATGAATGATCGTTTTAAGGCCATTTTCCCCGCAAGAGCGGGGGTTAGCCTTGCGGGCCCCATGACGATCATGGCTCCCTGTTTGAGGCAATGTTTTTATGGCCGGATGCCCTTCCTAACGCCAACCCTTGGTCACGTTCTTACGATGCGCAGGGATACGGTGTACCTATTCTAAACCGGGGTACACACCGGGATCATTCATCCCAGCAAGCTGGTACTCAATTTGCCGACCTCGGAAGGATGACAGGCTGAGTCAACCCCCCTGGTGTTAATTCAGCGATCGACCGGGATTCGAAGCCAGGATCCTAGGATCCCAAGCCGGCACCCTAACCGCTAAGCCAACACCAGGCTCTTGAATAATGTGTTTTATACTCCCTTCACGTTTGCTTTGTGTGTTTAGCCTTCAATTCTGAAAACCAAACTTTTCCGAATGAAGTAATAGTCGTTGACTGTATTTGGTAAAAAAAAAACAAAAAAAAACGAGGTTGACTGTATTTGGTTAAAGGACGTTATTCCCTTACTTGTGGTTTTTCATGTCATCCGAGGGCCTTGCATCAGTGTCGCACAGGCTGGTGGGTGTGCCTGCCGTTTACACCGATAAGGTTCTGTACGTACGTACGTACGCCTATGTGATGAGCCTGGGAGTTGGTGAACCATCTGACATGTATGACAACACGAGCGGAAAAATATTTTTGGAACCTTTGAGATTTGTCAAAACTGATGTGGACTGCTCTAGTAAATGCATTTTGTAATGCTTGGGTAAGGACCTTTTTCCCTCTTATTTCAACAAAGTTGGCCAGAGCCTTTATTTGTATATTTATTTTCTCCCAAGACTTTTATCTCTGCAGTCTAAGTCAGCGCTACTGTAGTGAGTTTGGAACGTTGACATGATACACAAGTTGTTTATACCATCTCTAGGTTTCCATTGATTGCTCAATTTACAGTGCATTCAGAAAGTATTCAGACCCCTTCACTTTTTTCACATTTTGTTATGTTGCAGCCTTATGCTGAAATCGTTTAAATTTATTTTTTCCCTCATCAATCTACACTCAATACCCCATAATGACAAAGAGAAAACAGGATTTTAGAAAGTTTTGCAAGTTTATTAAAAATAAAATACTGAAATATCACATTGACATAAGTATTCAGACCCTTTGCTATGACATTTGGAATTTAGCTCAGGTGCCTCCCATTTCTCTTGATCATCTTTGAGATGTTTCTACACCTTGATGGGAGTCCACCTGTGGTAAATTCAATTGATTGGACATGATTTGGAAAGGCACACACCTGTCTATATAAGGTCTCACAGCTGACGATGCATATCAGAGCAAAAACCAAGCCATGAGGTCGAAGGAGCTCCCTGCAGAGCTCAGAGACAGGATTGTGTCGAGGCACAGATCTGGAGTAGCCTACAAAAAAAATTCTACTGCATTGAAGGTTCCCAAGAGCACAATGGCCTCCATAATTCTTAATTGGAAGAAGTTTGGAACAACCAGGACTCTTCCTCGAGCTGGCCGCCCGGCCAAACTGAGCAATCGGGGGAGAAGGGCCTTGGTAAGAGAGGTGACCAAGAACCCGATGGTCACTCTGGCTGAGCTCCAGAGATCCTGTGTGTAGATGGGAGAAACTTCCAGAAGGACAACCATCACTGCAACACTCCACCGATCTGGGCTTCATGACAGAGTGGCCAGATGGAAGCCAAACAGTTCAATCTTGGTTTCGTCAGACCACAGAATCTTGTTTCTCACAGTCTGAGAGTCCTTTAGGTGCTTTTTTGCAAACTCCAAGCGGGGTTTCATGTGGCTTTCACTGAGGAGAGGCTTCCGTTTGGCCACTCTGCCATAAAGCCCAGATCGGTGGAGTGTTGCAGTGATGTGTAGATTATGGGGTATTGAGTGTAGATTGATGAGGGAAAAAATGAATTTAAACGATTTCAGCATAAGGCTGCAACATAACAAAATGTGAAAAAGGTGAAGGGGCGAATACTTTCTGAATGCACTGTATATCAGATTACAAAACAGGTTACAGAATACCTTAGAACAGAAGAGGTGGTACGTAGGGATGTTTCTTCTTCATCTCTGGTCCTGTACAATAGCCAAAGCTTTGCTTTTAATGGTAATATTGTACGTTCGTATCTCCATGAGAAACTTGGAAAGAAATGCAACGAAACCATTTAAGTTGAAAAATGACTTTATTCAAATTATCCAAGGACGTCACAGAAGGTGGCAAGTAAAACGGCCACACCTGCAATGGTTGCCATTAAAATGAAGAAGTAGTTCCTCTTGCTTTGACACTTTATTGACTGGATTTTACAAGTTTACCCAGAAGCCTTGAAACAAACCTCGAGGCAATTGCATTGCCTCGTACTGCGAGTAATGGTGGCTAAATAAGGTTATCATATTGCGAGTAATGGTGGTTAAGGTATTACATTTTGTGGTTAAATAAGGTTATCATATTGCGAGTAATGGTGGTTAAGGTATTGCATTGTGTGGTTAAATAAGGTTATCATATTACGAGTAATGGTGGTTAAGGTATTACATTTTGTGGTTAAATAAGGTTATCATATTGCGAGTAATGGTGGTTAAGGTATTACATTGTGTGGTTAAATAAGGTTATCATATTACGAGTAATGGTGGTTAAGGTATTACATTTTGTGGCTAAATAAGGTTATCATATTGCGAGTAATGGTGGTTAAGGTATTACATTTTGTGGCTAAATAAGGTTATCATATTGCGAGTAATGGTGGTTAAGGTATTACATTGTGTGTTTAAATAAGGTTATCATATTACGAGTAATGGTGGTTCAGGTATTACATTTTGTGGTTAAATAAGGTTATATTACGAGTAATGGTGGTTCAGGTATTACATTTTGTGGTTAAATAAGGTTATCATATTATGAGTAATGGTGGTTAAGGTATTACATTTTGTGGTTAAATAAGGTTATATTGACATGGAGCTCCAACACAAAATCCATTTTCAGGCTTCTCACTAACGTTTCTTTATCACGTGCTCTATGTTTATTTATTATTATTGTTATTATTATTATTATTATTATTATGATTGTTATTGTACACATCAAATGAGCGTACACTACAGAATCCGACATGACTCATTTGATTTGGAAGATTTTTTATCAAATCCCATAAATACCAGCTTTGGAGTCATGGTTCTTTGCTCTTCCTTAAACACTCGTTTATAAATATTATGACCATTAGGATCGAGAGCTTTTATTACGACCATTTTGTAAACACACCCAAGGTCCTGAGGGTCATAAGTTCTGTGGAATAACCTTTGAATGGTCTACCAGGAGTTTTTGACTGTTGTTGCTACTACGGCTGTACGTCGAGTTTGTGGTAGCAGCACTCTGGCTTGACTTCTGGCTGGAGGCCGCGTGCTTTTTGGAGCACAAGAAAAGGGCCAGTTTTCGCCGGCATTCCTTTGACGTGAAGTAGTAAACAAAGGGGTCTAGGCAGCTGTTCAAACTGCTAAGACCGAGGCTCACCATATATGCCGTGTAGAGATTTCCATTGTTGTCGGCGTTTACACGACTCGAGATGTAGTGCACGACGAGTAGCACGTTGCTGGGTATGAAACAAAGGGCAAAGGTTAGCAGCACCGTCACAGCTAGATTGACAGAGTGCGTTCGCCTTTTCCTGTTTTCGTTGGTGTCGTACGTTTTCATCAACGCTTTGATTATGACCACGTAGCTGTAAATGGTAAGGAGCAGTGGAATGAAGAATCCGCAGACGGCCATGAAGATGAAGTAGAAAAACAGGTATTTGGGAATGAGCGCTACTGGAAAGACGTCATAGCATGTGGAGATGTCCATGTTCTTGATGTGTGCTATGGGGTTGAGCAGGTTCAATGGAGTAGTCGAGATGAGAATGGCGAACCATATGCACGTGCAAGCGGCGATTGCAAACCTGTTGCGCCTCCATTGCAAAGACTTCATTGGATACACGATGGCGATGTAACGATCCACGCTGATGCACGTGAGTAGCCAGATGGAACAGAACATGTTCCCGTAGAAGGACGTCACCGTCAGGTGGCAAGTAAAACGTCCAAACGCCCAGTTGTTGCCATTAAAATGGTAACTGATCTTGAGGGGCAGGAGGAGTACAAAAAGGAGGTCGGCGACTGCCAGATTGATCATGTAGATGGTGGAGGGTTTCTTTGGACGTACGTGGCGAGTGAGCATCCACAACGCCAAGCAGTTTGCGGGCAGTCCGAAGATGAAGACTATTACGTAGATTGTTGGAAGGAATATGGTTAGAATTGGACCGAGGAGCTGTTGTTTCACTTCTGCGTTGACAATTACTTCATAATCAAAAGAAATGTTCTCCATTTTTGTGTCCACAGAACTCCCTCCAAATGTTTTTGGAAGAAAGTTGTTGTTGAGCGGGTATTCCCCTGCAGTGTCCACCATTCCTGAATCCAAGTGATTGTGAGGAGAGAGGAAAGAGGATTGGATTCGCAGCTTCAATAGGGATTTCCATATCAAATGCTAAAGTTTTATCTCGCTCTTTCCAATTCAATGCAAGCACCATTATGTTACAAATAAATATTTGTGAATGGATGATCTGCGATGAATCTTACCGTAATCCCCACTCGAAATTGAGTCCGAGTCAAAGTTCATCGCTGTAGTCTTGTTTTTCCGAGTCCCAATGGAAACGCTGCTGTTGAAAGCACAAGTGGCTTCTTATGTACTTTGGGTGGAACCGGAGGTTCTGTATGACCCGATAAGGGATTTGTCATTTCTAGGCATCCCACCCTCTGCCTGACTCGGTTGATGAGAACACAGAGTCTGGAAATGTGACTGTATGGGGTGGTCATTGAACTCGTAACACACGTTTTATCTTGATTAAATACATTTCCTGGCAGGCACCAGCAAACACCTTTAATGTATAGAGTAGCAGAGTACCCACCCACTGGGTGCGTATAGTTTGTGCATAACTTGCTGATAAAAGTATAGTCTGCATAATGCAATAAGGGTCTTTAGATGTTTGTGTGGTGTGCGGCTAAATAAGGTATATGGGTTCCACAGGATTCAAAGTGGTATAAAGGTCTAAGAAGTTGAAGGGGTTCAAGGAGTCTTAAGGGGTGTAGGCAGTCTGAAGAGTTCGAATTGGGTCTAAGGGTCTCAGGGGTGTAAAGGGGGCTAAATGGTCCAAGGGGTCTTGAAGGATCGAAAGGGTATGTTCTAATAGTTAAGGGTTTAAATGGGTGTAAGGATTCTAAAGGGTCTATAGGTCTAAAGGGTCAAGGGGTCGAAGCAGAATAAAGGTCCAAAGGGTCTACAAGATCTAAAAGGCTCTCAATGGGATCACACTTAGTTTGAGAGGGTCACTTCGACTGCAGTAAAACCTGAAGATGATCGTTGTTTAAAGCTGGAGTAAATAAATTAACTATGGAGTGCAACACGGCAACAACAGGCCACATGACCACCTCATGCCTGTTCAAACCCACCGATCTAGGTGCATCATGGTTAAAAATGTGCTCGTAGTCATGCAAAATTTCATTGATTAACCTTGCGAGATCAAATCAGTAAGGTCACGAAGAAACAAGCGTGTGCGCACACACACACACACACACACACACACACACACACACACACACACACACACACACACACACACACACACACACACACACACACACACACACACACACACACACACACACACACACACACACACACACACACACACACACACACACACACACACACACACACACACACACACACACACACACACACACACACATATATATATATATATATATATATATATATATATATATATATATATATATATATACACACACACACACACACACACACACACACACACACACACATATATATATATATTGTTACGGATCGCGGTTTAGATGTTATGATGGGCCGAGCGGATGGTCCAACCGCGACCGTTACAGGATCCCCAATTGGCCCGACTCCCCCAACGTTGACCAGATCGCACCACAGATATTCAATCGGGAAACCTCTAAAGAGAAGGAAAAGAGAAGAAGACAGAGTACGGAGGAAGAACAGATTTATTATACACACACAAGCAAAAAGAAGGAGCGACCAAAATTATTTACAAGCAATGGATGGAAGAAGCAGTCACACAGTGAATCGTTAACTTATACTATTCAATTTACTTAACCCCAGGACAACATTCAAGACAGACGACGTTCACACTTACACGGGGGAAATTGCAGGCAGGATTGGCGGAGGTGGGTTGCTGGAGAGGGAGGCAGGGTCAGGTCCCTGCAACCGGCAGGGCTGGAGGTAGCAGCTCTCAATTCTTCGCGTTTTTGGCGGGAAAACCCTCGGTCGCGTCGACGCTGCTGATGCTGTAGACGTCACGCGCTGGCTCGGTCACACCTGCTCCTCTCCTTCTGGTGGAGCCGTCTCCCTCCTCTCAGCGCGTCTCTTCCAAGCTTGTTTCCTCTCCAAGTATCTCTCCTTTTTGGTTTGGAGCGTCTCTCATCTCACAGCTCACAGCTCACAGCTCATCTCTCATGTCCTCTCTCATGTCATCTCTCATGTCATCTACCGAAGCAGTCCCTTCCAGTCGCTTTTATTACTCTGGGCGGAATCAAGCCGCCGGCTGCGAGGGCACGCCTACCGGGTCGCTAACCGCGGTGCTGGTTGGCTGTTAGGGCTGTCCGATTCCTCTTTTGATCATGACGACGTGCCACGCCTGTGAGTTGGCGGCTCCTACCCCCCTCTTCTCCGAGATGAGCACATGGGCAATGGCGGCTTGCGGGATTGAACACCACTCGCACCGCTTTTGAAAGGAACTTTGGAGAGCGGAGATGATTGGGGAAATTGAAAGGGGCCTACGCTTATTTCGTTTGATACAATGCAGTCAATCTAGTGGGAAACACATATTTAGCCTACATAGAATAAGGAAATAAACTATTTAAAAAGATATATCGTGGCCTGTGTGTAAGTTTCATGGAATTAACTAGGAGGACGGCTGCGACCATTATTTACATTACGAGGGTGTTACACACAACAAAACCATACTTTTCACATTCGTTACACTTTCTCCAAGATTGTTACACTTCTCCAAAACCGTTACACTTCTCAAATTCGTTACAATATATTGTTACGGATCGCGGATAAGATGTTGTTTTGCCGAGCGGATGGCACCGCGGCCGAACAGTTACCCCGACTAACCCGATTCCTGGATGTTGGCCGAAATCGCGCCACAGGTATTCAATTTGGAAACCTCTAAAGCAGGGGTGGGGAACCTTTTTCCTGTCGAGGGCCATTTCGATTTTTAGAACATCCTTCGAGGGCCATGCTAAATTATTGAATACATATATCGGACTCACCTAATGCGATGGCTGGAACTGTTTCTCTTTGGCGAGGCGTTTGGTGTCAGGTGGTAGTGATGATGATGCTACTCGCAGCTGGTTTTGCAGGTTTGGGTCAGTCAGTCTTGAGCGAAACCGAGTCTTTGCAAGAGTCAGTTTTGAAAAGAACTGCTCACAGCTGTAGGTCGTCCCAAACAGTGATGCAAACTTCAGTGCATGTCTCCTCAGAATGGGAAAATCCTCAGCACGTACATACAGTTTGTAGAACTCGAGCAAAGGGAGGTTGTTGTACCTAGCTTTGAGCTCGTCATTGCTTTGCAGCTCAATGATTTCGTGTTGTAGGTTGTCAGGCACATCAGCTGGTTCCACATTAAACGGCGTGGCAAATATGTTCAGTTCCCTTTGTTTACTTTTCATGTCCTGGAACCTCTCTCCAAATGCCTGGAGGAGTTTTGCACACTCAGCAGCATATTCAGATGTCACAGCAGGCTTTTGTTCTTGCAGAGTGGGAAAGTGGATAGTGTTTCCCCTTTCCAGTTGCACTTGCCACAGCTTTAGTTTAGCTTCAAATGATTTCACATGTGATTGCAGAGAGCTGAGAAGCTGGTTGGGACCTTGGAGCTTGACGTTCAGCTCTGACAGGTACTTGGCAATGTCCACCATGAAGCCCAAATCACACAGCCACCTGCTATCACTGAGTTCCATGACAGGTTTCCCCTTCATCTCCATGAACTGTTTCACTTCTTCTCTCAGTGAGTAAAACCGTGTGAGCATATTTCCGCGACTCAGCCACCGCACCTCACAGTGGTAAACCAGATCTCTGTACTCTGACTCTAGTTCACTCATTAGCTCCTTGAACTGGCGGCTGTTCAGCCCTCTGCTTTTGATGACGTTTATGGTGGAAACGATAGTTGTCATCACATTGTTGAGCTTCAGGGACTGTGCACACAGATTCTCTTGGTGTATGATACAGTGGCATACAACTAACTCACTTGGATCGAGACTGAGACGACTCATTTCTTTTTTTAACAATGCAGTCAATCCCTTTTGCGCGCCAACCATGGTTGGGGCTCCATCCGTGGCCAGGCCACTTAACTTGTCAAACTGCAGTTCGAATTTGTTCATAGCCAAAACAACTTGCTCAAACAAATCCTCACCTTTGGTGGTGCCATGCATGGCTTGCAAAGACAGCAACTCCTCCCTCGTATCAAACTCAGCTGTAATCCCCCGCACAAAAATGGCTAGTTGGGCGGTGTTTGTTATGTCCGTTGTCTCATCGCAGGCCAGAGAGAAAAACTGGAAATCTCTTGCGGTGTCCTTCAGTGTTTTCTCAATATCTTGTGCCATGTCAGTAATCCGATCTGAGACAGTTCTTCGAGACAAACTGACACTTTGGAACAATTTTACTTTGTCCGGTGCGAGCAGCTCCGCAGCGGCAACAAGGCACTCCTTCACAAATTCTCCTTCTGAATGCGGCATCAGCTTCTTAGCGATTAGCTCACTCTCCACAAAACTAGCATGCGTAGTGTTGTCTCGGTCAGATTGTGGTCTTATGAAGACTGCTTGTTGAGCACCAAAACTCCGCCGAAGAACGTTAACTTTATCCAAGCGCATTTGTCCTTTCAACTCGTCCAGTTTAGCATGTTTCGAGCTGTAATGACGCTCGAGGTTGGCCTTTTTCATCACCGAGAGCGCTTCCTGACAAACTAGGCATACTGGCTTGCCTTTTACTTCCACAAAGAAATAATCGTTTGCCCATTTCTCTTGGAAAGCGCGACATTCAGCATCTACCTTTCTTTTCTTGTTAGTCGCCATGTTTGCATATACTGAATGAAATGATGACATGAGATCACGCGATCACTTGACTGTCCGGAAGGTCGCATATCGCAGTTACGACTGTCCGGAACTCACTTGACTGTCTGGAAGGTCGCATATCGCAGTTACGATTAATCGCAAATTAGTTTTAATTTGATGGCAATTATTCTGTTAGCGCCAACATAATTTGCCAACATCAAATAAATGAATAAGTTCTCAAATGTGCCGTCCGAGGCAGCGTCTGCTCGCCACGTTCGGCATTCGTTGACTGTTACAACACGTGAAAGCTCGCTCCTCTCTGATTGGTTGAATCGTTTTTGGCCATAACCTGGTCACCCTTTGTCCGATTAATTTAAAACCTTGAAAAGGAGAGATTACTGGAATTATTTCCTCTCAGATTACTGGAATCTTTCCTCTTCTCCAATGGCTTGATCTCTGATCATCAATTTGGTTTCAGACCAGGTCACTCTACTCTGGACATGCTGCTTCTGCTGTCTCAACAATGGATGGAGGTCCTCAATGCCAAACAGGAAATCAGAGCTGTCTCCCTTGACATATCACGTGCCTTCGATACGGTCTGGCACCCAGCTCTGCTAACCAAACTCTCCTCCTATGGTATCCATGGAAATGTCCATGCATGGCTTGCGGACTTCCTCTCTGGTCGTAGTCAACGTGTGGCCCTGAATGGATTTCTCTCATCTCCCCTTCCTGTTCAGGCTGGAGTTCCCCAAGGCAGTGTTCTGGGCCCTGTGCTTTTTCTGGTCTTTATCAATGATCTCTCCGACTCTCTGGAAAATCCTCTCTATCTCTTTGCTGATGACTCCACTCTCTGCCGCTCCATTCCTCATCCCTCAGATCGGCAGTCTGCAGCCTCCTCACTCTCTGAAGACTTGGACAAAATCACAGACTGGTCAAACAAGTGGAACATGTCTTTCAATCCTGACAAATCTCACACTCTTACTATGTCTCTCCGAAAAGATCGACTGGACAACCCTCCCATCTACTTTCTCAACAATCCTCTCCAAGAAGTTCTGTCGCTCAAGCTTTTGGGTCTCACTATCTGCCATGATCTTTCTTGGGAAAACCACATTTCCAAGCTGGCCTCCAAAGCCAGTCGCCGACTGGGCATCCTCCGTCGTGCGAAGTCCTTCCTCGGCACACCTGAGCTCCTCACCACATACAAGGCTTTCATCTGCAGCTCAATGGAATACTGTTCTCCCCTATGGGCCGGTGCTCCTGCCTCACACCTAGCTCGGCTTCACGGTGTTGAAACCAAAGCTTTCAGAATTATTGGAATCTCCCGCGATGAAGCTATCTCTGAGGGCCTTTCACTCACTCACCGCAGGCAGGTAGGTAGGTGGTCTTTCTGTCTTCTTCCGACTCCTCTCCGGCCTTGCACCCCCAGCTCTCTCTGTGCTCTGTCCCCCAAATATTCCTACAGGTCGCACAAGATCTGCCAGCAAGCCTCTGATGGTTAAACTGCCGAAATCTCGGCTGTCTGCTCACCTTCACTCTTTCATTCCTCTTTTCCCCTGCCTCTGGAACAAACTCCCTCACTCCCTTCAATCCCACTCCTCCCTCCAGGTCTTTAAAACAGCTGTTCACCACCGTCTCTTATTTTACCCCATCCAAAACCTTGATCTTTTCTACCCCCGCTAATTCACCCCAGATCCACCTTGTTTGAAATTCC
This sequence comes from Myxine glutinosa, assembly GCF_964187855.1. Taxonomy (NCBI): domain Eukaryota; kingdom Metazoa; phylum Chordata; class Myxini; order Myxiniformes; family Myxinidae; genus Myxine; species Myxine glutinosa. The sequence goes on along the minus strand of NC_136262.1, from coordinate 4,666,945 downwards.
AACTTCTTTCCTGGAAGTCCTGGCAGTGTCCATATGTTTTATACCTCTCCCACCCCCCTTCCCATGCCCCCCCTTCCCATGCCCCCCCCCCCCCAAAGCCCATTCCCTCTCACATATCTCTCGACGTCTCCATGTCTCTCGGTCCCTGCTCTCAAATGTTGTGTTTGTGTCCTGCCCCATCTCTCCCCATCTTGTCTACCGCTCCCGATGTTATTTGTTTTATGTGTCGGTTTGTCTTTCTGCGTGATTAATGTTCGCTCTTTCACGAGCCTCGATGTTGTAAAAAAAAAAAAAAAAAAAAAAAAATTTTTTTTTTATAGATAGATGAATTGCCTCGCGGGCCGGATCAAACGGTCTCGCGGGCCGTATACGGCCCGGAAGCCGGAGGTTCCCCACCCCAGCTCTAAAGCGACCGAATGTAAAGAGGAAGAAGAAGAAGATGTACAGAAGAGTAACAGGATTTATTATTTACACACACTAAGCAAAAGGAGCAGTCAAGGTTATCTATCTATAATTCCACTAATCTCTGTGTGTATGTTTGTTTGTATGTTTGTATGTTTGTATGTTTGTATGTTTGTCTGTGACCGCTGTTTCTCGACAACTACCGGTCCGATATACTTGAAACTTGCCAGGTATATTGCTGGGGACCCGAGGATGTGCCTTTTCAAGGTTTTAAATTAATCGCAGAAGTAGTTACCGAGCTATGTCCAAAAAACGATTCAACCAATCAGAGAGCAGCGAGCTATCACGTGTGCCGAACGTGGCGAACAGACTCTGCCTCGGATGGCACATTTGAGAGCGTATTCATTTATTTCCCGTCGGCAAACTATGTTGCCGTTAAACTATGTTTTAAAACTAATTAAAACTAATTTGCGATTCATCGTAACTGCGATTTGCGACCTTCCGGACAGTCAAATGAG
>NC_136262.1:4413525-4661025 GCF_964187855.1 Myxine glutinosa | reverse complement strand
TTGACTTTTGTGTCCCAATCTTTCGCAACTTTTTCTGTGTGCTACTTTAATGTGAAGTAACCGGTCAAATACAGGGCCTTCAGAAAGTATTCACACCCTTTGACTTTTCCACATTTTGTGTTACAGCCTGGATTTAAAATGGATGAAATTAAGATTCTTTTTTTTTGTCACTGGTCTACACATAATACTCCATCATGAAAAAGTGAAAACACATCTTTAGAAATGTTTACAAATTCATTGAAAATGAAAAGCTGAAATATCTTCAGTCAATAAGTATTCAACCCTTTTGCTGTGACACTCCAAATTGAGCTCGGGTGCAATTCAATTGATTGGACGTGATTTATAAAGAAACACACCTTTCTATATAAGGTCCCGCGGTTGACGGTCCATGTCAGAGTAGAAACTCTACCATGAAGTCAAAGGAACTGTTCGTAGAACTCCGACATAGATTAACTTCAATGAAACCGAAGACGGTCGATTCAGGGAACTCCCAGGAAGGTTTGGGATGAAAAAAATTAATTACAAGAAAAAAAAGGAAGGTTTGTGTATGGGGGTTCATGGGCACACATGGCGAAATGGTAAACACCAAATTTACGACGCTGGTTATCCCCACACGGAGGACAGGATCTCCCAGGAATCCTTTTTTGTTCTTGCTCCATAGGATAGCCATCGCAGCAAAGATTGTTATTCCTCTTAGCGAAGTGACGGGTCATATCTGCTAGTTCAACATAAAATAAGGTAATTCATGAAGTAATGTTTAAACCATCTTTACAGAATCCTCCTCTGCCACAGACTTCCAGAAACCAAGACAACAAATTTACACCATACGTACATCCTGACAGGGATCAACGACGATATACAGTCGTGGCCAAAAATATTGGCACCCTTGCACTTTTTTCAAATCGCTCCAAATTTTCTTTAAAAATAAGTTGAAATTGACAAAAGTATTTGGTCTCCATAATTCTTTATTTCACTGTTAATATTACAAAACCTTTGTTTTTCATTCAGAACTTAATATATCCTTCTAAATCAGAAAATAAAAAGAAATTGCAATGACAAAATTATTGACACCTTAAACTTAATATTTGGTATCACGGCCTTTGGACAAAATAACTGCAGTCAAGCACTTCCTATAGCCATGAATGAGCTTCCTACACATCTCTACTGGCAGTTTGGCCCACTCTTCTTGTAAAAACTGTTCCAGTTCTCCCAGATTTGAAGTGAACCTTCTCCCAACTGCAGTTTTCAGATCTCCCCACAGGTGTTCAATGGGATTTAGATCTGGACTCATTGCTGGCCACTTCAGAACATTCCAGCGTTTTATGTTGAACCATTCCTGGGTGCTTTTTGAAGTGTCTGGGGTCATTGTCCTGCTGCAAGACCCATGCCCTTCAACAGAGACCCTGCTTTCTGACACTGGGTTGAACATTGCACTCCAACATGCCTTTTTAATCTCCTGATTTCATGATTCCCTGCACACATTCAAGGTACCCAGTGCCAGAGGCAGCACAGCAACCCCAAAACCTCACTGAACCTCCTCCATGTTTGACTGTAGGGAAGGTGTTCTTTTCTTTGAAAGCTTCATTTTGTTTTCTGTAAACATAGAGATGATGTGCTTTACCAAAAAGCTCTAATTTGGTCTCATCTGTCTACAGGACATTCTTCCAAAAGGATTTTGGCTGTTCAGGTGTGTTTTGGCAAACTCCAGTCAGGCTTTCTTTGCAGTGGTGTCCTCCTGGGTCTCCTACCATAGAACCCCCTTTCATTGAGTTGGCGACAGATGGTATGAGTTGAAACTGTCGTACCTTGTGTCTGAAGGTCAGCTTGAATCTGTTTGGCAGGTGATCGGGGTGCTTTCTCCACCATTCGAACAATCCTTCGCTTCATTCTTTGATCAAGTTTTCTCTTGCGGCCACGTCCAGGGAGGTTGGCTACAGTGCCCGGGGCCTTAAACTTCCTGATAACATTGTGTACGGTGGACACAGGAACATCAACGTATCTGGAGATTGATTGTAGCCTTGAGATTGTCCATGCTTGGCTGCAATCTTGTGTCTGACCTCCTCAGACAATTCTCTGGTTTTCTTTCTTTTCTCCATGCTCATTGGAGACACACAGTGACACACAGTGACACAAAACAGCAGAATGACTCCTTTTCTCCATTCAAACTGGTTGAATGAGTGATTTTTTTATATTGCAGGCACCTGCAATTCACCAAAGGTGAGTTGAATTCCAAAGTAAAGGAGAATCACCTGCTTGGAATCTAATTATTTCTAACAACTTCTAAAAGGTGCCAATAACATTGTCCGGGCCATTTTAGGATTTCTGTGTGGAATAAGCCAAGATTTAGTAATTGTTTCAGCTTTTTTTGTTTATTTCCACTGTAAACCAAAGAAATACAAATGTGGATAATTTATTTATTTTTTTCAACAATTTTCTGGAAGAAATGGTGTACTATTTGAAAAAAGTGCAAGGGTGCCTTATTTCTGGCCACGACTTTATATACGAGCGCATATATATATATATTTGTATGTGTATACAGTTGGACCCCACTCTTCACGGTTGATAAATTGCGACCTGCTTCTCTATTCGCAGCCATGTGTCTCGTGAATTCGTGGTTTTCCACTGGCACAAATTTTGTTTTTCACAAGCCGTGAGCATGACAGTTATATAACCAATCTTTCGCCAGACACGCACAAATCAGCTGGACATGCGCAAAAAAACATGTATGGGGCCGCGAGCATGACCTGCTTCTATATTCGTGCGCTGTGCTTTGCGTTGTCATGGCTTTCGCGGGATGTTCCAGTAGCTGTGTGAACACGTCATCCCCCACGAGTTACAGTACCGGTAGTTTGTGGCAGAAGATGATTCTTTGACATTGCAGCAACTACTCAGGAAGATTTTACAATACTGAATGTGCTGATTTAATTGTTCTGCCTGTATGACCTTTTCCTCGGTCGTTAACACATGATTAGACAAGTGAAACGGACTACTTCTTTTTCTCAGAACCAGTATGTGTGTGGCTCAGTGTTGGTGTTCTGGAAGCTTGATCTTATCCGGCCCTTAAGGCGATTCTTGTATGATTTAACCGTTGTCTGTTCTTGAAGATTTATTCCTTCAATCCCTCAGAATATACATGTTACATTTCCCCCTATTCATTCGTTTATTAATGAATTAATTTATTTGTTTTGTAGAACAGCACAGGGCAGGTGACGGCTGCATATAATCGTGAGCAGATGTGGCTCGCGCACGAGCCGCTCATCACGTGCTTCCAGGCATATTGCAGGGGTTACATGGCCCGCCGAGCCTTCACCGAGAAACTCGGCTTCTTCCGCGAGCAGCTGCCTGCCATCACCAAGATTCAGGTGCACGGACGCAAACGAAAAGGCCCACGTACATCCATTTGCCCTGTTTTTTTGTCGATTGGGTGTTCCGTGTGCAATTCATTTTGTCAGTTTTAATTGCTTAATAATAACGTGCACCTTTTAATTTGCAGTATACAAAGTGTTTAAATAATATACCTTATCTTAAAAGAGTTTGCACTTTATCGTCTTCCAGGCCACTTGGAAAGGATACAAGCAGAGAAAGGTGTATCAGGACCGGCTCCAAACGCTTCACAGCCATGACGACGCTGTAATCAAGGTGGGCACCACACGGGGCGTGGCACTAACGTAGTGAGCTTCTGGTGCGTAAGCTCGTCGAGGTGATTCGTTCGTGTAAATGACTTAAGATTTAATCTATCTCGTAACATCCATTTCTTATTGGGTGATTTGACACGTCGAGCTGACCGGAATATCATTCTCACTCGAGTGATTTGTTGCTTCCCGCTCATTGTGATGTAATGCTCATTTTCCTTACTTCCACATCCTCCCCACGTGCTCGTGTATCCTTGGAATACTTCAGGCTGCATGACTCGCATCACGGTTTTCAAACTCCGCACCCTCCGTCGCCATCTCAAATTAACCATCACTTGTTGTTTTGTGTATATTGTACAAGGCGAATTGCTTCTGCCGTGTCTCTGCTCTTGGCTTTGCCTGTGTTCTGCCCTCGTGCTTTTGACCCTGACGCATGGCTTTTATACGATCTTTATATTCTACTCCGGCCTTGTTGCACTTTGTCTGCAATCTATAAAATAAATGTATTTTCCGACACGTCCGTGACGATTCTTGGTGACTGAGGAGCAGAGTTGATGGATGCATTTGCTTGCTTTTTGTTGCCCATTAACAATTCCAGTATTGGTTTATTTCTTAGTTCTTCTTGGGTATGTGTAGGTAGGAGCAGGTATAACAGGCAGTCTTTTCAGTTTCAGGTGTTCATCAGCCTTTGTTAACATTTGTTGGCTACGTATATTGGTGGTATGAATGGCGAATGATTGGTGGCCTCGGATCCCGATGCTGTGGAGGTGAGCACATTGGATACAAGCATGATCAATTTGCCCGCAGATCCAGTCCTTGGTGAGAATGTGGCAACAGAAGAGGAGGTACCAAGATCGACGGAATTTCTACCACGATAACGTGAGTTTTGTGGCGTCCTCGCCATGCCACCCGTATTCATCGCAGTGTGTGTGTGTATCACAGATTAAGGCTTATCCTTGTGCTGCACACTTGGTGCTGTCGGTTCATCGGGCGGGCGAGCAGGAAGTGCGTTTGTCTTGCTTGCTGTCAGGCTGCCTCAGCTTAGTCATATTGATTAGGTTTATTTATTATTATTTATTTGTCCCTTACATGGAATTATCATTTTGATGCTGCATTTATATGCAGTGTTCCAAACAAATTAAAGGCTTGTTTAATTACACACTTTGTTTGTGCAGTTCCATATTTGGCAACATTTGGCAGACCTTGTGATTTGTTGATCCAACATGGTTCGACCTGGTCGCCTCGGTGAACCTAAGTTTGGGGTGGGGATTGGAAGGGGTGGGGTAGTTGGTGTGTTGGGGTGTGGGAAAGTCAAAGTGTAAAACCATCCTGGAGGATTGGTCACACTTGATACCAATTGAGAGTCCCGTCGGTCATGTGGTGTGGTTGGTGAATCGGCACGCACGCACGCACGCACACACACACACACACACACCTGGGTAATATGAGTAGTCATAGCATGTATCGCATCAGTCCGCCACCCCTCACGCATGGAGAATAGAGTGCAGAGGGTAAAACGGAGATTCTGCCATTGTTGCTTACATAATAAATAGATGGTTTGGTGTTTTGACCGACAGGTTTTCTGGAAAAAGAAATTAACATTACCTTTCCCCCTATAAAAATCGTGTCAATAAATGCAGCTCCTTTTCTCACCTGTGGCAAGGACGGTGACCTGCTTTGTGATGCTTTAAAAGGTGGTGTATAATCAGAAATACTGTTTGATAGGGCGATATATTACTGTTATATGAATAAAATGGAAATGTTGAAAGAAAAAGTATTGAATATAGAAAGTGTTTTCTGAATCTAATCAATATGTCAAAATGGGATTGAATGAGACACTTTGTGAAGAAGAGGAATGAATGAGGAAGCATTTTTATTTCATTGTAAATTGAAACCAGCCCATCTAGCCTCACCTTACTAAACTTTATCATAGTGTTTGCAGATTGCCCCTATCCCTACCGTCTGATTGATAAAACGTGTCTGGTGTATAAACCCCCTATAGGAAAATTGTTGAATGAGCTGAACATGGACGCACACCAAGACCGAGCTCCTTTTATATATTAGATTACCCTTGGTGACCTGGCATGATGTCCTACATGTACGCACAATTACCTCTCAGCGGTCTAGCCTAAGTTTGAAGTTAGCTCTTTCACGGGCCTCGATTCAGTATACAAAACAAAACAAAACAAAACAAAACAAAGAAACAAAAAAAAAAGAAAAAAAAAAAAGTCCGCCCCAGCCATAAAGTGTCATCTTGTGTTTCACAGGAAAGACGTTTCATCAACGTGTGCCGTCCTTCGGATGGACATTAAACGGGCGTCTCATCGGCCGGCATTCCTTGGTGGACGTTAAAGATCACTTGGTGTAGTTTGCGATGAGCAGTCGTTATCGCCGACACCATGAACAAATTACAATTTCCTGTCCTAACTAGCAGGGGGGGACTGCATCAGCGGCACAGCCGAATCCTCAGCCAGTCATGCTGCGCAGCAGTCGTGTGCTGCATATGGACAAAGAAGGAGAGTCCCTTGGTTAAAAAAAAAAAATTGGGAGTGGGGAGTGTTGTGGGGGAGGGAATTTGGACATTTGAAGTGGTGCCTGCCTTCATCACTTCCTTACCAAACTCAGCTTTACTCATTAAGATACACGCGTAGTCACGTGATCCCAACTTTTGTACTAAAATGAATTTGTACAATAAGACATTTTTCCAGATAACCAGTAATGTCCTTGTGTCTGGAACGGTAATTCCACACCCACCGATGGCCCAAGAGCCGGATTGAGTGTTGCGCTTTGACGATGAAAAGTTTCAAATTTTGCTATAAATCAGAATTTTATTTTCAATTGATGAAGGTTCACGGTTTGACCTCTGAACCTTTATTACACACTTTTTGGGATGGTTTTGTATGTTTGTTTTTCAGGTTGATTCCATTGTAAAAATCCAGGCCTTCCTCAGAGCGAACAAAGCCAGAGAAAATTACCGGACACTGAGTAAGTTTGTGTTCATTTTTATTTTGCTCTACTCGTGTATTTCTTGTTTATTTGTCTAGCCACCTGTCCATCCTGGCTGCCTGTCCATCATTCTGGCCGCCTGTCTGTCTTTGTTGCCTTCTGTCCTTGTCTGTTGGCTTTTTTTCTTTTTATACTATATATTATTTTTTGTACACCGCTCCTTTCCTCTGCCATCTCCAGGCTCTGCATAATGTCGTCGCCGGGCACCGAAGGGGGCCCGGTAATGACGCACGCTGAAAGGGAGTACTCAGTTTTCACTCCGGTTGTTTTCTTGTTACTTGCAAAATCGAAGATTTTTCAAGTATATTAGTGGGGTGGCTTAGCCCAAATATTCAAAAGAATTGTGCATTTTGTGATACAAGCACCAAATTTGGCACACTAGTAGACTATCATATTATGAAAAGATCTGGATATTGGGCCATCTCAGATTCAGAGATTTGATTTTTGCAAGATTTGCAGATTTTGCAAGCTGAGATTGCAACGCCAGGGACGGCCGACTCCTTCCTACGAGCTGCCCACGTCACCCGCACAAGAAGAGCTCATCAAATCACTGCAGCGGCACTGCACATCCTGCAACACCGTGCCTACAACCACTACTGTCTGGGAGAAACCAGGGATGCAGAGGACCTTCCGGAGTTTGAAGACTGGTGTTGCCAGAGAGGAGAAGACATCCCCCAGTTTCACTACTGGGCAACCGTGCTGGAACTAGAACTGTTGGTTCTAGTGTATGTGCGTTCTCTCAGGCAGGGATCGTTAATGATGTACCTCGATGCTCTGACAGAACTGGTCCCCTGGTTCCATGCACTGGATCACACCCACTATGCTAGGTGGATACCAGTGCACCTGAAGGACATGGCCGAACTCACCATCAAACACCCAGATGTAGCCAGGAAATTCAGGGAAAGCCACTTCACCGTTCAGAAAACACAGAGGGTGTTCTCTTCAATCCCGATTGACCAGGCACATGAGCAGAATAATGCCTGCATCAAAGGAGACGGTGGAGCAGTTGGGCTCACTGACAACCCTAGTGCCCTACGTCGCTGGATGGTTGCAGGACCAGAAGTTGTCAGGGTGATCGAAGAATTCCAGGATGGGAACCAACACTGGAGACGGCAAACAGCAGACACACGTCATCATGATCAGACGCCAAGTGTACAGGCCTCATTTGTGAAAGATGTTCGCTCTCTCGTCGGTGTCATAGAGGAGATGGGCAACCCATTCGAGGAGGAGAGTCAGGATGTAGTCAAACTGGACACAAAGGAGATCGCAGATCCTGCTGCTGTGGAGACCGTGATGAATGCCAAGAGGATTGGCCAAGAGCAGTTCGAGGCTTTCACCAGAGAGTGTCTGTTGGACAGAACAAAGGCAGTGGACGCACCCATTCCTCGTAACAAGCTGAAGGTGTTCAGCACTTCCACTCCAAGAAGCCAGAGCAAAGGTCAGCAACAGCTCGCCTCCATCAAGAATGACCGTGAACTCTTCGCACGCCTGTACATTGGCTGCCAGACGAGGGATGGAAACCTTGAGGAGTTATTTTGTCACGAGAATCAGGCATGTCCTCCTGCATTGTCTGATGGTGGAAGCCTCTGCACTGGTACCAAGAGTGATCTCCTCACATGCTTGGAAGAAGTCTCCGACGCAAAGACAGAGACTCCTGTCACGACCTGTATTGTGCTTGATGGAGCAGCCATCGTCCAGATGCTGAAGCCGGCTGCATCAAAGACCTTTGAAGAGTATGCACAACAGATCTTCATCCCATATATGTCCACGAAGCTGCAAACAGTGTCACGCCTGGATCTGGTCTGGGATACTTACCTTGCTGATTCACTGAAAGGTAGTACACGTGCAAAGCGGGGACAAGGTGTGCGGAGACGTGTGGTGGCTGCCGCAGCCATACCAGGAAACTGGCAGAACTTCCTACGAGTGGACAGCAACAAGACCGAGCTGTTCAGGTTCCACTCAGCAGCTCTCATGGAATGGTTTGACCAGGAGGACAAGCAACTCGTCATTACTGATGGAGAGGCAGTGCTCAGCAAGCCACTACTGCCAGATCTGACCTCACTCGCCCCATGTAACCATGAAGAGGCTGACAGTCGGATGTTGCTGCATGCATCTCACGCAGTCCAGCATGGACACCATGCAATACTCATCCGGACTGTAGACACCGATGTTGTGGTGCTGGCAGTGTCCCTGGCACAGGAGTTGCAACCAGAAGACAAACTGTGGCTGGCATTCGGAACAGGCCAGAGTTTCCGATACCTAGCAGCACACGAAATAGCAGCTGGATTGGGACGAGAGAAGGCTCGTGCACTGCCAATGTTCCACGCTCTAACTGGATGCGACACTGTGTCTAGTTTTCATAGACATGGCAAGAACACTGCGTGGGCAGTCTGGACGGTACTGCCAGAACTCACTGAGGCGCTGCTGCTGCTGTCCTCTGCACCTCGTGACATACCAGACGATGCAATGCGCATCATCGAGAGGTTCGTGATCCTGTTGTATGATCGAACCAGCAAATGCACAGACATTGACAAGGCCAGGAGGAAACTCTTCGCAAGGAAGAACAATGTGCAGCTCATCCCTCCAACGAAGGCAGCTCTGGAGGAACATGTCAAGAGGGCAGTGTATCAAGGTGGACATGTGTGGGGTCAGATACTGCTGCCAGCACCAGAGCTCCCTCCACCAACCAACTGGGGTTGGTCAAGGACTGGAGAAGGACAGTACACACCTTACTGGACCAGGCTAACTGAGGCAGCTCACAGCTGCATTGAGCTGGTTTCTTGCAAGTGCAAGAAAGGGTGTGTGAGGCGCTGCAAGTGCAAAAAGGCTGCCCTTCAGTGCACAGCCCTCTGTGTGTGTGAAGGGGACTGCACATGACGATGAGTCAACAACATACATGTACTTGTGGCAATGCTGAACTTGTTAACATGACACTGTTTATGTACACGTATCTTCAGTACCGGTATATACCTAGCCTCAGATACCAGTACACCTAGCCTCAAATACTAGACCATGTAGCATGTCAGTATTATACCGAAGACATTTACAGAACTAAGACATTCTTTTCAAAGTATTGTGTTGAATCCAATATTTGCCTAGATAATTTCCAAATAAAATTATATAACAGACTGTGATAGATAATATTAAGTTGAAATTGGTACCATTGGATTCCTTGCCCCCAAAAACATACATTTAGATACCAGAATCAAGTCAATAGCTGCATTACGTCCAGAGATAATAGCAAATGTAGATTTCAAGTGGCGGCCATTTTGAAATCCAATATGGCGGACATAAAGAGAGAATTTCAAGTGGCCCAATATCTGAAAATGTTCGCAACATATTAATGTACATTTGTGCCAAATTTGGTGCTTGTATCACAAAATGCACAACAGGTTTGCTATGCTGCTACACTATATTGGTTGGTTGCGTTTGTGGTTCCGTGTTTCTTTGTCTGTCTGTCTGCTTGTTTGTCACCTGCCTACAGGTCACAATTCTAAACCGATCGTCACGAAACTTTATCAAGTTGTATAGGTCGTCCCAATTGAGAAGCCTATTGATTTTGAGGTCAAAGGTCATCTGGAGGTCAAATTTCTAAAATCGCCATTTTAAATCCGATTGACTTGAAAATTGAATAGCATTTGTATATTGAGTCACTAAATTGGGAAATGAAGTATTTTTGAGGTCAAAAGGTCAACTCAAGGTCAAATTTTTAAAATCATCAATTTTAATCTAAAAAGCCATTAATTCTCAACCCATTGACTTGAAAATTGAACTGCATTTGCATATTGTCACTAAATTGGGAAACGTACTGTTTTTGACGTCATGAGGTCAAAGGTAAACTCAAGTTAAAACTTCCAAAATCATCAATTTTCATCTGAAAAACCATCAATTTTCATCCGATTGACTTGGAAATTGAACAGCATTTGCACATTGTGTCACTAAATAGGCAAACCAATTATTTTTGAGGTCAAGAGGTCAAACTTCTAAAATCATCATTTTTCATCTGAGAAAAACGTCACTTTTCATCCTGTTGATCCTTCGTCCGGGATCAAATTCCCTAAAAACATCCATTTAGGATTGATCCAGATTGAAATTGGGGGTTTGTACTGTGGAAAAATTGGGGGCTCGGCTTTGCTGATTAAATTCCCTAAATCTCGGACGGTGGATTAAATTCCTTAAATTTCGTCTGGGAAAGACCAAAAAAATTTTTGGGAAATTTCTTGTGTGAAGGTTAACAGGTGCTAACGGATAGTCACCATGGAGTTTGATGCAGAGAGGTTTGCAGCGACCCCTAGTGAGGCACAGTTCAGAGCGTTACTAAAATCGGAATTCTTGATATTGGCCAAACATTTTAGCTTGGAGGTCCAAGCTAAAATGAAGAAAACAGAGATGCAGACAATGGTGATAGGATCTATGGTGGAACTAGGAACATGGAAAGACGGAGCCTTGGATTGGTTACCAGAAGAACAAGACAATGTCGAGCTCCAAAAAATGGAGATGCAATTGCGGAGCCAGGAAAGGTTAAAAACACAGGAAAGAGAACTCCAGGAAAGGTTAGAAGAGAAAAAAGCAGAGGAAAGGAGAGCTGCAAGAGAACTCGAAGAAAGGTGAGAAGAGAAGAGGCTTCGCTCTTTCACGAGCCTCGATCTTGTATACAACAACAAAAAAAAAGAGAAAAAAGCAGAGGAGAGAAAAGCCGAAAGGGAGTTAAGGGAACGGGACTCGGCGCTTCAGCAGGAAATTAAACTCAAGGAGCTGGATTTAATGAAAGAACGGGGAGAGGTACCACCCATGCTGACTGGTTCGACACCTAGTCAGAACACCTGGGATGTTGGAAGACATGTTAGGCTGGTTCCACTCTTCAATGAAAAGGAGGTAGCCAAGTTTTTTTTACACTTTAAGAAAGTGGCTCGAATGCTAAAATGGCCGGAGGAGTCCTGGACCATGTTAGTGCAAAGTGTTCTGGTGGGTAAAGCTCAAGATATTTATTCGGCTTTACTGATTTAGCAATGTACAGATTATGAGATAGTGAAGAAAACCATTCTCAAAGCCTATGAATTGGTCCCTGAAGCTTACCGGCAAAAATGCTGGAACGCCAGGAAGAGGGAGAGTGAGACCCATGTGGAGTTTGCCAGAATGAAAGAAACCATGTTTGATCGGTGGTGTGATTCAAAAGGGGTCGGGAAAGACTTCGAACTATTGCGACAATTGATCTTGGTGGAGGAATTCCAACAGTGTGTCCATGAGGACATTAAAGTACATCTGGAGGAAAGGAAAGTACCAAAGTTGTATGAGGCAGCAACCATGGCAGATGACTATGCCTTAACACACAGGATGAGGTTCCATAACCCTAACTTCCTGCCTAGAGTTCACACGGAGAGTTATGATGCATCCGGTGCGGAGAACGAAGATTCAGGGGGGCGGTCTAGAGATGACTATGAGGACAGATCGGATACCGCGACTCTTAGGGATCAGAGGTCTACAGTTCCAAGACGGACTTATCCTCCGGGGGGCTCGAGGCAGACCACGAGCTTCTCCTCCGGGCCTACTTGCGCTTTTTGCCATAAACCTGGACACTTGATGTCCCACTGTTAACTGTTATGCTCTGGAAAAGGAAAATCAGGAGCGGAGTTCGACTAGTACAACTCCGAATGCAATGGCAAATGTGAGAAATCGCCCTCAAAAGGGTTACCAACCATTTTTTTCAGAGGGGTTTGTGTCACTGGATGGAGACTCGACTAACCCGAGACCTGTTAGGGTATTGAGGGACACAGGAGCACATCAATCTTTAATGCTTGAAGGCATTTTGCCATTGTCAGAGGAGACGGCAACTGGTGATAGTGTTCGTTTACAGGGGATTGGTGGCTGTGTTAGAGCTCCACTTCATGTCATCCATTTGGAGTCTGATTTGGTGTCAGGACCGGTCACCGTAGATTTACAAGCCACTCTTCCTGTAGAGGGAGTATCTTTTGTTATCGGGAATGATTTGGCCGGTAGTCAAGTTTCTGGTAACCCGATGTTTGTTGAAAAGCCTAGTAGGAAGCGCCCTGAAGAGAAGAGGAAGTACCCTGAAACTAAGTGTCAGCACACGCAAGTCAGGGATGGAGGCAATATTGGCAAGCTCTTTGTAGTGGGACTGAACTTCAAAACAAAGGAAGATGTTCTGGAGTCTGCCTTCAGCAAATGTGGACCACTTTTGGAAGTGCTGCTGATAAAAGACAGGGAGACACAAAAGTCAAGAGGGTTTGGCTTTGTCACGTTTGAAAACTCAAAGGACGCCAGAGATGCAGAAAAGGATCTGAATAGCAAGGAGTTGGAGGGTCGGACCATAACAGTAGGGAAGGCATTTCATAGGTGTCGAGGGGGCTATAGAGGAGGACAATGGCATAGTAATTTTGGTGGTGGCCGCAATCGATATTATGATGGAGGCTCCCAGAGTTACGGCAGCTCCCGAAGGAAGGATTATCAGAGTAGTGGCCGAGAAGGAGACCGCTATTCATGTGACTACAGTGACAAGCGGTCCAACCGTGATTATTATGAAAGTTCGGAAGAGTTGAAGCACTGAATGCTGCGGAGCAGCCGAGCCAAGATTCCTACACGGATTAAGCGTGAACTCCACGTTCCTAAAGGCGTCCATGGAGTGAATACTCCAGGCCTCCCCACCCAACCAGCATGGAACCTGGCTCTCAGCTCGGCCTCCCGGAAAAAGTGCTGTAGATTTGCTTGACTTTGGATTTTTGATCACCACCCCTTAACCTTCATTCAAAAGAAACTAAAAGTAAAAATCAGAGGGTGCTGAGATGGAGTTTGGCTTTGCAGGGGTTCAACGGGGAAATTGAACATGTAAAGGGCAGGGACAATGTCGTTGTTGACGCTTTGTCCAGAGTGAATTAACTTGGGAAAGCTCTGTGGGTTGTGTGAAAGTTTGTTGCTTTATTTTGGGGGAAATATTGATTATTATTGTTGCTCACGGGAATTGAGGATTTGGGTTGTGAGTTTACTTTTGTTTGTTTAAAGGGTTTATCTGCAAAGAAAGTTTTCGCTGTGTTCAAACTTTCTTTCTTGAGGGGCGGAAGTGTTACGGATTCGTAACTTCCGTGGTTGTGGTTTTCACCCACTTGACATATTTCTGATATTATGTACTATTATTATTCTCAAAAGGTTTATTATTCACGAACAGTTATCCAAAGTTAAAAAGGCTAACTTTAAATGATACCGGAAACCGAACCGGAAGACGAGGGAGAGAAGAAGAAGAGGCGTGGCGAGAAAAGTCGGAGAAGACGCGTGACGTCGAGGCTCCGTAGCGAGCGTGGTCTACCGACAGTTGCGAGGGAATTTTGAGTTCCTTGAAAGGACATCCGGCGATAGGAATTATCGCTGGAATTGAGGAATCTGCGTAGCCAGGTTTGGGCGCTGAGATTTTGACGAATCCTCGCCTAGTCGCATCGACTCGAGTAAGAGCCGTCAGCCATTGTGAACCTCGCGCTTCGGACACCGACAAAGGTTTTGCTTCGCCAGCTTTACCCCAACATCCTACCATCTGTCGGGGATGTGTGTGGGCGACCGCTTCTTCTCGAATTACGTTGCGGTGTGCTGAGTGAGCGGTGAAGGTGCTCCTCTGGAGGGCGCCTTTGTACAGTTTCGGTGGGGCGATCGCCATTGTCAACTGTACGCGATTCGAGTCTCGACTGGAGAGTGAGATTCGGGCTTCGACTGGATACCGTTCTAGCGACCGCAGGAGCGAATCACCTTCGCCTTGGAAAAGGTTACAGAGACATTGAGGAGTGTCCTTTTCACTCGCTGGGAGCGCAGTGAGTTATATGACTTTAGTGATGGTACCATCCGAAGCGATAAGGTATATAGAGTGCACTATTAATTGCCATTTGTTGTACCGTTATTCTTGTGTGTGATTGTTAATACAATATCTGTCCATTTATAATCATTGGTGTGGTTTCACTATTGATTTCTAACACAGAGAATAACATATTTTTCTGCCGGGGCTCTTCTCGGGGTTCGGAGGTTTACCGAGACCAGGGGATCGGTGAGGAACCCGTAACAGTTGTCTTACCCTTCCTCCCGTCCATGGTACACTGAATCTTGTGGTGAGGCAGTTGCCCTGACACAACTTGCCTTTGCCTCTTGGAAGGCAAATCCAACTGAAGGCAATCTCAGTTCCTTCCACCAAGCTCGGAACAAGTGTGTGTCTACCCTCAGGAGTGCCAGGAAGCACTATCTCTCCACACGCAAGAATGAACTCTCAAACCTGTCTCCTTCCTCCAAATCTTGGTGGTGTCTGGTCAAATCCGTTTCTGGTGTTTGTTCCCCCTCCAGCCCCTCCCTCACCTCAAATGGCTACACAGTTGACACGGCACGTGACAAAGCTGAATGCCTCAACTCTGTGTTTGCCTCAAAATCTTGTGTCCCAAACCCATCTCTCTCTGTTCCCACTTTACCCAGTCGAACCCAACTGCTCCTGGACTCTGTGTCCTTCTCTCCTGACAAGGTGGATAAGTTTTTGTCAAACCTTGACTCTGATTCTGCAACTGGACCAGACGGCATCAGACCACGGGTCATAAAATCCTGCTCTGCCGCTCTATCTCACCCTCTCTCGCTCTATCTCACTCTCTCTGTGTTCTTATCACCCTCTCTTTTGCTCAAGGTCATCTGCCAGCATCTTGGAAATCAGCAAACATTACCGCTTTACACAAAAAAGGTGCAAAAACAGATCCTTGCAACTACAGACCAATCAGCCTGCTCCCAATAATCAGCAAGGTCATGGAATCCATCATTGCTTCGGATATCAAATCCTTCCTCTTCTCCAATGGCTTGATCTCCGATCATCAATTTGGATTCAGACCAGGTCATTCTACTCTGGACATGTTGCTTCTGCTGTCTCAACAATGGATGGAGGTCCTCAATGCCAAACAGGAAATCAGAGCTGTCTCCCTTGACATATCACGTGCCTTCGATACTGTCTGGCACCCAGCTCTGCCCACCAAACTCTCCTCCTATGGTATCCATAGAAATCTCCACGCTTGGGTTGCGGCATTCCCCTCTGGTCGTAGTCAACGTGTGGCCCTGAATGGATTTCTCTCATCGCTCCTTCCTGTTCTAGCTGGAGTTCCCCAAGGTAGTGTTCTGGGCCCTGTTCTTTTTCTGGTCTTCATCAATGATCTCTCCGACTCTGGAAAATCCTCTCTATCTCTTTGCTGATGACTCCACTCTCTGCCGCTCCATCCCTCATCCCTCAGATCGGCAGTCTGCAGCCTCCTCACTCTCTGCAGACCTGGACAAAATCACAGACTGGTCAAACAAGTGGAACATGTCTTTTAATCCTGACAAATCTCACACTCTTACTATGTCTCTCTGAAAAGACCAACTGGATGCCTCCCATCTACTTTCTCAACAATCCTCTCCAAGAAGTTCTGTCGCTCAAGCTTTTGGGTCTCACGATCTGCCATAATCTTTCTTGGGAAAAACACATTTCCAAGCTGGCCTCCAAAGCCAGTCGCCGACTGGGCATCCTCCCTCGTGCGAAGTCCTTCCTTGGCACACCTGAGCTCCTCACCACATACAAGGCTTTCATCCACAGCTCAATGGAATACTGTTCTCCCCTCTGGGCCGGTGCTCCTGCCTCACACCAAGCTCGACTTCACGCTGTTGAAACCAAAGCTTTCAGAATCATTGGAATCTCCTGCGATGAAGCTAACTCCGAGGGCCTTTCACTCACTCACCGCAGGCAGGGTGGTGGTCTTTCTGTCTTCTACCGACTCCTCTCCGACCTTGCTTCCCCAGCTCTCTCTCTGTGCTTTGTCCCCCAAATATTCCTGCAGGTTGCACAAGATCTGCCAGCAACCCTCTTATGGTTAAACTGCCAAAATCTAAGCTCTCTGCTCACCTTCACTCTTTCATTCCCCTTTTTTCCCGCCTCTGGAACAAACTCCCCTACTCCCTTCAATACCACTCCTCCCTCCAGGTCTTTAAAACAGCTGTTCACCACCATCTCTTCTTATCTTCCCCCATCCAAAACCTTGATCTTTTCTACCTCCACTAATTCACCCCAGATACACGTTTTCGAAATTCCAACTTCTTTCCTGGAAGTCCTTGCAGTGTCCATATGTTTTATACCTCTCCCACCTCCCCCCAAGCCCTCTCCCTCCCACAGTTCTCTCAATGTCCCTGCTCTCAAATGTTGTGTTTGTGTCCTTCACCCTCTCTCCCCATCTTGTCTACCGCTCCCCTTATTTTTTTTTATGTGTCGGTTTGTGTCGGTTTGACTTTTTGTGTGATTAATGTGAGCTCTTTCACGAGCCTCAATCTTGTATACAAAAAAAAAAACAGCGTGAAGCCAAGCTCGGTGTGAGGCAGGAATACCGGCCCAGTGGGGAGAACAGTTTTCCTTTGAGCTGCGGATGAAAACCTTGTATGTGGTGAGGAGCTCAGGTGTGCCAAGGCAGGACTTTGCATGACGGAGGATGCCCGGTCGGCAACTGGCTTTGGAGGCCAGCTTGGAAATGTGGTTTTCCCGGGAAAGATCATGGCAGATAGTGAGACACAAAAGCTTGAGTGACAGAACTTCTTGAAGAGGATTGTTGAGAAAGTAGGTTGGAGGGTTGTCCAGTCGGTCTTTTCGGAGAGACCTCGTGAGAGTGTGAGATTTGTCAGGATTGAAAGACATGTTCCACTTGTTTGACCAGTCTGTGATTTTGTCCAGGTCTGCAGAGAGTGAGGAGGCTGCAGACTGCCGATCTGAGAGATGAGGAATGGAGCGGCAGAGAGTGGAGTCGTCAGCAAAGAGATAGAGAGGATTTTCCAGAGAGTCGGAGAGATCATTGATGAAGACCAGAAAAGGAAGCTGAAATTTTGAAAAATGGGGGGGGGGAAAAAAAAAAGGGACCAGAAAATTTGAGCTAGGAAGCTGAAATTTGGGCACAATAGTGAGTACGTACTTTGTCAAAAACTGTAATTTTTGTTTTTTGATTAATCAATTGATGAGTTCCTTAATTATTATCGATTAATTAAGTACTGGTTTTCAATAATTAAAACCCTGGTGTTGGGCTAGCGGCTAGGCTTAGGATCCTAGGATCCTGGGTTCGAATCCCGGTCAATCGCTGAATTAACGCCAGGGGGGTTGACTCAGCCTGTCATCCTTCCGAGGTCGGCTAATTGAGTACCAGTTCACTGGTAATTCCCTGTTTGTCGTTAAAGGCGGCAAAAAGGGTTGGCGTCATGAAGGGCATCCGGCCGTAAAACATTGCTTCAAAAAGGGGACCAAAAAACAACAACAACCACGGTCCCCGAAAAAGGCCAACCCCCGCTTTGCGGGGAAAAATGGCCTCTAAAGGTGGTTATATATTTTTTTATAATTAAGTACTTGTATTGTGAAAGAAAACATGTCATTATTTACTTTTAACAATGCGTATAAAGCAAGTCGTATAAAGCATCGGGGCCTGGCGAAGCGTGCGGGCGGACGGAGGGCTTCCTCGCGCCGGAGCTTGGAGCCGCGTGTGGACGGTGGACAAGACGACGGACAGATACCACATTTCCCCACACGAGGTTTTGGACAACTGCTGGGCTCTTGGAAGCTGAAGGCCGCATTGGACTTGAGGGTAGAGAATCTAAAGGAGGCCGTCTAATCTGCTCGCCTCACGCTTGTTGCGTCTTCGACGCGCGGTGTTCTGCACCGCCATTTTGGACCACTTCCCTCATGAGTGGCTACCCCAGTTTCAACAGCCGCCAAGCTCCTAAAAGTACTCTTTGGGACGCCAAGCTAAGTGCCGGCTGAAGGGGTTTATTTTCATTTTATCCTTCCCTTGACGCCGCCCCCCCCCCCACCCCCCAGAATTTCCATGTTTTAAACGTTTCCCGGTGTGTACCCTGGATAAGAATAGGTACACCGTATCCCTGCGTGTCGTAAAAGACGACTAAGAGGGTTGGCGTCAGGAAGGGCATCCGGCCATAAAAAAACATTGCCTCAAAAAGGGAACCATGACAATTACAACTACATATGGGCAGGGTACAGCCCGAAGTGAAGATCGGTTTCTGAGGTTTGGGACATGGAATGTAGGGACAATGACAGGGAGATCAGGAGAAGTGGTGGAAGTATTGGTCAGAAGAAGAGTGGACATATGTTGTGTGCAAGAGAAGAGATGGAAGGGAAATGGTGTGAGAATGGTGAATGGTATGCAGGGACAGAAATACAAGTTTGTGTGGCAAGGGTGCCTGGAGGGCGTGAATGGTGTTGGTGTCCTGTTTTCTGAGGAGTTTGTAGACAGTGTGGTGAGTGTGACGAGAGTGAGTGATAGGTTGATGATGGTGAAAATGATGATTGGAAAGCTCTTGGTGAACGTCATCTCGGGATATGCTCCGCAGGTTGGTCGAAGCGATGAAGAAAAGGACAAGTTCTGGTGTGCGATAGAGAAGCTGATGGAAAATGTGAAAGATGAGGAAGTTGTTGTGGTAGGAGGAGACCTAAATGGACATGTGGGAAGGAGTATGGATGGTTTTGACGGAGTTCATGGGGGTTACGGATATGGTGTGAGAAATGGAGAAGGTGAAAGGATTTTGGAGTTTGCTGATGGAGCTGATTTGTTGATTTGTAATACTCAGTTCCAGAAAGAGGATAATAAGCTTGTTACAAACACATCAGGTGGGTCGACGACAACCGTTGACTACCTGATGGTGCGTAGGCGAGATAGGGGGCACCTCCGGGACACAAAGGTGATCCCGGGGGAGGAGGCTGTTTCACAGCACCACTTGGTTGTCTGCGACGTAAGGGTGAAAGGTGCGAGGAGAGCTCGGCGGGTGAAGTACCAACCGAGAATGAAGGTGTGGAGGTTGAAAGAGGTGACAGTAAGGGAGGCATTAAAAGAGAGGCTGAGTAGGGTTGAGGATGATGTGGTTGAGCTTGAAAGTGGTTGGATGTCGATGAAAGCTAGTCTGTTGGGAGCCGTTGGTGAGGTATGTGGATGGACAAAAGGACCACCGAGGCACTCGGAAACATGGTGGTAGGATGATGAAGTTGGAAAGAGGATTGACGAGAAGAGGAAGAAGTTCAAGGAGTGGCAGAAGGCGAAGGGTACGGGAGCAGAAACAGCAGAGCATGAAAGTTATAAGGCAGCCAGGAAGGCTGCAAAGAAAGAGGTAGCAAAGGCGCAGGAGGCATGTAGGAAAATGTTCGGAGAACGCTTGGATTCGGAAGAGGGTCAGAAAGCAGTATTCAGGATTGCAAAGCAGATAGCGAAAGAGAGGTGTGATGTGATGGGGGTGAGTTGCTTGAAGGATGAAGTGGGACAAATCGTTGTCGACCTAGATGGAATTAAAGGAAGATGGAAAAGATATATGGAAATGCTGTTGAATACAGAGAAGGAATGGGATGGCAACATAGAGAGTAACCCAGTTTTAGGACCGGCAGAGAAGATAACTGAGAAGGAAGTTGAGGAAGCGATAAAAGCAATGAAGGGTAGAAAAGCGGGAGGGCCGACGGGTGTTGTGGGAGATATGTTGAAGGCAGCAGGAAGTTGGGGTGTGAAGAGAATGACAGAGATCTGTAATCTGGTGGTGAAAGAAGGCCGCATTCCAGTGGATTGGGACCTGAGTACCCTCGTCCCTCTATACAAGGGGAAAGGTGACCCTCTGGAGTGTGGCTCGTACCGAGCGATAAAGTTATTGGAGCATGGAATGAAGGTATTGGAAAGGGTGTTGGAGAGGAGGATAAGGAAGAAAGTGAAGATCGACGAAATGCAGTTTGGATTCATGCCAGGAAGAGGAACGACAGACGCGCTTTTCATTGTGAGGCAGTTGCAGGAGAAGTACATGGAGAAGAGGAAGAAGTTGTTTCTTGGGTTTGTTGATCTGGAGAAAGCATTCGATAGGGTACCACGCAAAGTATTGACATGGGCATTGAGGAAGTTAGGAGTGGAGGAATGGTTGATCAGAGTAGTGATGACAATGTACAAAAGAGCGCGCACAGCTGTAAGGACGAAGGACGGGATCAGTGGTGAGTTTGAGGTGAAGGTGGGAGTGCATCAGGGGTCGGTACTAAGTCCACTACTATTTGTAGCTGTGATAGAGGTGCTGGCTCAGAACGTAAAGGAGGGTTTACCATGGGAGTTGTTGTGTGCAGATGATCTGGTGTTGATTGCGGAAAGTATGGGTGGACTGAAGGAAAAGATGAACACGTGGAAGGAATGTATGGAGAAAAAAGGTCTGAAGGTGAATATCGGAAAGACGAAGGTGATGGCAAGTGGTAAAGCATGTGGTGAGGTGGAAAGAACTGGGAAGTGGCCCTGTGCTGTGTGTAGGAAGGGTGTCGGAGTGAACTCCATTCAATGTACAATGTGCGCTGAGTGGGTTCATCAAAAATGTAGTGGTCTGAGAGGGTCATTAACCAGTGTGGCAGCTACATTCAAATGTAAGGTGTGCACAGAGGGAGCTGCAGATGGAGGAAATGTTGAGTTGGATCTTGGAGACGGCGTGAAGCTGGAAGGTGTGAAAACATTTTGCTACCTCGGAGACATGCTGAATGGAGAAGGTGGATCAGACTCGGCAACGGTTGCTGGAGTGAGATGTGCATGGAAGAAGTTTCGGGAAGCTGATGGCGTGCTGATGGCGTGCTGATGGCGTGGTGGCGTGCTGATGATGAGGGGAGTGTCGTTGAAGCTGAAGGGAAAGGTGTATGCTGCATGTGAGAAGTGTTATGATTTATGGGAGCGAGACATGGGTAATGAACGTACAGCAGCAACGAAGGTTGGAAAGGGTGGAAATGCGAATGGTTCGACGGATGTGCGGAGTATCGTTGAGAGAGAGGAAGACAAATGATGAATTGCGGAAGATGATGGGAATAGAGCCTGTGATTGATGCTGTGAAGAGGAACAGGTTGAGATGGTTTGGTCATGTGTTGAGGAAGGATGAAAGTGACTGGTTGAGAAGAGTGATGGAAATGAATGTAGAAGGAAGCAGAGGACGGGGAAGACCGAGAAAGACTTGGCTAAAGATGGTGGAAGAAGAAATGCGGGCAAGGGGGTTAACAAGGAGAGATGCAGAAAATAGGGCAAAATGGAGAAGATTGTCATGGGGACCGCAAGGCTAACCCCCGCTCTAGCAGGGAAAATGGCCTTTAAAATGCATGTTGTTGTTGTTGTAAGTACTTGTATATTTCCTTTCTCTTCTGCGCAATATCTCAGGCACCTTTTGAGCTTGGAAGTTGATATTTGGACATGACAATGACCAAGTGATTTGTCTGTAAAGGGTATTTTTGATTTATTGATTAATCAATTTATCGATTAATTAATTTATTGATTAATAAATATATTATTTTATTTTTTTATTGTGGACTTATTTAATTAAATTTCCAAAAGTTACATCTTCGGATGCAACACGAGTGGTTTAGTTATGCTATTAGCCAATTGATTAAGAAAATATTTTATGACATACTTTTATTGATTTTAATTATGCAATTAATCAATCAACTATTGTGCACCTCTCCCTCCAAATAGCCTCTATGAGCTGCACTGCGGTATTGCCGGGCGCCAGAGGCGCTCCGGCAATGCCGCGTTGGAGGATATTTAATTATTTGGCATGGGGGCGGTGTACTTTGAATGTATCTGTACTTGTTTAATTTATTTTCAAAAAGTTACAGCTTCTAATGAAGCACTGGTGGTTTCGGTATGCTATTCGCCAATTGATGAAGAAATTATTTTACGATTATTTCTTGATTTTAATTATGCAATTGATCAATCAATTATTGTGCACCTCTCCCTCCAAATAGTCTCTATGAGCTGCACGGCGGTATTGCCGGACACGAAGGCGCCCCGGCAATGCCGCGCTGGAGGATGTTATTTATTTATTTGGCATGGGGGCGGTGTACTTTGAATGTATCTGTACTTGAATCGATCTGAACTTTGAATATCTTTCTTCTTTTCAACAGTAAGCTTGCATTTTGTGCAGAACTTTGAGTGACATTGGGGGTACCTTTCTGTTATTCACTGAACATGTATGATTCATTGTTTCATTGCCCTGATTAGTAAGCGAGAGTGACGCACCGGTCAACGTTGTGCGCAAGTTTGTGCATCTACTGGACCAGAACGACCAGGATTTCCAAGAAGAGTTGGAGGTGATGCGCCTACGGGAGGAGGTCATGACTGAGATCCGGGATACTCGACAGCTAGAACAGGATCTCAACACCATGGACATCAAGATCGGGCTGCTTGTAAAGAATCGTATTACTCTCGAGGTCAGACCTTGTCTTCACGGGTGTGAACTCTTACTATTATGATTTGATCAACTCTGCTCCGTTGCACCATGTGTAAGAATTATATGGACACAGTGAGTTGGTTATGGCCTGTCCTGTAAGTGCAGAGCAATACATATCAATATATTGTATACTATAGCCCTGGTGTTGGGCTAGCGGCTAGGGTGCCGGCTTAGGATCCTAGGATCCTAGGATCCTGGGTTCGAATCCCGGTCGATCGCTGAATTAACGCCAGGGGGGGTTGACTCAGCCTGTCATCCTTCCGAGGTCGGCTAATTGAGTACCAGTTCACTGGTAATTCCCTGTTTGTCGTTAAAAGGCGACAGAAAGGGTTGGCGTCAGGAAGGGCATCCGGCCGTAAAACATTGCTTCAAAAAGGGGACCAAAAAACAACAACAACCACGGTTCCCGAAAAAGGCCAACCCCCGCTTTGCGGGAAAAATGGCCTCTAAAGGTGGTTATTTTTTTAAATTTTATATACAGTGCATTCAGAAAGTATTCAGACCCCTTCACTTTTTTCACATTTTGTTATGTTGCAGCCTGATGCTGAAATTGTTTAAATTCATTTTTCCCCTCATCAATCTACACCCAACACCCCATAATGACAAAGAGAAAACAAGATTTTAAACAAGTTTTGCAAATTATTAAAAGGAAAAAACTGAAATATCACATTTACATAAGTATTCAGACCCTTTTGCTATGACACTTGAAATTTAGCTCAGGTGCCTGCCATTCTCTTGATCATCTTTGAGATGCTTCTACACCTTGATTGGAGTCCACCTGTGGTAAATTCAATTGATTGGACATGATTTGGAAAGGCACACACCTGTCAATATAAGGTCTCACAGCTGACAATGCATATCAGAGCCGAAAACCGAAAGGTTTTCAGAGTTACAAGTGTATGGAAGGCTCACTGTGTTGCCCTGATGAAGCCCCAACAAGGGTGAAACCAGGTCGGTAACTGTGAGTTTTGCATGCACTTGACAGTATCTGAATTTAACATCCATAATGACGCACTGCTGGATGGCTCCCTTGGAGCTTTGCAAGCAATGCGGACATGGATGGCGATGACGTCATTACATTCGCTCATTAGGTTGGAGCACCAAATTACAGATACAAAACAACAACATGCATTTTAAAGGCCATTTTCCCTGCAAGAGCGGGGGTTAGCCTTGTGGTCCCCATGACAATCTTCTCCATTTTTCCCTATTTTCTGCATCTCCCCTTGTTAACCTCCTTGCCCGCATTTCTTCTTCGACCATCTTTAGCAAAGTCTTTCTCGGTCTTCCCCGTCCTCTACTTCCTTCCACATTCATTTCCATCACTCTTCTCAACCAGTCACTTTCATCCTTCCTCAACACATGACCAAACCCTCTCAAACTGTTTCTCTTCACAGCATCCATCACAGGCTCTATTCCCATAATCTTTTGCCAATTCATCATGTGTCTTCCTCTCTCTCAACGATACTCCACACATCCACCGAACCATTCGCATTTCCACCCTTTCCAGCCTTCGTTGCTGCTCTACATTCATTATCCATGTCTCGCTCCCATAAATCATAACACTTCTCACACATGCAGCATACACCTTTCCCTTCAGCTTCAACGACACTCCCCTCCTCGTCAGCACGCCACTCAGTTCCCGAAACTTCTTCCATGCACATCTCACTCTAGCAACCGTTGCCGAGTCTGATCCACCTTCTCCATTCAGCATGTCTCCTAGGTAACAAAATGTTTTCACACCTTCCAGCTACACGCCGTCTCCAAGATCCAACTCAACCTTTCCTCCATCTGCAGCTCCCTCTGTGCACACCTTACACTTGAATGTAGCTGCCACACTAGTTAATGACCCTCTCAAACCACTACATTTTTGATGAACCCACTCAGCGCACATTGTACATTGAATTGAGTTCACTCCGACACCCTTCCTGCACAAAGCACATGGCCACTTCCCAGTTCTTTCCACCTCACCACATGCTTTACCACTTGCCATCACCTTTGTTTTTCCGATATTCACCTTCAGACCATTCGTCTCCATACATTCCTTCCACTTGTTCATCTTCTCCTTCAGTCCATCCATACTTTCTGCAATCAACACCAGATCATCTGCATACAACAACTCCCACGGTAAACCCTCCTTTACGTTCCGAGCCAGCACCTCCATCACAGCTACAAATAGTCGTGGACTTAGTACCGACCCCTGATGCACTCCCACCTTCACCTCAAACTCACCACTGTTCCCGTCCTTCGTCCTTACAGCTATGCGCGCTCTTTTGTACATTGCCATCACTACTCTGATCAACCATTCCTCCACTCCTAACTTCCTCAATGCCCATGTCACTACTTCACGTGGAACCCTATTGAATGCTTTCTCCAGATCAACAAACCCAAGAAACAACTTCTTCCTCTTCTCCATGTACTTCTCCTGCAACTGCCTCACAATAAAAAGCACGTCTGTCGTTCCTCTTCCTGGCATAAGTCCAAACTGCATTTCGTCAATCTTCACTTTCTTCCTTATCCTCCTCTCCAACACCCTTTCCAATACCTTCATTCCATGCTCCAATAACTTTATCGCTCGATACGAGCCACAGTCCAGATGGTCAGCTTTCCCCTTGTATAGAGGGACGAGGGTACTCAGTTCCCAATCCACTGGAATGCGGCCTTCTTTCACCACCAGATTGCAGATCTCTGTCATTCTCTTCACACCCCAATTTCCCGCTGCCTTCAACATATCTCCAACAACACCCATCGGCCCTCCCGCTTTTCTACTCTTCATTGCTTTAATCGCTTCTTCAACTTCCTTCTCGGTTATCTTCTCTGCCGGTCCTAATACTGGGTTACGCTATGTTGCCATCCCGTTCATTCTCTGTATTCAACAGCATTTCCATATATCTCTTCCATCTTCCTTTAATTCCATCTGGGTCCACAACGATTTGTCCCACTTCATCCTTCAAGCAACTCACCCCCATCACATCACACCTCTCTTTCGCTATCTGCTTTGCAATCTTGAATACCGCTCTCTGATCCTCTTCCGAATCCAAGCGTTCTCTGAACATTTTCCTACATGTCTCCTGCGCCTTTGCTACCTCTTTCTTTGCAGCCTTCTTGGCTGCCTTATAACTTTCATGCTCTTCCTTTTCTGCCCCCGTACCCTTCGCCATCTACCACTCCATGAACTTCTTCCTCTTCTCGTCAATCTTCTTTCCAACTTCATCATCCCACCACCATGTTTCCGAGTGCCTTTTGTCCATCCACATATCTCACCAACGGCTCCCAACAGACTATCTTTCATTGACATCCTACCACTTTCAAGCTCAACCACATCATCCTCTACCACACTCAGCCTCTCTTTTAATGCCTCCCTCACTGTCACCTCTTTCAACCTCCACACCTTCATTCTCGGTTGGTACTTCACCCGCCGAGCTCTCTTCGCACCTTTCAACCTTATGTCGCAGACAACCAAGTGGTGCTGTGAAACAGCCTCCTCCCCCGGGATCACCTTTGTGTCCCGGAGGTGCCCCCTATCTCGCCTACGCACCATCAGGTAGTCAACGATTGTCGTCGACCCACCTGACGTGTATGTAACAAGCTTATTATCCTCTTTCTGGAACTGAGTATTACAAATCAACAAATCAGCTCCATCAGCAAACTCCAAAATCCTTTCACCTTCTCCATTTCTCACACCATATCCGTAACCCCCATGAACTCCCTCAAAACTGTCCATACTCCTTCCCACATGTCCATTTAGGTCTCCTACCACAACAACTTCCTTATCTTTACGTTTTCCATCAGCTTCTCTATTGCACACCAGAACTTGTCCTTCTCTTCATCGCTCCGACCAACCTGCGGAGCATATCCCGAGATGACGTTCACCAAGAGCTTTCCAATCATCATTTTCACCATCATCAACATATCACTCGCTCTCGTCACACTCACCACACTGTCTACAAACTCCTCAGAAAACAGGACACCAACACCATTCACGCCTTCTGGGCACCCTTGCCACACAAACTTGTATTTCTGTCCCTGCCTACCCTTCACCATTCTCACACCACTTTCCTTCCATCTTGTCTCCTGCACACAACATATGTCCACTCTTCTTCTGACCAATACTTCCACCACTTCTCCTGATCTCCCTGTCATTGTCCCTACATTCCATGTCCCAAACCTCAGAAACCGATCTCCACGTCGGGCATCAGACTTTTCGTCGTCATAAATGGAGTGTTTTCCATGTTTGCTTCGATCGGGTTCCCCACCTTGAGTTTTGACGAGAGGGAGTGGGGTCCCCCACGGGGTACTTCGGGCTGTACGCTGCCCATATGTAGTTGTAATTGTCATGGTTCTCTTTTTGAGGCAATGTTTTTATGGCCGGATGCCCTTCCTGACGCCAACCCTTTCAGTCGCCTCTTAGGACACGCAGGGATACGGTGTACCTATTCTAAACCGGGGTACACACCGGCCACCAAATTACAGATACTATATAAATATCTGTGCAGTGTCTGTCTTGTGTTGTGTTGGCTTGTGTTGTCTTGTCTTGTCTTGTCACTGAACTACTTTCTCAAACTTTTGTGAAATCGTACCAAACTTCTGGTATGCACATATCTCGCCCGTCGGTATGTCCTAAGGGTATTTTTTTGAAAAAATTTCCAATTTTTTTTTTTGGGGGGAATTTTTTGGGGAATTTTTTTTTTCCCAGCTTCAATTGTTTATAAAATGTGATATCACGTATATTACAAATACATTTGTGCAAAATAATTGTTTGAATTATGATTGGTTTAAACCATGACAAAACGGCAACTCGGGTACAGTCATTTATCTATACTAGGACGTGCCCGTACGTGGGTGCCCGTTCGGAAAAACATTCCAAACCGCGTGGCAGTAACGACCACAGAACCCCCCCCCCCTCTATTTACATGAAATGGTTTGGTCCATTCGCAAAGCCAAAGCGAACGACCACAGAACCCCCCCCTCTATTTACATGAATGGTTTGGTCCATTCGCAAAGCCAAAGCGAACGGCGAACGGCTAAATCACCATAGCTCGGTAACTACTTCTCCGATTAATATGAAACCTTGAAAAGGCACATCCTCAGGTCCCCAGCAATATACCTGGCAAGTTTCAAGTATATCGGACCCGTGGTTGTCGAGAAACAGCGGTCACAGACAAACACACACACACACACACACACACACACAGAGATTACTGGAATTATAGATAGATGTGGTGGTGAGGTGTTTTTAATTACGTGGTGGTGAGGTGTTTTGAATTACTTTGTGGTGAGGTGTTTTGAATTACTTTGTGGTGAGGTGTTTTTAAATCACATGGTGGTGAGGTGTTTTGAATTACGTGGTGGTGAGGTGTTTTGAATTACATGGTGGTGAGATATTTATAATTACGTGGTGGTGAGGTGTTTTTAATTTTGTGGTGGTGAGTTGTTTTCAATTTTGTGGTGGTGAGGTGTTTTTAATTTCGTGGTGGTGAGTTGTTTTTATTACGTGTTTTATGGCTGTGAGGTGTTTTAAATTACTTGGTGGTTCGGTGTTTTAAATTACTTGGTGGTTCGGTGTTTTGAATTACTTGGTGGTTCGGTGTTTTAAATTACTTGGTGGTGAGGTGTTTTGAATTACTTGTTGGTTCGGTGTTTTAAATTACTTGGTGGTGAGGTGTTTTAAATTACTTGGTGGTGAGGTGTTTTGAATTACTTGGTGGTTCGGTGTTTTAAATTACTTGGTGGTGAGGTGTTTTGAATTACTTGGTGGTGAGGTGTTTTGAATTACTTGGTGGTGAGGTGTTTTAAATTACTTGGTGGTTCGGTGTTTTGAATTACTTGTTGGTTCGGTGTTTTAAATTACTTGGTGGTGAGGTGTTTTGAATTACTTGGTGGTGTGTTTTAAATTACTTGGTGGTGAGGTGTTTTGAATTACTTGGTGGTGAGGTGTTTTAAATTACTTGGTGGTGAGGTGTTTTGAATTACTTGGTGGTTCGGTGTTTTAAATTACTTGGTGGTTCGGTGTTTTGAATTACTTGGTGGTTCGGTGTTTTAAATTACTTGGTGGTTCGGTGTTTTGAATTATTTGGTGGTTCGGTGTTTTGAATTACTTGGTGGTTCGGTGTTTTGAATTACTTGGTGGTTCGGTGTTTTAAATTACTTGGTGGTTCGGTGTTTTGAATTACGTGGTGGTGAGGTGTTTTAAATTACTTGGTGGTGAGGTGTTTTGAATTACTTGGTGGTGAGGTGTTTTGAATTACTTGGTGGTTCGGTGTTTTAAATTACTTGGTGGTTCGGTGTTTTGAATTATTTGGTGGTTCGGTGTTTTGAATTACTTGGTGGTTCGGTGTTTTGAATTACTTGGTGGTTCGGTGTTTTAAATTACTTGGTGGTTCGGTGTTTTGAATTACTTTGTGGTGAGGTGTTTTAAATTACTTGGTGGTGAGGTGTTTTGAATTACTTGGTGGTGAGGTGTTTTGAATTACTTGGTGGTGAGGTGTTTTGAATTACGTGGTGGTGAGATGTTTTGAATTACGTGGTGGTGAGGTGTAATCGTCCCAAACTTCCAGTCTGCACCTACCCCTCCCCTGTGTATGTGCTGAGGGGTTCTTTCTTGAAAAAAAAACATTCAACCTAAATCTTCAACCTAAATTGCCTATAAAAATGTAATATCACAAACATAACAAATACATTTGTGCAAAATAATTGTTTGTATTATGATTGGTGTAAATCATGACAACACAGCAACTTAGGTGCAGTCATTAGCCTCAGCTAAAATAAGCCCGTTCCTCAGTAACGACGCGTGGTGAGGCGAGCGGAGCGAGCCGAGCCAAGCTGGTATATCAATAGGGTAACAGGACAACTTGCCCCTATGCACTTGGCCATATTACATGCAAAATAAGTTCTGTGTGGTACGTTACGCACACATGAGGGTCTATAACTTAATTGTAATAACTTATTCCCTCTTCCCATCCCCTCTCTCCTCCCCCATAAATGTAACCATGTTTTGTGCATGTTGTTTTTGCAATTTGTATTCAGGATGTGGTGAGCCACAGCACGAAGCTCAAAAAGAATACCAAAGATCAGGTGCAAGATTTGATGTCAGCTGACAAGCAGAAAGGCCTCAAGTCTTTGAGCAAGGAGAAACGTCAGAAACTTGAGGCCTACCAGCACCTCCTCTACCTACTGCAGGTGGCGCCATGAATGTTTTAGGGCTGGGTTTAAGTCGTGATAAAAGAAGAACTGTAGACTTCCTTTGGTTATATACTGACTGGATCAGTATGAATGAATGAATGAACGTTTTAAGGCCATTTTTCCCCGCTAGAGCGGGGGTTAGCCTTGCGGGCCCCATGACGATCATGGTTCCCTGTTTGAGGCAATGTTTTTATGGCCGGATGCCCTTCCTGACGCCAACCCTTGGTCACGCTCTTACGATGCGCAGGGATACGGTGTACCTATTCTAAATCGGGGTACACACCGTGATCATTCATCCCAGCAAGCTGGTACTCAATTTGCCGACCTCGGAAGGATGACAGGCTGAGTCAACCCCCCTGGTGTTAATTCAGCGATCGACCGGGATTCGAACCCAGGATCCTCGGATCCCAAGCCGGCACCCTAACCGCTAAGCCAACGCCATGCTATACTTGTATGTTGGTGTATTTTTCATCCACACAAGTGCTTTGGAAATTGTAATTTTACATCATATTGACGAAAGGGCAAAAACAAATTGAAGAGATCACTGAAGCTTGGTTATACTAAAGGTGGTTATACTGAAGCTAAAATCCATGACCTTGTACGAGTCTGTGGTCTTGGGAGGTTGTATAGTAATTTCGTTAATTTATTTATTTTTCTGGTGGGAAAAGATTCATTATTTGCTTTGTGGGCATCGCTAGTTCCCATGCAGCCACTTCCATCATCACTGGGTCTCAAACCACGTGTTTTGTTGTACTGTGCCCCAGACACACCCCACGTATCTGGCCAAGCTCATCTTCCAAATGCCTCAAAACCGTTCTACAAAATTCATGGACACT
Source organism: Myxine glutinosa (assembly GCF_964187855.1). Lineage (NCBI taxonomy): Eukaryota > Metazoa > Chordata > Myxini > Myxiniformes > Myxinidae > Myxine > Myxine glutinosa. The sequence continues at coordinate 4,630,118 of NC_136262.1, read as the reverse complement.
GTAATCTTCTCCCTTTACAACTATGGTTCAAATCTGCGCGAAGAGTACTTGTTACTGAAGCTGTTCAAAACTGCACTTGAGGAGGAGATAAAGTAAGTACATTACAACTCAAAGCAGCTATTTTGCATCCATGTTTATAAAAAAAATTGTATTCCTCATTTTTTTTTCCTGGTACAAGGCTTCCAAAACCCCCTCCATTACCCATACCAAGATTAAACATTCATCAGATCGTAAAAGCACCACAGCATTTACCGATGTCCCACAGGTCAAAGGTAGATCAGATCCAAGACATCGTGACAGGAAATCCAACTGTGATCAAGATGGTCCTGAGCTACAACCGTGGACACCGTGGACAGACTGCCATGCGCAAGCTGCTCGCACCACTCGTCAAGGAGATCCTGGAGGATAAATCACTGAACATCAATACCAATCCGGTGGAGGTCTACAAATTGTGGGTCAACCAGATGGAGAGCCACACTGGAGAAGCAAGGTATGGAGGAAACTTGGTGTACCTTTTGGCGAGACAATTTTGAGGTCATGCGTTCTCCACCTGGCATAATTCGAAATGTCTGTGTGTTTTTATTTAACTTTTGATTGATGCATTTATCTCTCCATTCTCAGCAAGCTTCCATATGACGTGGCACCAGAACAAGCGATGACTCACGAGGAAGTGCAAAAGAGGATGGAGAGCTCCATCCGTTGCCTACGCATGGCAGCTGACAAGTTCCTCGTGTCGATCACGTCATCGAAGGATAACATTCCGTATGTTGACATCTGGGCCATTGCAATGCATTTCTCATTCCACATTTAAGGCTCTAAGCTATTGTTGATTAAGCAAAAAGCAATTTGTACTCGTTTCCAAGCGTTAAAATTAATTGTGTTATTGTCCGCAATTGTATTCTAAATGGTGTACGATTGAAAGTGTTCGATGTTTTATCATCATTGTTGTTATCGTTTATTATCATTGCTTTAAAAAGTGAAGTTGTGTTCATAAATCTATTTATTTCGTTAATCTTAACTGCAGGCCTTTTTTGGTTTCTTCGTTTTTTTACATTGTCCATTTAATTCTTTCTTTCGTTCTTTGTTTTGTTTTGGTTTATTGTTCAATTGTTTGGTTTATTGTTTTGTTCGGTTGTTGGGTTTGTTTCTTGTTTGGTTGTTGGGCTTGTTGTTTGCTTTGTTGTTTCATCGTTTGCTTTGTTGTTCTGTTACTTGCTTTGTTCGGTTTGTTGTTTCATTGTTTGGTTTATTGTTTGTTTGGTTTGCTGTTTTATTTTTGGTTTGTTGTTTTGTTTGGTTTGTTTCATTTTGTTTGTTTTTTTGGTTGTTTGCTTTGTCATTTCCTTGTTTGGTTTGTTGTTTCAAATGCTTGGTTTGTTGTTTCCTTTTTTGGAGTGTTTCTTTGTTTGGTTTGCTGTTTCATTGTTTGCTTTGTTGTTTCATTGTTTGCTTTGTTGTGTCAATGCTTGTTTTGTTGTTTGCTTCTTGTTTCCTTGTTTGCTTTGTTGTTTCCTTGTTTGCTTTGTTGTGACCTTGTTTGCTTTGTTTCCTTTGGTTTGTTGTTTCCTTGTTTGCTTTGTTTTTTTTGTTGTTTGCTTAGTTGTTTCCTTGTTCCTGTTGTTGTTTCCGTGTTTGGTGTGTTGTTTCATTGTTTCCCTTGTTGTTTGTTTTATTTTGTTGTTTCAATGTTTGTTTTGTTGTTTGCTTTGTTGTTTTGCTGTTTGGTTTTTTGTTTTGCTGTTTAGTTTGTTGTTTTGCTGTTTGATTTGTTGTTTTGTTCTGTTTGGTTTGTTGTTTTGCTGTTTGATTTGTTGTTTTTGGGGGGTTTTTTGGGGGGCCTTTTTTTGTATACAACATCGAGACTCGTGAAAGAGCTAACATTAATCACACAAAAAGTCAAACCGACACATAAAACACAAAATTCGGGGAGTGGTAGACAAGATGGGGAGAGAGTGGGAAGGAACAAACACAACATTTGAGAGCAGGGACATCAAGAGATCTGTGGGAGGGAGAGGGCTTGGGGGGAGGTGGGAGAGGTATAAAACATGGACACTGCAAGGACTTCCAGGAAAGAAGTTGGTATTTCAAAAAAGTGGATCTGGGGTGAATTAGCGGGGGTAGAAAAGATCAAGGTTTTCGATGGGGGAAGATAAGAGATGGTGGTGAACAGCTGTTTTAAAGACCTGGAGGGAGGAGTGGGATTGAAGGGAGTGGGGGAGTTTGTTCCAGAGGCGGAGATAAGGGGAATGAAAGATAAGAGGGAAGGTGAGCAGCGAGCTTAGATTTTGGCAGTTTAACCATAAGAGGGTTGCTGGCAGATCTTGTGCGACCTGAAGGAATATTTGGGGGCCAGAGAGAGAGCTGGGGGGGGGCAAGGCCAGAGAGGAGTCGGTAGAAGACGGAAATACCACCAACCTGCCTGCGGCGAGTGAGTGAAAGGCCCTCGGAGTTAGCTTCATCGCAGGAGATTCCAATGATTCTGAAAGCTTTGGTTTCAACAGCGTGAAGACGAGCTAGGTGTAAGGCAGGAGCACCAGCCCAGAGGGGGAGAACAGTATTCCATTGAGCTGTGGATGAAAGCCTTGTATGTGGTGAGGAGCTCAGGTGTGCCAAGGAAGGACTTCGCACGACGGAGGATGCCCAGTTTGTTTGTTGTTTGGTTTGTTGTTTTGTTGTTCTGTTTGGTTTGTTGTTTTGTTGTTCTGTTTGGTTTGCTATTTCACTGTTTGGTTTGTTGTTTCACTGTTTTGTTTGGTTGTTTTGTTTGTTTTGTTGTTTGGTTTGTTGTTTCCATGTTTGATTGTTTCGTTGTTTGCTTTGTTCTTTGGTTTGTTTTACTGTTTGGTTTGTTTTGCTGTTTAGTTTGTTGTTTTGCTGTTTAGTTTGTTGTTTCACTGTTTGGTTTGTTTCATTGTTTGGTTAATTTTTTTTTGTGGTGTTATTTTTGTATTCATTATTTTGGTTTTTGTCCCCCGTCGCACCGCAGAGCGAAAGGGGGACTTTGGTTTTCCCCTCCGTCCGTGCGTGCGTCCGTGCGTGCGTGTGTGCGTGCATGCGTTGAACCTTGTGAGTGGAATATCTTGAAAAATAAATGAACTACTAACTTCTATTCCGGTGTGTGGGTGTATCTCGGCATAAGGAAGAACGCTATTGAAAATTGGGTCACCACGTCAAAATCCAAGATGGCCGCCGCCATGTATGTCTGAATCTTGAGCGGAATATCTTGAAAAATAAGGGAAGTACCAACTTCTAATCTGGTGTGTGGGTGTATCTCAGCATAAGGAAGAACGCTATTGAAAATTGGGTCACCACGTCAAAATCCAAGATGGCCGCCGCCATGTATGTCTGAATCTTGAGCGGAATATCTTGAAAAATAAGGGAAGTACCAACTTCTAATCTGGTGTGTGGGTGTATCTCAGCATAAGGAAGAACGCTATTGAAAATTGGGTCGCCACGTCAAAATCCAAGATGGCCGCCACCATATATATGTCTGAACCTTGTGAGCAGAATATCTTGAAAAATAAACGAACTACTAACTTCTAATCTGGTGTGTGGGTGTGTCTCCAACCCACTCGCAAATATTATCTACTCTTCCATGTTTCCTGCGTCTTCCACTTTGTCAACTCGCATCACTTCACCGACGGGGGACCTAGGCATAATTTTGTTTGGTGTCATCAGTTGTACCGCATTTGTATTTGTGTAAGTGTTGTGTCTGGATTCACTGTTTCTAAAATGCTGTGATGTATTATAAATGAATGATCCCATTGAATTGTCCTTGCTCAATCTAAGTTTTGTTGGTCAGCATGAATTTACTTGAATCCATGACGTTTCCATTGATGTCGTGTGTTGTGTGTGGGTTTAGTTATGGAATGTGTTGCATTGCCAAAGTACTCAGGGACTCACTGCGTGAGAAATTTCCTGACGCCACAGAAGATGAGCTGCTTAAGGTAATGACTGGCAGACGGTCCTTCTGATCCAAGGGTCCCTCTGGTGGTCTTTTTATCCTACTCGCATTCCTCGACTGTTTTATTGTATTTGATGACTCTTCTTACTCCAAACCCCTTTCTGCCTTTTGACCTCAAGGCTTTCCTGAGATGCTGAGCAAAGTGAGATAAAATAAATTTATTCTCTGTATAATATTGTGGATGTGTGTGTTTAACAACTGCTTTTCATTCCAAATTCATCTTTTTCAAAATGTCTGCACCCGCACATGCATGGCTGCTGATTTTGATGCCGAGCTAAAGAGCTGCTGTCTATCAAACAAACGGTTACCAAAGAGGTGTTCACAGTAACACTTTTCTGTGCCTTTATCAGATTGTGGGGAACCTCCTTTACTACCGGTACATGAATCCAGCTATTGTGGCACCCGATGGTTTTTACATCATCGATATGCTGGCTGGAGGACAGCTATCCTCAGACCAACGACGGAACCTGGGCTCCATTGCCAAGGTTTTGCAGTTTGCAGCCTCTGGGAAGTGCTTTGAGGGCGAGAACTCTCATTTGGCATCGATGAATGATTATTTGAGCAGCAGCTACATCAAGTTCAGGTGTGTTCCGCATGCATTTGAAGGACACGAATGCAGGATGTTGTAATGTTGGAGTTGTTTTTTTTCAGTCGTAAGTTTTTGATAAACATAAGTTTGATGTTGCATTGCTCATATGCTTGCTGTTTTTCCTAGTCTTGTGTGTTTCATCCATCATCGATTCAGCGTGTGGCCTTCTGTATGTGCAGAAAGTTTTTTCAGGCTGCTTGTGATGTTCCTGAGCCAGAGGAGAAGTTCAACATAGACGAGTTCTCTGACCTCGTGACCTTGACGAAGCCGGTGGTCTATACGACTGTGGGCGAGCTCATTGACACGCACTCGGTGAGTGAAGTGTTCTTAGTGCACTCGGTCTCGCGTAGAAGTGGGTTTACCCGACTGGTTTGTACACGTCACCTTGCACCTGTTGTGCCAGAATAAACGGCAAATATTTTTGATATTCCACCGTGCCGTATGCGCAGCTGTTGCTGGAGCATGAGGATGCCATTGCGCCCGACCACAATGACCCGCTGCACGAGCTTTTACAGGACCTGGGCGAGAAACCTAGTGTAGAGTTCCTCGTAGGTACGTGCCCTTCTAATTTGGACTTGCCTTTTGGAGGACTGGTCCTTGCCCATTTTGTTTTATCTGCTTTCATAAAGTGTGCTCTGATTTCCGTTTCGAAAATACAAACAAGTATTTGCAGAGTGCTAAAGTATCCAGGGAAATGAGACATTTGAAAGCAAGCCACACTGGTCCATGTTATGGCAAAGTGGGATAATAAAATGTACTCTTGAGTAAACCAAAGGTGCGGCATACCTGCCACCAGTGTCAAACACAAGCTCTTCGTCATGCATTTTGCATTTGAAACAAAACTTTGTGCATTTTCCAGCAAACTTGTGTATCGTTTTCTTAGTACATATATCTGAAAAATCAGCAAGATAACTGATATATTTCCTCCGCCCACCTCCTCCATATGCACACCCAAACACAAACACGCTTCCACTCAATGCACTACAGGTGAAGGATCAACCAATGCGGGTAAGGAGGCAAACCTGGGTAAAACAGATCTTTCTCTGACTCTACAAAACAAGTTTGAGGTGCTGGAAGGCGATGATACCAACATGAAGAGCCTTTTGTTAAAGTAAGTGGTTTTAGTTTTGAATCGTGCTCGCTCACTTGTTTGGTCACACCCTGTCGTAGCTCAACTGGGTGCTGTTTAGTGTTTGCGTTCCTTCGTTTACAGATGTGGAGTTAGACTATATTATACAGCAAACCATTTATCGCCATCTTTAACAATATTGTGGTATTGTGGAGCCTGGTGTTGGGCTAGCGGCTAGGGTGCCGGCTTAGGATCCTAGGATCCTGGGTTCGAATCCCGGTCGATCGCTGAATTAACACCAGGGGGGTTGACTCAGCCTGTCATCCTTCCGAGGTCGGCAAATTGAGTACCAGTTCACTGGTAATTCCCGGTTTGTCGTAAAAAGGCGACAAAAAGGGTTGGCGGCAGGAAGGGCATCCGGCCGTAAAACATTGCTTCAAAAAGGGGACCGAAAAAACAACAACAACCACGGTCCCCGAAAAAGGCCAACCCCCGCTTGCGGGGAAAAATGGCCTCTAAAGGTGGTTTTTTTTAAACAATATTGTGGTTGTAATTATTTCATTAACATGGGAAGGAAGTGGTGAGACTTGGAGACCAAAAAACAAGAGCCCACCCTCCCACCTCCCCCCCCCCCCCAAAAAAAAACAAAAATGAGAAAATATAATCATGATGAGCAGATGATTGGCCCACAGTAAAATAGAGGCAGCAAGGGACGATTTTGCAGACAAACAAAGAGCATTCCAGATGGCACAAACAGTGCAAACTCGTGGTCTCGGAAAGGGCCTTCTGGATTATTGTGCTCGGTGAACCTCCAATCTCAATCTGGAAGATAAGGGGACCTGAGATTATTCGCCGGACGATGGGGCAATCTCCCAGGGTACTACATCCGGGTTCGGGATTCTAGCTTTCTGGCAGCAAGCCTGTGGAACACCAACTCCCAACAGTACCCTCTAGCAGGTTTAGCAGATACCTCAGACCCAGGAGCCCTACCTCGAAGGCAGAAAGTATCCCCAAAATCGACCCCTCCCCTCCACCTCCCACCAATCTGGCAGAACCAACGTTCTCCTGGTGGGTGGTTCGTGTGCAGCCACGTGGCTGCTGGTTGCATCATTTCTGTGGGCACGTCTGCCACTGATGCAATGCCTATCTATAACCAGTTATCTTGCACTCATTTTGCCGACCTCGGAAGGATGACAGGCTGTCAACCCCACGTGGCGTTGATTCAACTGGATTCAAACTCAGGACCTTAGGATCCCAAGCCCGCCGCCCTAACCATAAGGCCAACAACAGGTGATAATGTTCTCCTAAAGGCTGTTAAGGGACAATTGGTGGTACCACCCTGGGTGGCTGCAAGCAACTTCATCTCCTGCATTTACCCAGGTAGATCATTTGACATTGTAGTCAACTCTGTTTCAGATAGATAAGCAAACAGGAATCTGGATGAGATGAGAATGGTACTTTTACATAGCACTCGTCTGTGGTTTATGGAGGAATTTGGACATGTACCGGAAAACGATGTGTCCTCAACAGGCCATGAGGGTTATATGAGGGTTAAATCCCACCTTTTGTTGTCACAGAATCTTGTGAGCAGAAACCATCTCCCTGGAAAAACTGACATCTCTAGTTGTGCTTGGTAGTTGTAGAGTATGGGGGTTCTGATAAAATGTTACTGAGGCAACATATTGTCATGTTTTCCTCAGGATTGATTCGTTGTTTTGTCTCGTGGTTGAAAATATGATTGAGCACCTACCTTGCAATTGGAGTGATAATTCTCTTCTCGCTGTGATTTCCAATCTGTGTGGGATGATTATTGATGGGATAACGTTGTGATTTACTCGTACAAGTCTCCACACCATTCATGAAGAATGTATGGAAAGGGTAACGGAACGAATCAGGATAGACAGTGCTCATGTCTGTGAAAAGCATCACGAGTATGATACCTTTGTAATAAAGGCTAAATGTTTGTATTCTCATAATTCTTGGAAACCTCTTTCATTCTGGGAACAAAAATATACCATCATCACGTTTTTAGATGAATGCCAACTCGATTGGTTGAGAATGTATCTCCATCTTGAGAAGGGTTGACTGCCCAATATTTTTCTCCAGACTAAAGCTTGTTAATTAAATAATCTGTTGTGCAACCTTGTCAGAACGAAGAGGCAAATTGTAGATGCAGTCCGTGTGCAACCTGGCGATACATTGATGGAAATACTCCAAACCCCAGCGACAAACGAGCAGGTGAGCCAGCACCCCCACACGCACATATACACATAGTGCTACGGTTGCCACATGTGGGTAACTCCAGTCCAGTATGGTGAGTCGCTAAGCGATAACTAATCGTCTCGGGAGGTTTTTGTCGGCTTCCATGTCCAGAGCCCTGTGTTACCGTTACAGGCGAAGTTTCCGGTCCAAACGAGTATCGTGCTAGCGGTCACATGACAGATCTTATTGAATGGCCGAGCGGAACCAAGTCACGTTCTGCAATCTTATTTTGAGCCCAATCTTTCGATAAACTGATCACGCAGCTGCCATATGCCACTGCCACTGTCACAATGAACAGGAAGAGTCGGGAGACGAGTGCATTTTTCGATATACATCTATTGAAAGAAAAAGGTGCGTGTGCGTGTGTGTGTGTGCGTGCGTGTTATGTTTGAGGGGGTAGATTATGGAATCCCATAGTAAAGGTAGGATTGTATAATTATACCATGGACCGTGGACACGTAGGAGAAATCTCGATGTATTTAAGTATAGTCAGGTTCACTATGTTAACAAATATAATTTCTTTCAAAATTTTGGGATTAGCAAACCTGTACATTTTTGGAATCTTCAGAGCATGGAGAATCTGAAAATCAATGTTGGCATTTGCACAGACACCTGCATGGCCGCCATTTTGGATTTTGAAAATGGCCGCCATAAAATACATATTTTGCGCGATCTCGGCTTCTAGTCAACCTAGAGACTTAATTAAATATGCTAATCCTATGTTTTCTGGGTCGAGGAATCCAATAAAGGCCTCAAAATAGTGCTCAGGATTATAGAAAAGCAACAAACAAAGGTAATTGAAAACCATTGTCTTTATATTTGTGATATAACTGTATTACATAATACATGATATTGCAAGTCCTTTGAAGTTATAGGTTGTTATAGGAAGTTATAGGTAGTATCAGATTGAACTATAAGTCCTATACACAGGATCTACGAGGTCTATACCGTTCAGGAATATGCTTTTACAGATCTTCATCACTGTCCTGAGTGTCATTTTCGCAAAGGTGTCTACGCAAATGTAAACATTAATTTTTGGATTCCTCATGCTCTGAGTATTCCAGAAATGTATAATTTTGCTAATCTACCAAAATTTTGAACGAAAAAACACAGTGAACCTGACTAGTAGGGAAAATATAGTTTAAGATTGTGTCTTCACACGAGGGGTGAAGCAGTGATAATTAGGGATTGAGGTTAGTTTTCACCAGCAAGTGATTTCCCTCTGACTTTCCCTTTACGTTTTGCGGACAAGGCCGGCCATGAAAACCTCCATTAAACCACAACAACCGTCCAATGCAAGCCAGGCAGGTTCCCAGACAATAAGCCCCACCTTATTGGACCTCATAGGCAGGCCCCACCCAGTAGAGGCGGAGAATCGGTGGGCAGTAAAGAAGGCGTGAGGCCACGCCCCAAAGTTTATGATTGGCCAAGAGGACCGTGGAGTGATTTGGAAAGAGCTTTGCCATTGGTCGGTGTGACGTCATTGAGAAGCTTCTGGAGAGAAGAGGAAGAGCACGTCTCTCTCTCGATCTGGGGCTGAAGGAGCTTGGCCATTGTGTGCAATTGTGAGGAGAGCTTTTGGAGTGATTTTGAATGAAGAGTTAGGAGTTCTTGGCTGCATGGGCTGCATTGTGAGGGAGGTTTTGGCTGTGGTGCTCTGGAGGATGCCACGTGCGAGGCGAAGGAGGCCATCTTGTCTGCTTGCCTCACGCCGGTGGCTTCTTCAGGCGCGGCGCCCGAAGCCATCTTGTGCCAAGCCTCCACTCTTCTGGGAAGGCTTTCCACTACATGTTGGAATATTGCTGTGGGGATTCTTCCATTCAGCTACAAGAGCATTGTTGAGTACTGATATTGGGCGATTAGGCCTGGCTTGCAGTCGGCGTTCCAATTCATCCCAAAGGTGTTCGATGGGGTTGATGTCAGGGCTCTGTGCAGGCCAGTCAAGTTCTTCCACACCAATCTCCACAAACCGTTTCTGTATGGACTTCACTTTCTGCACGGGGGCATTATAAAAATATAAATAACCACCTTTAGAGGCCATTTTTCCCCGCAAAGCGGGGGTTGGCCTTTTTCGGGAACCGTGGTTGTTGTTGTTTTTTTTGGTCCCCTTTTTGAAGCAATGTTTTACGGCCGGATGCCCTTCCTGCCGCCAACCCTTTTTGCCGCCTTTTAACGACAAACAGGGAATTACCAGTGAACTGGTACTCAATTAGCTGACCTCGGCAGGATGACAGGCTGAGTCAACCCCCCTGGCGTTAATTCAGCGATCGACCGGGATTCGAACCCAGGATCCTAGGATCCTAAGCCGGCACCCTAGCCGCTAGCCCAACACCAGGGCATTTGGGCATTGTCATGCTGAAACAGGAAAGGGCCTTCCACAAACTGTTGCCACAAAGTTGGAAGCACGCAATCATCTAGAATGTCATCGTATGCTGTCGTGTTAAGATTTCCCTTCACTGGTACTAAGGGGTCGAGCCCGATCCATGAAAAACAGCCCAATACCATTATTCCTCCTCCACCAACCTTTCCATTTGGCACTATGCATTTGGGCAGGTAGCGGTTTCCTGGCATCCGCTATAACCAGATTCGTCCGTCGGACTGCCAGATGGTGAAGCGTGATTCATAACTCCAGAGAACGCGTTTACAATGTTCCAGAGTCCAATGGCGGTGAGATTTACATCACTCCAGCCGACACTTGGAGTGGGGGGAGGGGCGGGGGTGTGGAGTATATTGTAATCATCTGTATGTTCCGTCACGCTATCTCCTCGCAAACGGTTGGGCAGAATTTAACCAAACTTGGTAGTTGTGATTACCACATTGAATGAAGGTGCAAGAGTGGTAGTTTTTTTGCCCCTCCCCTTGGGGCGAGGTCAAAGGTTTAATACCAAGAAATGTATTTACGTGCACATTTTTAAACATTCTTCAGAATAAACTTTGTGTTGGGGGACGCCTAAAATATGTGAATCAGTATTTTTGGATTTGATGGTTCATTTGATGGTATATGTGATGGTTCCCCCGGTTAATGCCCTAGGTGGGGACTTGGTGTTACAGGGTTCAAAATGGGGAATTTTTATTTTTCAACCAAGTTTGATGTGGGTCATTCCCGGTGGAAGTTTTTGCCATGTTTTATCTTGCATTAGTTGGGAAGCGTGAGGAATGGTGATGGCACAGCATCGACTTTGCTCTAGATCAAAATGTTGATGATTTGGTTGTTGACCTCATCATTTGTGGACTTCATTTTTTTTTTGAGGTTATCTTTGGTTAAAACATTTTTAATGGCCTTCTCTTTCTTAACCATATTACCCTTGTCTTAAATATTGTCTGTTGCACTTGTCTGACCACTGATGTCTTGGTCTGTTATGCAAGTACTCGACGACGCGTGTAAATGTGTCTATCGTAGTGGGAGCTGCAAAATCTGTTAACGACTTGTGGTTAAGCTTTTTAAATCGGATTTCCTCTTTGCTCAAGCACATGCTGTTATTTCTTTATTTATTTATCAACATCAGGAATTGGAGCACCAACGGTTGGTTCAGCGACGTGTGGCGCAAGAGGCCAAAACGCCCGAGAAGGTTAAGAGCAGCAACACTCTCATGGACTCGGAACAGTCGCTGAGGCAGAAGAAGCGAGAGATCGTGAAAAGTCTTCAGATTCTCGAATCGTCCGGCATCGTCTCGGCAGATAATAACTATCAATATCTGATCAACGACGTTGCCAAGGTTTGCTCACAACAAATCGCATTGCACTTCGGGTTTTTATAACGCTTAACGTGGACAACATCCACCCGACTCCATCAACAAAGCTTCTAATTTACGTTTTCGCAGCAACATCTTTGGGTGGACAGATCTTAGCAACATCTTGAGGTTGTAGTCCTTTTTTAGAACATGGGTTATTGTAATGCGCAAATGCCATTTCTTCTCCGTTCTCCATCTGCTCCACAGGATATCCGCAACCAGAGGAGGTACCGCCAGCGGCGCAAGGCCGAGCTGGTGAAACTGCAGCAGACGTTCAATGGTCTAAACATGAAGAGTCAGTTTTGCCACGAGCAAGCCGATTATTATAACAAGTATATCAAAACTTGCCTGGATAACTTGGACCGTGGCAAGTATGTGCTCCCAAATACCACTTAATGAACTCTACAATTGATATAATTCTTGGAAGCACTTGTATGGGTTCCTTTTCAAGGCCTCCTGACAAGCCCACCCCATCATGTGACGACTGCTCACAGGAGTACGGGCAAGGCCGTCCACCGTGGAGACGCGAAAGGCAGGAAAAAGGCCAAGCAGACGACGTTGCGCTACACAGCCGCCCGGCTCCACGAGAAGGGCATAATCCTCGGCATTGATGACCTGCAGCCCAGCCAGTACGTTGTTTGGCACCTTAAGTATTGATCCTGACACTGATGCGTGCACCTGTTGGTTAAGTATTGATCATGAAACTGATTAGTGCACCTGTTGGTTAACTATTGATCATGAAACTGATTAGTGCACCTGTTGGTTAACTATTGATCCTGACACTGATGCGTGCACCTGTTGGATAAGTGTTGATCATGAAACTGATTAGTGCACCTGTTGGTTAAGTGTTGATCATGAAACTGATTAGTGCACCTGTTGGTTAAGTATTGATCCTGACACTGATGTGTGCACCTGTTGGTTAAGTAGTGATCATGAAACTGATGTGTGCACCTGTTGGTTAAGTGTTGATCATGAAACTGATTAGTGCACCTGTTGGTTAAGTATTGATCATGAAACTGATTAGTGCACCTGTTGGTTAAGTATTGATCCTGACACTGATGTGTGCACCTGTTGGTTAAGTAGTGATCATGAAACTGATGTGTGCACCTGTTGGTTAAGTGTTGATCATGAAACTGATGCGTGCACCTGTTGGTTAAGTAGTGATCATGAAACTGATGTGTGCACCTGTTGGTTAAGTATTGATCCTGACACTGATGCGTGCACCTGTTGGTTAAGTAGTGATCATGAAACTGATGCGTGCACCTGTTTGTTAAGTAGTGATCATGAAACTGATGCGTGCACCTGTTGGTTAAGTGTTGATCATGAAACTGATGCGTGCACCTGTTGGTTAAGTGTTGATCATGAAACTGATGCGTGCACCTGTTGGTTAACTATTGATCATGAAACTGATGCGTGCACCTGTTGGTTAAGTGTTGATCATAAAACTGATTAGTGCACCTGTTGGTTAACTATTGATCCTGACACTGATGCGTGCACCTGTTGGTTAAGTATTGATCATGAAACTGATGTGTGCACCTGTTGGTTAAGTGTTGATCATGAAACTGATGCGTGCACCTGTTGGTTAAGTAGTGATCATGAAACTGATGCGTGCACCTGTTGGTTAAGTGTTGATCATGAAACTGATGCGTGCACCTGTTGGTTAAGTGTTGATCATGAAACTGATGCGTGCACCTGTTGGTTAACTGTTGATCATGAAACTGATGCGTGCACCTGTTGGTTAAGTGTTGATCATGAAACTGATGCGTGCACCTGTTGGTTAAGTATTGATCATGAAACTGATGCGTGCACCTGTTGGTTAAGTATTGATCATGAAACTGATGTGTGCACCTGTTGGTTAAGTGTTGATCATGAAACTGATTAGTGCACCTGTTGGTTAACTATTGATCATGAAACTGATGCGTGCACCTGTTGGATAAGTATTGATCATGAAACTGATTAGTGCACCTGTTGGTTAACTATTGATCATGAAACTGATTAGTGCACCTGTTGGTTAAGTAGTGATCATGAAACTGATGCGTGCACCTGTTGGTTAAGTAGTGATCATGAAACTGATGCGTGCACCTGTTGGTTAAGTAGTGATCATGAAACTGATGCGTGCACCTGTTGGTTAAGTGTTGATCATGAAACTGATGCGTGCACCTGTTGGTTAAGTGTTGATCATGAAACTGATGCGTGCACCTGTTGGTTAACTATTGATCATGAAACTGATGCGTGCACCTGTTGGTTAAGTATTGATCATGAAACTGATTAGTGCACCTGTTGGTTAACTATTGATCATGAAACTGATGCGTGCACCTGTTGGTTAACTATTGATCATGAAACTGATGCGTGCACCTGTTGGTTAACTATTGATCATGAAACTGATGTGTGCACCTGTTGGTTAAGTATTGATCATGAAACTGATGCGTGCACCTGTTGGTTAAGTATTGATCCTGACACTGATGCGTGCACCTGTTGGTTAACTATTGATCATGAAACTGATGTGTGCACCTGTTGGTTAAGTATTGATCATGAAACTGATGTGTGCACCTGTTGGTTAAGTATTGATCATGAAACTGATGCGTGCACCTGTTGGTTAAGTAGTGGTCATGAAACTGATGCGTGCACCTGTTGGTTAAGTATTGATCATGAAACTGATGCGTGCTCCTGTTGGTTAAGTGTTGATCATGAAACTGATGTGTGCACCTGTTGGTTAAGTGTTGATCATGAAACTGATGCGTGCACCTGTTGGTTAAGTATTGATCATGAAACTGATTAGTGCACCTGTTGGTTAACTATTGATCATGAAACTGATGCGTGCTCCTGTTGGTTAAGTATTGATCATGAAACTGATGCGTGCACCTGTTGGTTAAGTATTGATCCTGACACTGATGCGTGCACCTGTTGGTTAAGTAGTGATCATGAAACTGATGCGTGCACCTGTTGGTTAAGTATTGATCATGAAACTGATGCGTGCTCCTGTTGGTTAAGTGTTGATCATGAAACTGATGCGTGCTCCTGTTGGTTAAGTGTTGATCATGAAACTGATGCGTGCACCTGTTGGTTAAGTGTTGATCATGAAACTGATGCGTGCTCCTGTTGGTTAAGTATTGATCATAAAACTGATGCGTGCTCCTGTTGGTTAAGTATTGATCATAAAACTGATGCGTGCTCCTGTTGGTTAAGTGTTGATCATGAAACTGATTGGTGTACCTGTTGGTTAAGCATTTTTTTTTTTTTTTTTTTTTTTTTTTTTTTTTGTATACAGAATCGAGGCTCGTGAATGAGCTAACATTTATCACACAAGCAAATCAAACAGACAAACAAAGTATATAAAAAGGGGAGCGGTAGACATGAGAGAAGGGGAAGCACACAAACACAACATTTGAGAGCAGGGACATCGGGAGATATATGGGAGGGAGAGGGCTTGGGGTGAGGAGGCGTGGGAAGGGGGACGGGGGTTGGAGAAGTATAAAAGACAAGGACACCAAGGACTTTCAGGAAAGAAGTTGGTATTTCAAAAAAGTGGATTTGGGGTGAAATTAGCGGGGGTAGAAAAGATCAAGGTTTTGG
This sequence comes from Myxine glutinosa, assembly GCF_964187855.1. NCBI lineage: Eukaryota > Metazoa > Chordata > Myxini > Myxiniformes > Myxinidae > Myxine > Myxine glutinosa. The sequence goes on along the minus strand of NC_136262.1, from coordinate 4,614,930 downwards.
ATGGGGGAAGACAAGATGGTGGTGAACAGCTGTTTTAAAGACCTGGAGGGAGGAGTGGGATTGAACGGAGTGGGGTAGTTTGTTCCAGAGGCGGGAGAAAAGAGGAATGATGGAGTGAAGGTGAATAGAGAGTCTTGATTTTGGCAGTTTAACCATAAGAGGGTTGCAGGCAGATCTTGTGCGACCTGAAGGAATATTTGGGGTTCAGAGCCCAGAGAGAGACCTGGGGGAGCAAGGCCGGAGAGGAGTCGGTCGAAGACGGAAAGACCACCAACCTGCCTGCGGTGAGTAAGTGAAAGGCCCTCGGAGATAGCTTCATCGCGGGAGATTCCAATGATTCTGAACGCTTTGGTTTCAACAGCGTGAAGACGAGCTCGGTGTGAGGCAGGAGCACCAGGCCAGAGGGGAGAGCAGTATTCTATTGAGCTGCGGATGAAAGCCTTGTATGTGGTGAGGAGCTCAGGTGTGCCAAGGAAGGACTTCACACGACGGAGGATGCCCAGTTGGCGACTGGCTTTGGAGGCCAGCTTGGAAATGTGGTTTTCCCAGGAAAGATCATGGCAGATAGTGAGACCCAAAAGCTTGAGTGACAGAACTTCTTGGAGAGGATTATTAGGAAAGTGGATGGGAGGGTTGTCCAGTCGGTCTTTTCGGAGAGACATCGTAAGAGTGTGAGATTTCCCAGGATTGAAAGACATGTTCCACTTGTTTGACCAGTCTGTGATTTTGTCCAGGTCTGAAGAGAGTGAGGAGGCTGCAGACTGCCGATCTGAGGGATGAGGAATGGAGCGGCAGAGAGTGGAGTCATCAGCAAAGAGATAGAGAGGATTTTCCAGAGAGTTGGAGAGATCATTGATGAAGACCAGAAAAAGCACAGGGCCCAGAACACTGCCGTGAGGAACTCCAGCCTGAACAGGAAGAGGAGATGAGAGAAACCCATTCAGGGCCACACGTTGACTACGACTAGAGAGGAAGTCCGCCAGCCATGCGTGGAGATTTCCATGGATATCAAAGGAGGAGAGTTTGGTGAGCAGAGCTGGGTGCCAGACAGTATCGAAGGCATGTGATATGTCAAGGGAGACAGCTCTAATTTCCTGTTTGGCATTGAGGACCTCCATCCATTGTTGAGACAGCAGAAGCAGCATGTCCAGAGTAGAGTGACCTGGTCTGAAACCAAATTGATGATCAGAGATCAAGCCATTGGAGAAGAGGAAAGTTTTCATATCCGAAGCAATGATGGATTCCATGACTTTGCTGATAATTGGGAGAAGGCTGATTGGTCTGTAGTTGCTAGGATCTGTTTTTGCACCTTTTTTGTGTAAAGCGGTGATGTTGACTGATTTCCAAGCAGATGGCAGATGACCTTGAGCAAAAGAGAGGGTGACGAGAACAGAGAGAGGGAGTGAAAGAGCGGAGGAACAGGATTTTAGGACCCATGGGCTGATGCCGTCAGGTCCACTTTCAGAGTCAAGAGTTGACAGAAACTTTTCCACCTTGTCAGGAGGAAAGGACACAGAGTCCAGGAGCAGCTGGGTATGGTGGGTACAGAGAGGGATGGGTTTGGGACACAAGATTTAGAGGCAAACACAGAGTTGAGGCATTCAGCTTTTTCACGAGCGGAGTCAGCTGTGTAGCCGTTTGAGGTAAGGGAGGGGATGGAGGGGGAACAAACACCAGAAACAGATTTGACCAGACGCCACCAGGATTTGGAAGAGGTAGACAGATAAGAGAGTTCGGTCTTGAGAATGGAGAGATATTGTTTCCTCGCTCTCCTGAGGGTGGACACACACTTGTTTCGGGCTTTGTGAAAGGAAATGAGATTTCCTTCCGTTGGATTTGCTTTCCAGGAGACGAAGGCAAGTTGTTTCTGGGCAACAGCCTCACCACAAGATTCCGTGTACCCTGGACGGGAGGAAGGGTATGACAACTGAAGATGAGATGCGATAAATCTGTGCATGAGAGAGAGCAATTTACTTTGGAAGAATTCCCAGGATGAGTTGATGTCAGAGGCGGTAGAGATGGGAGACCAGTCCAGATGATTGATGGCTGCTTGAAGACCATGCCAGTTGGCCTGAGTGAAATGCCAGACTCTGAATGCCAGACCAGAGAAATGCCAGAAGTATTGATCATGAAACTGATTCGTGTACCTGTTGGTTAAGCATTGATCGATTCATGCACCTGTTGGTTAAGTATTGATCATGAAACTGATCCGCGCACCTGTTGGTAATTTCAGGAACTGAGTGGCGTGCTGATGAGGAGGGGAGTGTCGTTGAAGCTGAAGGGAAAGGTGTATGCTGCATGTGTGAGAAGTGTTATGATTTATGGGAGCGAGACATGGGTCATGAACGTAGAGCAGCAACGAAGTCTGGAAAGGGTGGAAATGCGAATGGTTCGGTGGATGTGTGGAGTATCGTTGAGAGAGAGGAAGACACATGATGAATTGCAAAAGATAATGGGAATAGAGCCTCTGATGGATGCTGTGAAGAGGAACAGGTTGAGATGGTTTGGTCATGTGTTGAGGAAGGATGAAAGTGACTGGTGGAGAAGAGTGATGGAAATGAATGTCGAAGGAAGTAGAGGATGGGGAAGATCGAGAAAGACTTGGCTGAAGATGGTCGAAGAACAAATGCGGGCAAGGGGGTTAACAAGGGGAGATGCAGAAAATAGGGCTAAATGGAGAAGATTGTCATGGGGACCGCAAGGCTAACCCCTGCTCCAGCAGGGAAAATGGCCTTAAAATGCCTGTTGTTGTTGTTGTTGTAGTGTGTACCGTTGGTAGTGGTGAATGAATTATATTTTTAATGAGAGGAATGTGTACCGTTGGTAGTGGTGAATGAATTATATTTTTAATGAGGAATGTGTACCGTTGGTAGTGGTGAATGAATTATCTATCTATAATTCCAGTAATCTCTGTGTGTGTGTGTGTGTATGCGACCGCTGTTTCTCGACAACTACCGGTCCGATATACTTGAAACTTGCCAGGTATATTGCTGGGGACCCAAGGATGTGCCTTTTCAAGGTTTCATATTAATCGGACAAGTAGTTACCGAGCTATGTCCAAAAAACGATTCAACCAATCAGAGAGCAGCGAGTTATCACGTGTGCCGAACGTGGCGAACAGACTCTGCCTCGGACGGCACATTTGAGAGCGTATTCATTTATTTCACGTTGGCAAACTATGTTGCCGCTATGTTGGCGTTAAACTATGTTTTAAAACTAATTCAAACTAATTTGCGATTCTTTCGCTTTCCTGCGCGTTTGTGCACGCTATGGCGATTTCTTTACCAAACTCCGCAAGCCGTTCGCTTTGGACCAAACCATTTCATGTAAATAGAGGGGGGGGATTGTCACCGTACTCGCAAGCCGTTCGCTTTGGACCAAACCATTTCATGTAAATAGAGGGGGGGGATATAATTTTAGATATAGATATAGTACGGGCATGCCCTAGTATTTTTAATGAGAGGAGTGTGTACCGTTGGTGCTGGTGAATGAATTATCTATCTATAATTCCAGTAATCTCTGTGTGTTTGTTTGTACGTTTGTACGTTTGTTTGTCTGTGACCGCTGTTTCTCGACAACCACGGGTCCGATATACTTTAAACTTGCCAGGTATATTGCTGGGGACCCGAGGATGTGCCTTTTCAAGGTTTCATATTAATCGGACAATTACTTACCGAGCTATGTCCAAAAAACGATTCAACCAATCAGAGAGCAGCGAGCTATCGCGTGTGCTGAACGTGGCGGACACACTCTGCCTCGGATGGCACATTTGAGAGCGTATTCATTTATTTCACGTTTGCAAACTATGTTGGCGTTAAACTATGTTTTAAAACTAATAAAAACCCCGGGGGGATTGTCACTGTACTCGCAAGCCGTTCGCCGTTCGCTTTGGCGTTGCGAATGGACCAAAACATTTCATGCACCAAACCATTTCATGTAAAGCGTTCGCCGTTCGCTTTGGCGTTGCGAATGGACCAAAACATTTCATGGACCAAACCATTTCATGTAAATAGAGGGGGGGATATAATTTTAGATATAGATATAGTACGGGCATGCCCTAGTATTTTTAATGAGAGGAATGTGTACCATTGGTAGTGGTGAATGAATTATATTTTTAATGAGAGGAGTGTGTACTGTTGGTAGTGGTGAATGAATTATATTTTTAATGTGTGTACCATTGGTAGTGGTGAATGAATTATATTTTTAATGAGGAATGTGTACCGTTGGTAGTGGTGAATGAATTGTATTTTTAATGAGAGGAATGTGTACCGTTGGTAGTGGTGAATGAATTATATTTTTAATGAGAGGAATGTGTACCGTTGGTAGTGGTGAATGAATTATATTTTTAATGAGAGGAGTGTGTACTGTTGGTAGTGGTGAATGAATTATATTTTTAATGTGTGTACCATTGGTAGTGGTGAATGAATTATATTTTTAATGAGGAATGTGTACCGTTGGTAGTGGTGAATGAATTATATTTTTAATGAGAGGAATGTGTACCGTTGGTGGTGGTGAATGAATTATATTTTTAATGAGAGGAATGTGTACCGTTGGTGGTGGTGAATGAATTAGATTTTTAATGAGAGGAATGTGTACCGTTGGTAGTGGTGAATGAATTATATTTTTAATGAGAGGAATGTGTACCGTTGGTGGTGGTGAATGAATTAGATTTTTAATGAGAGGAATGTGTACCGTTGGTAGTGGTGAATGAATTATCTATCTATAATTCCAGAATCTCTGTGTGTTTGTTTGTTTGTACGTTTGTTTGTTTGTACGTTTGTTTGTTTGTACGTTTGTTTGTCTGTGACCGCTGTTTCTCGACAACCACGGGTCCGATATACTTTAAACTTGCCAGGTATATTGCTGGGGACCCGAGGATGTGCCTTTTCAAGGTTTCATATTAATCGGACAATTACTTACCGAGCTATGTCCAAAAAACGATTCAACCAATCAGAGAGCAGCGAGCTATCGCGTGTGCCGAACGTGGCGAACACACTCTGCCTCGGATGGCACATTTGAGAGCGTATTCATTTATTTCCCGTCGGCAAACTATGTTGGCGCTATGTTGGCGTTAAACGATGTTTTAAAACTAATTAAAACCCCGGGGGGATTGTCACTGTACTCGCAAGCCGTTCGCCGTTCGCTTTGGCGTTGCGAATGGACCAAAACATTTCATGAACCAAACCATTTCATGTAAAGCGTTCGCCGTTCGCTTTGGCGTTGCGAATGAACCAAAACATTTCAAGAACCAAACCATTTCATGTAAATAGAGGGGGGGATATAATTTTAGATATAGATATAGTACGGGCATGCCCTAGTATTTTTAATGAGAGGAATGTGTACCGTTGGTGGTGGTGAATGAATTATATTTTTAATGAGAGGAATGTGTACCGTTGGTAGTGGTGAATGAATTATATTTTTAATGAGAGGAGTGTGTACCGTTGGTGGTGGTGAATGAATTATATTTTTAATGAGAGGAATGTGTACCGTTGGTGGTGGTGAATGAATTATATTTTTAATGAGAGGAATGTGTACCGTTGGTGCTGGTGAATGAATTATATTTTTAATGAGAGGAATGTGTACCGTTGGTGGTGGTGAATGAATTATATTTTTAATGAGAGGAATGTGTACCGTTGGTGGTGGTGAATGAATTATATTTTTAATGAGAGGAATGTGTACCGTTGGTAGTGGTGAATGAATTATATTTTTAATGAGAGGAGTGTGTACCGTTGGTAGTGGTGAATGAATTATATTTTTAATGAGAGGAATGTGTACCGTTGGTAGTGGTGAATGAATTATATTTTTAATGAGAGGAGTGTGTACCGTTGGTAGTGGTGAATGAATTATATTTTTAATGAGAGGAGTGTGTACCGTTGGTAGTGGTGAATTAATTATATTTTTAATGAGAGGAGTGTGTACCGTTGGTAGTGGTGAATGAATTATATTTTTAATGAGAGGAGTGTGTACCGTTGGTAGTGGTGAATTAATTATATTTTTAATGAGAGGAATGTGTACCGTTGGTGGTGGTGAATGAATTAGATTTTTAATGAGAGGAATGTGTACCGTTGGTGGTGGTGAATGAATTATATTTTTAATGAGAGGAATGTGTACCGTTGGTGGTGGTGAATGAATTAGATTTTTAATGAGAGGAATGTGTACCGTTGGTGGTGGTGAATGAATTATATTTTTAATGAGAGGAGTGTGTACCGTTGGTGGTGGTGAATGAATTATATTTTTAATGAGAGGAATGTGTACCGTTGGTGGTGGTGAATGAATTATATTTTTAATGAGAGGAATGTGTACCGTTGGTAGTGGTGAATGAATTATATTTTTAATGAGAGGAGTGTGTACCGTTGGTAGTGGTGAATTAATTATATTTTTAATGAGAGGAGTGTGTACCGTTGGTAGTGGTGAATTAATTATATTTTTAATGAGAGGAGTGTGTACCGTTGGTAGTGGTGAATTAATTATATTTTTAATGAGAGGAATGTGTACCGTTGGTAGTGGTGAATTAATTATATTTTTAATGAGAGGAGTGTGTACCGTTGGTAGTGGTGAATTAATTATATTTTTAATGAGAGGAGTGTGTACCGTTGGTAGTGGTGAATTAATTATATTTTTAATGAGAGGAGTGTGTACCGTTGGTAGTGGTGAATTAATTATATTTTTAATGAGGAATGTGTACCGTTGGTAGTGGTGAATTAATTATATTTTTAATGAGAGGAATGTGTACCGTTGGTAGTGGTGAATTAATTATATTTTTAATGAGAGGAGTGTGTACCGTTGGTAGTGGTGAATTAATTATATTTTTAATGAGAGGAATGTGTACCGTTGGTAGTGGTGAATGAATTATATTTTTAATGAGAGGAGTGTGTACCGTTGGTAGTGGTGAATTAATTATATTTTTAATGAGAGGAATGTGTACTGTTGGTGGTGGTGAATGAATTATATTTTTAATGAGAGGAATGTGTACCGTTGGTGCTGGTGAATGAATTATATTTTTAATGAGAGGAATGTGTACCGTTGGTGGTGGTGAATGAATTATATTTTTAATGAGAGGAATGTGTACCGTTGGTGGTGGTGAATGAATTATATTTTTAATGAGAGGAATGTGTACCGTTGGTAGTGGTGAATGAATTATATTTTTAATGAGAGGAGTGTGTACCGTTGGTAGTGGTGAATGAATTCTATTTTTAATGAGGAGTGTGTACCGTTGGTAGTGGTAAATGAATTATATTTTTAATGAGAGGAGTGTGTACCGTTGGTAGTGGTGAATGAATTATATTTTTAATGAGAGGAATGTGTACCGTTGGTAGTGGTGAATGAATTATATTTTTAATGAGAGGAGTGTGTACCGTTGGTAGTGGTGAATTAATTATATTTTTAATGAGAGGAGTGTGTACCGTTGGTAGTGGTGAATTAATTATATTTTTAATGAGAGGAGTGTGTACCGTTGGTAGTGGTGAATTAATTATATTTTTAATGAGAGGAATGTGTACCGTTGGTAGTGGTGAATGAATTATATTTTTAATGAGAGGAGTGTGTACCGTTGGTAGTGGTGAATTAATTATATTTTTAATGAGAGGAGTGTGTACCGTTGGTAGTGGTGAATTAATTATATTTTTAATGAGAGGAGTGTGTACCGTTGGTAGTGGTGAATTAATTATATTTTTAATGAGAGGAATGTGTACCGTTGGTAGTGGTGAATTAATTATATTTTTAATGAGAGGAATGTGTACCGTTGGTAGTGGTGAATTAATTATATTTTTAATGAGAGGAGTGTGTACCGTTGGTAGTGGTGAATTAATTATCTATCTATAATTCCAGTAATCTCTGTACGTTTGTACGTTTGTCTGTGACCGCTGTTTCTCGACAACCACGGGTCCGATATACTTTTAACTTGCCAGGTATATTGCTGGGGACCCGAGGATGTGCCTTTTCAAGGTTTCATATTAATCGGACAATTACTTACCGAGCTATGTCCAAAAAACGATTCAACCAATCAGAGAGCAGCGAACTATCGCGTGTGCCGAACGTGGCGGACACACGCTGCCTCGGATGGCACATTTGAGAGCGTATTCATTTATTTCACGTTTGCAAACTATGTTGGCGCTATGTTGGCGTTAAACTATGTTTTAAAACTAATAAAAACGAATTTGCGATTCATTCGCTTTCCTGCGCGTTTGTGCACGCGATGGCGATTTCTTTACCAAACTCCGGAAGCCGTTCGCTTTGGACCAAACCATTTCATGTAAATAGAGGGGGGGGATATAATTTTAGATATAGATATAGTACGGGCAATGCCCTAGTATTTTTAATGAGAGGAATGTGTACCGTTGGTAGTGGTGAATGAATTATATTTTTAATGAGAGGAGTGTGTACCGTTGGTAGTGGTGAATTAATTATATCTATCTATAATTCCATTAATCTCTGTGTGTATGTGTGTATGTGTGTATGTGTGTATGTGTGTATGTGTGTTTGTATGTTTGTCTGTGACCGCTGTTTCTCGACAACCACGGGTCCGATATACTTTAAACTTGCCAGGTATATTGCTGGGGACCCGAGGATGTGCCTTTTCAAGGTTTGAAATTAATCGGACAAGTACTTACCGAGCTATGGCGATTTAGCCGTTCGCCGTTCGCTTTGGCGTTGCGAATGGACCAAACCATTGCATGTAAATAGAGGGGGGGGTTCTGTGGTCGTTGCGAATGGACCAAACCATTCATGTAAATAGAGGGGGGGGGGGGGGTTCTGTGGTCGTTACTGCCACGTGGTTTCAAAGTTTTTTTTTGTTGTTGTTGTTTGCACGCATGTTTTTTTGCACCCACGTACGGGCACGCCCTAGGATGTTTACACACACACACCCCTACACAAATTTTTTTTTTTTTTTTTTTTTTGGCAAGGAACGGGCACCCATGTACGGGCACGTCCTAGCTTATATATAGTACGGGCATGCCCTAGTATTTTTAATGAGAGGAATGTGTACCGTTGGTAGTGGTGAATTAATTATATTTTTAATGAGAGGAATGTGTACCGTTGGTAGTGGTGAATTAATTATATTTTTAATGAGAGGAATGTGTACCGTTGGTAGTGGTGAATTAATTATCTATCTATAATTCCAGCAATCTCTGTGTGTGTGTGTGTGTGTGTGTGTGTGTGTGTCTGTGTGTCTGTGTGTGTGTTTGTTTGTCTGTGACCGCTGTTTCTCGACAACCACGGGTCCGATATACTTTAAACTTGCCAGGTATATTGCTGGGGACCCGAGGATGTGCCTTTTCAAGGTTTCATATTAATCGGACAAGTAGTTACCGAGCTATGTCCAAAAAACGATTCAACCAATCAGAGAGCAGCGAGCTATCACGTGTGCCGAACGTGCCGAACAGACTCTGCCTCGGACGGCACATTTGAGAGCGTATTCATTTATTTCACGTTGGCAAACTATGTTGGCGTTAAACTATGTTTTAAAACTAATAAAAACTAATTTGCGATTCTTTCGCTTTCCTGCACGTTTGTGCACGCTATGGCGATTTCTTTACCAAACTCCGCAAGCCGTTCGCTTTGGACCAAACCATTTCATGTAAATAGAGGGGGGGGATTGTCACCGTACTCGCAAGCCGTTCGCTTTGGACCAAACCATTTCATGTAAATAGAGGGGGGAGATATAATTTTAGATATAGATATAGTACGGGCATGCCCTAGTCTATCTATAATTCCAGTAATCTCTGTATGTGTGTGTGTCTGTGTGTTTGTCTGTGACCGCTGTTTCTCGACAACCACGGGTCCGATATACTTGAAACTTGCCAGGTATATTGCTGGGGACCCGAGGATGTGCCTTTTCAAGGTTTGAAATTAATCGGACAAGTGGTTCCCAAGGTATGGTCACCGTACTCGCAAGCCGTTCGCTTTGGCTTTGCGAATGGACCAAACCATTTCATGTAAATAGAGGGGGGGGGTTCTACCGTACTCGCAAGCCGTTCGCTTTGGCTTTGCAAATGGACCAAACCATTTCATTTAAATAGAGGGGGGGGTTCTGTGGTCGTTACTGCCACGTGGTTTCAAAGTTTTTTTTTGTTGTTGTTTGCACGCATGTTTTTTTGCACCCACGTACGGGCACGCCCTAGTATTTTTAATGAGAGGAATGTGTACCGTTGGTGGTGGTGAATGAATTATATTTTTAATGAGAGGAATGTGTACCGTTGGTAGTGGTGAATTAATTATCTATCTATAATTCCAGTAATCTCTGTGTGTGTGTGTGTGTGTCTGTGTGTGTGTATGCGACCGCTGTTTCTCGACAACTACCGGTCCGATATACTTGAAACTTGCCAGGTATATTGCTGGGGACCCGAGGATGTGCCTTTTCAAGGTTTCATATTAATCGGACAAGTAGTTACCGAGCTATGGCGATTTCTTTACCAAACTCCGCAAGCCGTTCGCTTTGGACCAAACCATTGCATGTAAATAGAGGGGGGGGATTGTCACCGTACTCGCAAGCCGTTCGCTTTGGACCAAACCATTTCATGTAAATAGAGGGGGGGGGATTGTCACCGTACTCGCAAGCCGTTCGCTTTGGACCAAACCATTTCATGTAAATAGAGGGGGGGGATTGTCACCGTACTCGCAAGCCGTTCGCTTTGGACCAAACCATTTCATGTAAATAGAGGGGGGGGGATATAATTTTAGATATATATAAAGTACGGGCATGCCCTAGTATTTTTAATGAGAGGAGTGTGTACCGTTGGTAGTGGTGAATTAATTATCTATCTATAATTCCAGTAATCTCTGTGTGTGTGTGTGTGTGTGTGTGTGTGTGTGTGTGTGTGTGTGTGTGTGTGTGTGTGTGTGTGTGTGTGTGTGTGTGTGTGTGTGTGTGTGTGTGTGTGTGTTTGTCTGTGACCGCTGTTTCTCGACAACTACCGGTCCGATATACTTGAAACTTGCCAGGTATATTGCTGGGGACCCGAGGATGTGCCTTTTCAAGGTTTCATATTAATCGGAGAAGTAGTTACCGAGCTATGGCGATTTCTTTACCAAACTCCGCAAGCCGTTCGCTTTGGACCAAACCATTCCATGTAAATAGAGGGGGGGGGATTGTCACCGTACTCGCAAGCCGTTCGCTTTGGCTTTGCGAATGGACCAAACCATTTCATGTAAATAGAGGGGGGGGATTGTCACCGTACTCGCAAGCCGTTCGCTTTGGCTTTGCGAATGGACCAAACCATTTCATGTAAATAGAGGGGGGGGGATTGTCACCGTACTCGCAAGCCGTTCGCTTTGGACCAAACCATTTCATGTAAATAGAGGGGGGGGATATAATTTTAGATATATATATAGTACGGGCATGCCCTAGTATTTTTAATGAGAGGAATGTGTACCGTTGGTAGTGGTAAATGAATTATCTATCTATAATTCCAGTAATCTCTGTGTGTGTGTGTGTATGTGTGTATGTCTGTGTGTTTGTCTGTGACCGCTGTTTCTCGACAACCACGGGTCCGATATACTTTAAACTTGCCAGGTATATTGCTGGGGACCCGAGGATGTGCCTTTTCAAGGTTTCATATTAATCGGACAAGTAGTTACCGAGCTATGTCCAAAAAACGATTCAACCAATCAGAGAGCAGCGAGCTATCACGTGTGCCGAACGTGCCGAACAGACTCTGCCTCGGACGGCACATTTGAGAGCGTATTCATTTATTTCACGTTGGCAAACTATGTTGGCGTTAAACTATGTTTTAAAACTAATTAAAACTAATTTGCGATTCTTTCGCTTTCCTGCGCGTTTGTGCATGCTATGGCGATTTCTTTACCAAACTCCGCAAGCCGTTCGCTTTGGACCAAACCATTTCATGTAAATAGAGGGGGGGGATTGTCACCGTACTCGCAAGCCGTTCGCTTTGGACCAAACCATTTCATGTAAATAGAGGGGGGGGATTGTCACCGTACTCGCAAGCCGTTCGCTTTGGACCAAACCATTTCATGTAAATAGAGGGGGGGGATATAATTTTAGATATATATATAGTACGGGCATGCCCTAGTATTTTTAATGAGAGGAATGTGTACCGTTGGTAGTGGTAAATGAATTATCTATCTATAATTCCAGTAATCTCTGTATGTGTGTGTGTCGTTTGTCTGTGACCGCTGTTTCTCGACAACCACGGGTCCGATATACTTGAAACTTGCCAGGTATATTGCTGGGGACCCGAGGATGTGCCTTTTCAAGGTTTCATATTAATCGGAGAAGTAGTTACCGAGCTATGGCGATTTATTTAACAAACTCCGCAAGCCGTTCGCTTTGGCTTTGCGAATGGACCAAACCATTTCATGTAAATAGAGGGGGGGGATTGTCACCGTACTCGCAAGCCGTTCGCTTTGGCTTTGCGAATGGACCAAACCATTTCATGTAAATAGAGGGGGGGGATTGTCACCGTACTCGCAAGCCGTTCGCTTTGGCTTTGCGAATGGACCAAACCATTTCATGTAAATAGAGGGGGGGGATATAATTTTAGATATATATATAGTACGGGCATGCCCTAGTATTTTTAATGAGAGGAGTGTGTACCGTTGGTAGTGGTGAATTAATTATATTTTTAATGAGAGGAATGTGTACCGTTGGTAGTGGTGAATGAATTATATTTTTAATGAGAGGAGTGTGTACCGTTGGTAGTGGTGAATTAATTATATTTTTAATGAGAGGAGTGTGTACCGTTGGTAGTGGTGAATTAATTATATTTTTAATGAGAGGAGTGTGTACCGTTGGTAGTGGTGAATTAATTATATTTTTAATGAGAGGAATGTGTACCGTTGGTAGTGGTGAATGAATTATATTTTTAATGAGAGGAATGTGTACCGTTGGTAGTGGTAAATGAATTAGCTATCTATAATTCCAGTAATCTCTGTATGTGTGTGTGTATGTGTGTGTGTCGTTTGTCTGTGACCGCTGTTTCTCGACAACCACGGGTCCGATATACTTGAAACTTGCCAGGTATATTGCTGGGGACCCGAGGATGTGCCTTTTCAAGGTTTCATATTAATCGGAGAAGTAGTTACCGAGCTATGGCGATTTATTTACCAAACTCCGCAAGCCGTTCGCTTTGGCTTTGCGAATGGACCAAACCATTTCATGTAAATAGAGGGGGGGGGGGGGATTGTCACCGTACTCGCAAGCCGTTCGCTTTGGCTTTGCGAATGGACCAAACCATTCCATGTAAATAGAGGGGGGGGGATTGTCACCGTACTCGCAAGCCGTTCGCTTTGGCTTTGCGAATGGACCAAACCATTTCATGTAAATAGAGGGGGGGGGGGGGGGATTGTCACCGTACTCGCAAGCCGTTCGCTTTGGCTTTGCGAATGGACCAAACCATTTCATGTAAATAGAGGGCGGGGGATATAATTTTAGATATATATATAGTACGGGCATGCCCCAGTATTTTTAATGAGAGGAGTGTGTACCGTTGGTAGTGGTGAATTAATTATATTTTTAATGAGAGGAATGTGTACCGTTGGTAGTGGTGAATGAATTATATTTTTAATGAGAGGAATGTGTACCGTTGGTAGTGGTAAATGAATTATATTTTTAATGAGAGGAGTGTGTACCGTTGGTAGTGGTGAATTAATTATCTATCTATAATTCCAGTAATCTCTGTGTGTATGTGTGTATGTGTGTGTGTATGTGTGTGTGTCTGTGTGTCTGTGACCGCTGTTTCTCGACAACCACGGGTCCGATATACTTGAAACTTGCCAGGTATATTGCTGGGGACCTGAGGATGTGCCTTTTCAAGGTTTCATATTAATCGGAGAAGTAGTTACCGAGCTATGGCGATTTATTTACCAAACTAATCACAGAACAGGTTGCGGGGTAGGCCAGCCAATCACAGAAGACGTTGCGTAGGCGTGGCCGATGTGAGAGCGCGTGCGCGGATAGTAATTCGAGGCGTAGCGGGCGCCATTTGGAGGAGCTGGGAGGACTCAGTCGTGATAGAGTGAGCCAGAGTGAGTATATCAAGACAAGAACAAGATCTAGAAGGAGGTATGTACGGTGCGATTCATATAATATATTGTTTAGTTATCGTCGATGAGGAATTTGGGGTCGGAATGGGTGATCGGCCTGGGTGACTGGGTCTCGACTAGATGCTGGGCCGCACCAAGGAACGGGCACCCACGTACGGGCACGTCCTAGTATTTTTAATGAGAGGAATGTGTACCGTTGGTAGTGGTGAATTAATTCTATTTTTAATGAGAGGAATGTGTACCGTTGGTAGTGGTAAATGAATTATATTTTTAATGAGAGGAGTGTGTACCGTTGGTAGTGGTAAATGAATTATCTATCTATAATTCCAGTAATCTCTGTGTGTATGTGTGTGTGTCTGTGTGTCTGTGTGTCTGTGACCGCTGTTTCTCGACAACCACGGGTCCGATATACTTGAAACTTGCCAGGTATATTGCTGGGGACCCGAGGATGTGCCTTTTCAAGGTTTCATATTAATCGGAGAAGTAGTTACCGAGCTATGGCGATTTATTTACCAAACTCCGCAAGCCGTTCGCTTTGGCTTTGCGAATGGACCAAACCATTTCATGTAAATAGAGGGGGGGGGATTGTCACCGTACTCGCAAGCCGTTCGCTTTGGCTTTGTGAATGGACCAAACCATTTCATGTAAATAGAGGGGGGGGATTGTCACCGTACTCGCAAGCCGTTCGCTTTGGCTTTGCGAATGGACCAAACCATTTCATGTAAATAGAGGGGGGGGGGATATAATTTTAGATATATATATAGTACGGGCATGCCCTAGTCTATCTATAATTCCAGTAATCTCTGTATGTGTGTGTGTATGTGTGTGTGTCGTTTGTCTGTGACCGCTGTTTCTCGACAACCACGGGTCCGATATACTTGAAACTTGCCAGGTATATTGCTGGGGACCCGAGGATGTGCCTTTTCAAGGTTTCATATTAATCGGAGAAGTAGTTACCGAGCTATGGCGATTTATTTACCAAACTCCGCAAGCCGTTCGCTTTGGCTTTGCGAATGGACCAAACCATTTCATGTAAATAGAGGGGGGGGGATTGTCACCGTACTCGCAAGCCGTTCGCTTTGGCTTTGCGAATGGACCAAACCATTTCATGTAAATAGAGGGGGGGGGGGGGGGGTTGTCACCGTACTCGCAAGCCGTTCGCTTTGGCTTTGCAAATGGACCAAACCATTTCATGTAAATAGAGGGGGGGGATTGTCACCGTACTCGCAAGCCGTTCGCTTTGGCTTTGCGAATGGACCAAACCATTTCATGTAAATAGAGGGGGGGGGGATATAATTTTAGATATATATATATAGTACGGGCATGCCCTAGTATTTTTAATGAGAGGAGTGTGTACCGTTGGTAGTGGTGAATGAATTATATTTTTAATGAGAGGAGTGTGTACCGTTGGTGGTGGTGAATGAATTATATTTTTAATGAGAGGAATGTGTACCGTTGGTGGTGGTGAATGAATTATATTTTTAATGAGAGGAGTGTGTACCGTTGGTAGTGGTGAATGAATTATATTTTTAATGAGAGTGTGTACCGTTGGTAGTGGTGAATGAATTATATTTTTAATGAGAGGAGTGTGTACCGTTGGTAGTGGTGAATGAATTATATTTTTAATGAGAGGAGTGTGTACCGTTGGTAGTGGTGAATGAATTATATTTTTAATGAGAGTGTGTACCGTTGGTAGTGGTGAATGAATTATATTTTTAATGAGAGGAGTGTGTACCGTTGGTGGTGGTAAATGAATTATCTATCTATAATTCCAGTAATCTCTGTACGTCTGTACGTCTGTACGTTTGTCTGTGACCGCTGTTTCTCGACAACTACCGGTCCGATATACTTGAAACTTGCCAGGTATATTGCTGGGGACCCGAGGATGTGCCTTTTCAAGGTTTGAAATTAATCGGACAAGTACTTACCGAGCTATGGCGATTTAGCCGTTCGCCGTTCGCTTTGCCGTTGCGAATGGACCAAACCATTCATGTAAATAGAGGGGGGGGGGGGGGTTCTGTGGTCGTTCGCTTTGGCTTTGCGAATGGACCAAACCATTCATGTAAATAGAGGGGGGGGTTCTGTGGTCGTTCGCTTTGGCTTTGCGAATGGACCAAACCATTCATGTAAATAGAGGGGGGGGTTCTGTGGTCGTTGCGAATGGACCAAACCATTCACATCGAATCATCGAATCACATCGAATGGACCAAACCGTTCGCTTTGGACCAAACCATTGCATGTAAATAGAGGGGGGGGGTTCTGTGGTCGTTGCGAATGGACCAAACCATTTCATGTAAATAGAGGGGGGGGGGGGATATAATTTTAGATATATATATAGTACGGGCATTGGCAAGGAACGGGCACCCACGTACGGGCAATGCCCTAGTATTTTTAATGAGAGGAGTGTGTACCGTTGGTAGTGGTAAATGAATTATATTTTTAATGAGAGGAGTGTGTACCGTTGGTAGTGGTGAATGAATTATATTTTTAATGAGAGTGTGTACCGTTGGTAGTGGTGAATGAATTATATTTTTAATGAGAGTGTGTACCGTTGGTAGTGGTAAATGAATTATATTTTTAATGAGAGGAGTGTGTACCGTTGGTAGTGGTGAATGAATTATATTTTTAATGAGAGTGTGTACCGTTGGTAGTGGTGAATGAATTATCTATCTATAATTCCACTAATCTCTGTGTGTATGTTTGTTTGTATGTTTGTCTGTGACCGCTGTTTCTCGACAACTACCGGTCCGATATACTTGAAACTTGCCAGGTATATTGCTGGGGACCCGAGGATGTGCCTTTTCAAGGTTTTAAATTAATCGCAGAAGTAGTTACCGAGCTATGTCCAAAAAACGATTCAACCAATCAGAGAGCAGCGAGCTATCACGTGTGCCGAACGTGGCGAACAGACTCTGCCTCGGATGGCACATTTGAGAGCGTATTCATTTATTTCCCGTCGGCAAACTATGTTGCCGTTAAACTATGTTTTAAAACTAATAAAAACTAATTTGCGATTCATCGTATTCATCGCTTCACATTTGCGACAGTGAAGACTTCACTTCCGGCAGCCAATCACAGAACGCGTTGTTGCGAGCCCGAGAGCCTGCGCCATTACGGTTCGTAATTCGATTTCTTCCGGAGAAAATAATAATTTCTCGATTTCTTATGCGCATTATTTCTCCCAATTCAGTCAGAGCGAAGGGCGGAAGCGAAGAGCGTTGTTTTTTTTGTTTACGGGCGTACGGGCGGGGTAGAGCGTACGGGTAGCGTTTTTTTTTTTTTTTGGCAAGGAACGGGCACCCACGTACGGGCATGCCCTAGTATTTTTAATGAGAGGAATGTGTACCGTTGGTGGTGGTGAATGAATTATATTTTTAATGAGAGTGTGTACCGTCAAGACATCAAGACCAACCTCATCTCCATCTCATCTGCTCCATCATTTGAACACCTGGCTTTAAAACTCTCTGGTCACACGCAGTCAGTCATGGCTGTCGTCTACCGCCCTCCCAAACCACACCCATCATTCCTGTCTGACTTCTCCTACTTTCTGACCCAGCTATGTTCCCTCTCCCCCTCAATCCTCCTCCTTGGTGATTTCAATATCCACATGGACTCCACTGACTCCACAATAACCACTGACTTCACTGATTTACTCACCTGCTTTAACCTCACTCAACATGTCGACTTTCCTACCCATATCCGTGGTCACATTTTGGACCTTGTCTGCTCCACTGGATTAAATTTGCACCATCTCTATGGCTCCGACCTCACCCTCTCTGACCACTTAGCCATCACTCTGACCATCAACATCCCCGCCCCAACACCAAGGCATTATCGCACAATCAACTTCCGTAAGCTAAACGCTCTTTCACCTACCTCATTCTCATCCACCCTCTCTGAAAAAATGTCCACTTCTCCCTTCATTGACCTCCACACCCCTTCCGACCTCACTGACTACTACAACCACACTCTCTCCTCCTGCCTTGACCAGCTTGCGCCTGTAAAAACCAAAACAGTTTCTTTCACCCATTCTGCTCCCTGGTTTACCCCTGAACTCCACCTGATGAAAACTCGTGCTCGCCAACTTGAAAGACTCCGCAATAAAACGGGTCTCACAGTTCACTCCCAAGCCTACAAGGACCACATACAACACTACAAAGATGCCCTCTCCCGCGCCCGCTCTGCCTACTACTCTCAAATTATCCACTCTGGCTCCGGAAACCCAAAAGCACTCTTCTCGACAATAAACAAACTCCTCCGCCCCCTGAACACCACCACCCAGTCATTCACAGTAGACAACTGCATCTCCTTCCTCTCTTTCTTCCAACGCAAAATTGACAACATCTACAACAGCTTGACCACCGCCGCACCCGCTCCCCCTCCAACCACCTGCCCCCCCTTGTCCTGCCATCCCCTGTCTCGGTTCTCCCCAATCTCTCCTACTGACCTCTCTGAACTCCTCATAGGAATGAAAACTGCCACCTGCACTCTTGACCCCATCCCCTCCAGCTTTGTCAAAGCCTCCCTCCCTGCTCTCTCTCCACTTATCATTGCAACAATAAACTCCTCCCTGTCTACAGGCATCGTCCCACCTTCCCTCAAAATTGCTGCTGTTACCCCCATTCTAAAAAAACCTGGTCTAAACCCTGACACCCTAAACAACTTCAGACCCATCTCCAACCTACCCTTTCTGTCAAAAGTTTTGGAACGCGCTGTAGCCACTCAACTCAAACATCATCTCTCTGCCAATAACTTGTATGAAACATTCCAATCCGGATTCCGCTCCAACCACAGTACTGAAACTGCTCTCCTCAAAATCACCAACGACCTTCTCCTCTCCTCTGACGCTGGCAACCTCAACATTCTCGTCCTCCTCGACCTCAGCGCTGCCTTTGACACCATCGATCACACTATCCTCCTCACCCGACTTGAATCCACCTTTAACGTCACCGGCACTGCCCTCTCTTGGATTAAATCATACCTCTCTGACAGATGCCAGTTCATCTCCATCAATAACTGCAAATCCCCCACTGCTCCCCTCCCCCAAGGAGTCCCCCAAGGTTCAGTTCTTGGCCCCCTCCTCTTCATCCTTTACCTGTCCCCGCTCGGTCACTTAATCCGCCGTCATGGTCTCCAATTCCACTGCTTCGCCGATGACATCCAGCTTTTCATCTCCACCAAGTCCGTCTCCACCGACACCCACTCTATCCTGACAAACTGCATCACTGAAATAAAATCCTGGCTTCAAATCAACTTCCTCAAGCTTAACTGTGATAAATCTGAAATAATCATCATTGGCCCAAAAACGCTCACAAAATCCACCCATAACTTTGCCCTCAACATCGACGGTATCCCAGTATCCACCTCCCCTCACATCCGGAATCTTGGCGTCATCTTTGACCAAACCCTTTCCTTCGACAAATACACTAAACAGATCACAAAGTCAGCCTTCTTTCACCTGAAAAACATTGCCCGTCTCCGCTCATCCCTCTCCTCCACGGCTGCAGAAACCCTCATCCACGCCTTCATCACCTCCCGTCTGGACTACTGCAATAGCCTCCTCTATGGTTCACCCTCAAAAATCACCAATAAACTCCAATACATTCAGAACTCCGCTGCCCGTCTACTCACTCATTCCCGGACCCGTGACCACATCACCCCCGTCCTTTACAAGCTTCACTGGCTCCCCATCCCCCAGAGAATCCAGTACAAAATCCTCCTCTTGACATACAAAGCCCTCCATAACCTGGCCCCATCCTACCTGGCTGACCTCCTCTCCAGACACACTCCCACCCGCAACCTCCGCTCTGCTGGTACCAACCTCCTGACCCCCTCCATCCGGACCAAATTCAGATCCTGGGGGGACAGGGCCTTCTCCATCGCTGCTCCCACCCTCTGGAACTCACTACCTCACACCATCAGAGACTCCTCCTCACTCACCACATTCAAAACATCACTAAAGACCCACCTGTTCAACGCTGCATTCAACATTCAACCCACAGCATTTAACCCCTGACTATCTCTTCTCCTTCTCCCTCCTTTTGCTTTAAATATTTCCCTATTGATTCTTGTCTTGTCTTTTTGATTCTTGTCTTATATATATGCCGTATATCGCTGCTGTTTGTTTTCTTGATTCTTGTCTTTTTGCAATTGTTGTTTTCATGTATTGTTATGCATTATGTTTTCCACTCTGTCAAAGCGCCTTTGGGCTTCTGGAAAAGCGCTATACAAAATAAATGAATTATTATTATTATTATTATTAATGAGAGGAGTGTGTACCGTTGGTGGTGGTGAATGAATTATATTTTTAATGAGAGGAATGTGTACCGTTGGTGGTGGTGAATGAATTATATTTTTAATGAGAGGAGTGTGTACCGTTGGTGGTGGTGAATGAATTATATTTTTAATGAGAGGAGTGTGTACCGTTGGTAGTGGTGAATGAATTATATTTTTAATGAGAGGAGTGTGTACCGTTGGTAGTGGTGAATGAATTATATTTTTAATGAGAGGAGTGTGTACCGTTGGTAGTGGTGAATGAATTATATTTTTAATGAGAGGAGTGTGTAGCATTGGTAGTGGTGAATGAATTATATTTTTAATGAGAGGAGTGTGTAGCATTGGTGGTGGTGAATGAATTATATTTTTAACGAGAGGAGTGTGTAGCATTGGTGGTGGTGAATGAATTATATTTTTAATGAGAGGAGTGTGTACCGTTGGTGGTGGTGAATGAATTACAAGGCACTGTTCACACATAACAAAAGGTTCGCTTGTTCATTTGTTTGACCGATGGAATATAAAAGTTACATTTTATTTTGTTGGTTCCGAATCGTTGACAAGCCCCCCCCCCCCCCCCCAATACCTCCCTCTACAGGTTCAAGAATGTATTGTTTGACATAATCCCAGGAGACGAAGTGGGGAACTTTGACGTGAAAGCGAAGTTTATGGGTGTCGAGATGCAAAAGGTGCAGCTCCAGTTCCAGGTGCGGCACTTTGTTTTTCTATGAAGTTTACAAACTCGGGTTTTCACAAGTTCTGTGACTTGCTGTGGCTCCTGTCACCTTGTGCTGCCTGATTGTAGGTCTTTCTACTCTAGAATTCCACAACTTTGACGGTCTTCGCTCAAATAAGGCCAAATATTTTTTGCCTCTACAATGCAGTTCTTCTTTCCCCTCTGTTTATCATTGCACCATTTAAGGAAGTTTTGATGTGACCAAGAAACCTAATTTGATTGAAAAGTGTCTGCTTTCTTGTTCCTTCAAAGGTCCAATATTTTTGCATTGTATCTCGGATTTGGAAAATGCCATTCCAGGCAGAAGCTTAGCTTGTAAAGTCTGCAATCATTCCCAACCTTGACAAATGCGAGTCAGGGACATGCTTGAGGTATTCTTTGTCGGTGTGTGTAAGGTGTACGACGTGCGAGGTTCACTCCCTCTCCCCTTTCCCGGCTCCCCGCATCCAGGACCTCCTCCAGATGCAGTACGAGGGAGTGGCCGTGATGAGAATGTTCGACAAAGCCAAGGTCAATGTTAACCTCCTCATTTTCCTGCTCAATAACAAGTTCTACGGAAAATGACCTTCGGGGCGGCTCGCATTTGTGGCCGGGTGTCATTTTTCCATACGCACCGGCTCGGAGCGGTGTGCGTTCCACAAGCTTTAACGACACTTTGTGCACCTGGCGTCGCTTAGCCAAACACTACTGTCCACGGCACTAAAATAAGAGGATTTGCTATGATTGTGCGGAATAGAGAAAGCAGCTCTTATCTTTCCTTGTATTTTGATTCCTCTCTTATATGACAATCAAACCTTTTGTTGATGTGAAAGGTTCATGGGCCAAACTATTTATAGTGTAATTTTTAAATTTGAACTCGAAAAAGACCTCGTCTCACATTGGACGCTTTAGTATATGCCGACTGAGTGATGATAGGTAAGATTTATTTAAAGAGAAATTAAAAAGTGCCTTTTCATCAATGCTCGGGTTGCACATTTTGAAATTGCATCAAAAGATAATCGTCGCTTTTGCATCCGCTTAGCTTTTTACACACGGGCTCCGCTTCCTGGGATCGGTGAACTAGTTGCAAGGTGCTTCTTGCAGCATATGAGGTATTTTAAAACTTGTACTTTCTCTCCAGGTGTGTCTTGTCCAAATAAATCTGGTACGTATTATGGTTTTCTTCATTCTGGCACGACTTTTGTTTTGTTCCATCGGAATGTTAATTTTGCCCGAGCCTTCTGTGGCGAAAACTCCTCCGTTACGGTTGGTCCAAAGCAGCGGTGACCGTGTCTTGCGACACCTTTTGATCTGTATCGGATCAGACCATTTGACATTCCCAATCGAACAAATTTGATCAATCTTCTTCTGATTTCAAATTCCATATACAGTAAGTCCTCGCTTATCGCAAGGGTTGTGTTCCCACAAAATCTTGTGATCAGCGAAACTGCGTTAAACGAAACGTATTTTCCCATATAAACCCATGCATTAAAGAGGGATGTGTTTTTGGCCAGGAACTTTGGGGCTACCTGCCTTGGTTTTTCAGACATCAAGTACACAAACAAATAAATACCAAACATTTAATATTATAGTCGATAGACAAACAGTTTGTATTCTGCGTAGTGGTGACACTTTCTCCAAATGAGGTTGGAGGAACGGAGTTGATAACAGGAGGAACGTCACACTTGCGGAGAGGCAGAATTGTCTGCTTCTTCACTCAACGCTGTGCTGTCACTTTCTTCACTATTGAGGAAGGAGAATCCTGGCTGAGGAATGTAGTTGGTGATTCATGGAGTGCGCTGGATGGCTTTCGTTTTCTTTGCTGCATGAAGTTCCTTGTAGCAACGAAGGGCGTCATTAATAGCACGTCTAAAATCGGTGCTCCTTTCAACGTTTTGATCTTGCTCGGTAACAAATTATATGGCCTGCTCAACTGTGCCGAGAATTTGGCTGAGGTTTCCCATGGTGAGCTGCTTGAATCGAGGCATCGCATCTTCTTCCTCTTCAGCCCGCTGCTGCTCCAACTCGATAACATACTCATTGCTTAAGGGTTCTGCATGAGACTCCGGTAAGTCCTCTTCGTCAACCTCATCAAAACTGGAGTCCCGACAACTTGCAATTGGAGGCCATTTTGTTTCCATCGAGCGCAGCCCACCAAACCGGTTTCCTTTGTGGGTGAAGCACAATGTGTCGGTGTACAGAGCGAGTGAGTCGAAGAAACGCACACAGGTAGTGACAGAATAGAGAAAGTTGAAAGAAGTGGAAGAAGGAAAGTGAAAGACAGATGGACGCAAACCATTCAAGCTGGATACGTACACCATTCAAGCTGGATACGCACACCATTCAATCTGGATACGCACACCATTCAATCTGGATACGCACACCATTCAATCTGGATACGCACACCATTCAAGCTGGATACGCACACCATTCAAGCTGGATATGCACACCATTCAAGCCTGATACACACACCATTCAAGCTGGATATGCACACCATTCAAGCCTGATACGCACACCATTCAAGCCTGATACGCACACCATTCAAGCTGGATATGCACACCATTCAAGCCTGATACGCACACCATTCAAGCTAGATACGCACACCATTCAATCTGGATACGCACACCATTCAAGCTGGATACGCACACCATTCAAGCTAGATACGCATACCATTCAAGCTAGATACGCACCATTCAATCTGGATACGCACACCATTCAAGCTGGATACGCACACCATTCAAGCTAGATACGCATACCATTCAAGCTAGATACGCACCATTCAATCTGGATACGCACACCATTCAAGCTAGATACGCACACCATTCAATCTGGATACGCACACCATTCAAGCTGGATACGCACACCATTCAAGCTAGATACGCATACCATTCAAGCTAGATACGCACCATTCAAGCTGGATACGCACACCATTCAAGCTAGATACGCACACCATTCAATCTGGATACGCACACCATTCAAGCTAGATACGCACACCATTCAATCTGGATACACACACCATTCAAGCTGGATACGCACACCATTCAAGCTAGATACACACCATTCAAGCTAGATACGCACACCATTCAATCTGGATACGCATACCATTCAAGCTAGATACGCACACCATTCAATCTGGATACGCACACCATTCAAGCTGGATACGCACACCATTCAAGCTAGATATGCATACCATTCAAGCTAGATACGCACCATTCAATCTGGATACGCACACCATTCAAGCTGGATACACACACCATTCAAGCTAGATACGCATACCATTCAAGCTAGATACGCACCATTCAATCTGGATACGCACACCATTCAAGCTAGATACGCACACCATTCAATCTGGATACGCACACCATTCAAGCTGGATACGCACACCATTCAAGCTGGATACGCACACCAAGCTGGATACGCACACCATTCAATAATAGATAATCAAAGAGGTTGAGAAGATCGATTGGGTGATCGAGTGCTCTGCTTGGACAGATCTTTGGCTGCTTGGCAAAGGTGATACTAGGTGGTTTGCCATTGCCTTCCCAGCAGTTTGTCAGGGTGGGAATTTGTAATTTGTTCAGCATGCTGGTGATAACTAGCGTACTCTTGGCGAAGTATAGCGCTGGATCTTTGACATCCACCAACTAATGATAGCAGACGGGACACCCGGCTTAATTTTCATCCTCGGGACGGCACGCACAAATCTCTTGTATTCGTGTGTCAGGTTTCAGAACAATCAGCTGATTGATAAGGAAGGAGTCGCCAAAAGAAAAGGTAATCTACGGACGGGAGGACAGACATCCGGACATCATGACCCATTTTCTAAGTTCATCTCTCCGAGTGTGTATATGAATGTGTGTAAATGAATGTGTGTATACGGATGCGTTTTTCTTTTTTTTATTTGCCGGCCACATATTTTGACCCACAGGGCTCAAACTTGCCATGAAGACTTCATTTGCCCAGGGTGATTTTGCACTTTCACCTTTCCCCACACAAAACCCATGCACCTTCCCAAAGTCAGGTTGACCTGGGTGACCAGGTATCTCCCCATCCGCATTCCCCCAGGTCCCACCCACTCCCCACATACTCAGATTTCCCTGGGTGTAGACCAGGTATCTCATCTAGTCTGACATGAGATAATGTAACAGAGGCATCCTTTTATTTTGTTGTAAACATTTGAATAAACACGATTCTCGATACCGCACCGGCGTCCTTGCTTAAATAGTTCGACTCTATCCCGAAGACAATCGTTAACGATCCGATCCCTTTTTAAAAGTGCACATGGAGTTTAAATTTCAATAATCATCCTGATAATCCCCAAATGTGACTCGTTCACCGCAAAATGAATCTGATCCTTAATGGAGCTTCTTCTTCTTCTGCATCTTTGCCCTGTCCAAATCCAAACTTTGGCCTCAAAGCCATTGGCAAGTATTAACGGATCCCAAACGAGGCTTGTTTTGATCGTCTTGATTCTTTATCGGCATAATCGTTTGTCCTTCACCCACAAGGTCGACAAGGCCTGCTTGATGTGTACGCAAGCATTTACCTGTGGATGTGTGGCATCTCTGGAGGCATAGACGTGCCACCGATGCGGTGCCCCTTGTTGATTGGGCTATGATTCAAGTCGGATCTGGTATTGGCACACAAATTGATAACCTTTTGAAAGGTACTATGGGATCTTTGCTAGCACAAGAGATGGCAGGCTTAACATCCCCTCCAGAGGATACTATTTGTTGCAATGCTCTTCCTGCTGAACACCTGGGTGATGATTATTGTTTGACAAATTGAATCCACACTGCGTATACTGTAAAGGTGAGCTCACTGAGCTCTGTAATCAGCGCAATGTCTGCTCTGTGTCTGTACGTCAAAGAAACCTCGACACGTGGCTACCTGGCCTTACACAGGTAGTTATGCCAGGGAAAACTGGAGCTGCGATTGATTGCTTACAAAAGCGCAAGTACAATTCTGGTAAATGTACAGGTGTCGTGGGATAGCATTTCCTTCAAGCACTACCTGAGCACGGCCCATAGATGAACCTTGCAGGAAACGGTGTGAGCAGGTCGTAACCGTTTTTCTTTGCACTACCTGGAATGTGGTGTCCAAGGTGATTTGATGAATCAGTGTTGAGAGATCCCAAGTTTTACTCATTCCTTTCTCCAAGCAGGATTCCTGAGGCCCAAGTCTCTACGCTCACTGTATTACTACGATTACCTGTTTTGTTCACTTGTCGCTCAGGAAAACACAAATCGCCATCACCAAACGTTTTCACAGATAACCGGCTTCATCAGCCAATCAATGGAAGGGATACAAAATAACATTGGCATGTAATGTGTTGTGTGTAAATCGGAGACTTGTGATGTCTGAAGACGGACACAGTTTGTGTTTTCATTGCAATGTGAAGAAGCCAAAGGACCAACTAATTAATTGATGGGTACACAGGTAGCAGGTAAGGGGAAGTGGGTTATTTGTGGGGCAAGGGGGGGGGATCTAAATTTGTAGATGTGACCTTGTGCAAATTTAATTGTACAAGATATCAGAATGTGCAGGAGTGACAAATGCAAAAAACATTGAAAATGGAGCTATTTGTATGAGAGCTTCTCTTTGGGAAGAGTTGAACCTACTGAAGAAGAGTAGGAGTACAAATGATGTGGTGTTCCGAAGCACAAGGATTACCCTATTTCTCGTGCATTGGCACCTGAAATGCTGGGAGATGAGACCTGTTGTGATTCCAGTGCAAAATGAAACAAACTTTGAAATGTGCAAATAGGCCTTGATCTGTGGAAGAGGAAATGAGCATCATCAGGGAGTTGGAAATGAACGTCAACGGGGAGTTGGAAATGAGCGTCGTCGGGGAGTTGGAAATGAGCGTCGTCGGGGATTTGGAAATGAGCGTCGTCGGGGAGTTGGAAATGAGCGTCGTCGGGGAGTTGGAAATGAGCGTCGTCGGGGAGTTGGAAATGAGCGTCGTCGGGGAGTTGGAAATGAGCGTCGTCGGGGAGTTGGAAATGAGCGTCGTCGGGGAGTTGGAAATGAGCGTCGTCGGGGAGTTGGAAATGAGCGTCGTCGGGGAGTTGGAAATGAGCGTCGTCGGGGAGTTGGAAATGAGCGTCGTCGGGGAGTTGGAAATGAGCGTCGTCGGGGAGTTGGAAATGAGCGTCGTCGGGGAGTTGGAAATGAGCGTCGTCGGGGAGTTGGAAATGAGCGTCGTCGGGGATTTGGAAATGAGCGTCGTCGGGGATTTGGAAATGAGCGTCGTCGGGGAGTTGGAAATGAGCGTCGTCGGGGAGTTGGAAATGAGCGTCGTCGGGGAGTTGGAAATGAGCGTCGTCGGGGATTTGGAAATGAGCGTCGTCGGGGAGTTGGAAATGAGCGTCGTCGGGGAGTTGGAAATGAGCGTCGTCGGGGAGTTGGAAATGAGCGTCGTCGGGGAGTTGGAAATGAGCGTCGTCGGGGAGTTGGAAATGAGCGTCGTCGGGGAGTTGGAAATGAGCGTCGTCGGGGAGTTGGAAGTGAGCGTCGTCGGGGAGATGGAAATGAGCGTCGTCGGGGAGTTGGAAATGAGCGTCATCGGGGAGTTGGAAATGAGCGTCAGCGGGGAGTTGGAAATGAGCGTCAGCGGGGAGTTGGAAATGAGCGTCACCGGGGAGTTGGAAATGAGCGTCACCGGGGAGTTGGAAATGAGCGTCACCGGGGAGTTCGAAATGAGCGTCACCGGGGAGTTGGAAATGAGCGTCACCGGGGAGTTGGAAATGAGCGTCACCGGGGAGTTGGAAATGAGCGTCACCAGGGAGTTGGAAATGAGCGTCACCGGGGAGTTGGAAATGAACGTCACCGGGGAGTTGGAAATGAACGTCACCGGGGAGTTGGAAATGAGCGTCACCGGGGAGTTGGAAATGAGCGTCACCGGGGAGTTGGAAATGAGCGTCACCGGGGAGTTGGAAATGAGCGTCACCGGGGAGTTGGAAATGAGCGTCACCGGGGAGTTGGAAATGAGCGTCACCGGGGAGTTGGAAATGAACGTCACCGGGGAGTTGGAAATGAGCGTCATCGGGGAGTTGGAAATGAGCGTCATCGGGGAGTTGGAAATGAGCGTCATCGGGGAGTTGGAAATGAGCGTCATCGGGGAGTTGGAAATGAGCGTCATCGGGGAGTTGTTAATGAGCGTCATCAGGGAGTTGTTAATGAGCATCATCAGGGAGTTGTTAATGAGCATCATCAGGGAGTTGTTAATGAGCATCATCAGGGAGTTTGGCGTTCAGGGAGCTTGTTTGGCATGTTGACGGCGGCACAGGCGATGCCAGCCAGAGCCTCGGGAAACGGAAGGTCTCGCTCCCACTCGTCCGTGTCCACGTTGTACACCTGCACGATGCTCGTGACGTTGTTGAGATGCCAATTGTAGCCGCCGACAATGAAGATCCTCTGATCGACTAACGCGTAACCTGCTTCCGACTGTCCCGTGCGCATCGGGCTCACCAGCGTCCACTGGTCGCTCCTGGGGTCGTAGTATTCCACGACTGGCACGTTGAAGCATCGGACCCCATATTCCATGCGTCCACCAAGCGCATACACGCGTCCCCGAGCCGAAACCATGGCGTGCAACACACGGGACTCATTCATGGCGGCTCGTACTTCCCAGGTATCCGCTTCCGGCTCGTAGCACTGCAGTGCGCGCTTGTCCTCGTCCGTCACTCCATATCCACCTGCCACGTAGATTCGCCCCTCCAATGCTGCCCCCGCGTGCCCCCAAGTCCGCCGAGGTAGAGAGGCCACGTATGCCCAGCGATTGAGACGCGGAGAGTAGCGCTCGACTGAAGAAAGGCTTCCTAAGTGGTTGCGACCACCTACGGCATATAGGTTACCTGCCTGAACGGCCAAGTGGAATTGGATGCGGCATTCCTGCATGGGCGCGAGACGCAGCCATTTGTCGAGGTGCGGATTATACCTGAAGCAGGTGTTCACCGCTCCCTCCCCGCTCCGGAACTGCACGTGCTGACCACCTGCCACGAACACGAAGTTGTCCAGAATGGCGATGCATGGGTGGCTGCATCTCTGCTCCAAGTGTCCCACTTCTGCAAATCACGATTGGACACGCCTTAGTTAGGGTGATGGCGAACTAAGAGGTGATTCTAAAACGGACAAACATAAGCTTACAACCTTAGCTTACGCTCCTGGCTTACAATCTTGCTTATGATCCTGGCTTACTATCTTAGCTTGCAATCTTAGCTTATGATCCTAGCTTACAATCTTAGTTTATGATCTTAGCTTACAATCGTAGCTTCCGATATCTTACGATCCTGGCTTACTATGTTAGTTTAGTCTTAGCTTGCAATCTAATCTTAGCTTACGATCCTGGCTTACGATCTTGGCCTATGATCCTGGCTTACTATCTTAGCCTACGATCCTGGCTTACTATCTTAGCTTACAATCCTGGCTTACTAGCTTAGCTTACAATCTTGGATTACAATCGTAGCTTATGATATTGGCTTACAATCGTATCTTATGCTCCTGGCTTACTCTTAGCTTACAATCTTAGCTTACGATCCTGGCTTACCATATTAG
Source organism: Myxine glutinosa (assembly GCF_964187855.1). Taxonomy (NCBI): domain Eukaryota; kingdom Metazoa; phylum Chordata; class Myxini; order Myxiniformes; family Myxinidae; genus Myxine; species Myxine glutinosa. Next base: position 4,585,379 of record NC_136262.1, on the reverse strand, counting down.
ATATTGGCTTACAATCTTAGCTTACGATCCTGGCTTATGATCTTGGCTTACTATCCTGGCTTACGATATTTGCTTACAATCTTAGGTTATGATCCTGCCTTACTATCTTAGCTTACAATCCTAGCTTACAATCTTGGCTAATGATCCTGACTTACGATCCGAGCTTACAATCCTGGCTTATGATATTAGCTTGCAATCCTAGGTTATGATCCTGGCTTACGGTCACGCTTACAATCTTAGCCTACAATCCTGGCTTATGATCTTAGCTTGCTCTCCTAGCTTATGATCGTGGCTTACGATTTAGCTTACTATCCTGGCTTATGGTCTTGCCTTACAATCTTGGCTTACGATCTTTGCTTATGATCCTGGCTTGCGATCTTAGGTTGCGCTCCTAGCTTACCATCTTGGCTTATGAATCTAGCTTACTATCTGAGCTTACCATCTTGGCTTACGGTCTTCAATTCTGATCAGTTTCGATTTATTGTACACCGCTCCTTTCCTCTGCCATCTCCAGACGCTGCATGACGTCATTGCCGGGCACCGAAGGGGGCCCGGCGATGACGCACGCTGAAAAGTACCGTTTTCACTGCAGTTTCGTGTTTGTTTGTTTTCTTGTTTGTGCGGGCGATATCTCAGCCATCCTTTGATCTCGGCAGCTGACACTTTAGCACAATAGTACTTTGGCAAAAACGGTATTTTTTGTTTTTTGATCAATCAATTAATTACTTAGTTATCGATTAATTAAGTACTTGTTTATTTCCTTTCTTATCTGGGCATTATCTCAGGTACCTTTTGAGCTAGGAAGCTGATATTTGGACACGAAAGTGACCGAGCGATGTGGCTATAAAGGATATTTTTGATTAATCAATTAATCGATTAATTATTTAATTATTTTTTAAAGTTAGATTGGGATGAAACGGTGGAGGTTTAGGTATTCTATTCGCCAGTTGATTAATAAGAATTTATTCATTTTACCATTATTATTTATTTTCATTATTAATCACTAGCAGAAGTACCCAGCTTCGCTCGGGAGGTTTCATGGGAAGTTCGAATATCTCGAACTGAGTATATCTGCAAATACCGAGGCTGTTCATTTGGTCGAGGCTGGAGGGATCCTATCCTGTGGTAAATCTGTCCCTGAACTTTGAATGTTGGCATGAATCCTCCCTCTGTGATGACATTGGTGCCGAATGACGTCATTTGAAAGGCACAATTGTGTTTCCGAATATTCTGAAGGAAATGTTTCGACACTGGAGTGGTGCCTAGAAGAAGATCCTTAAGTGGCTCAGGTGGTTCAGGAAGCATAGTCAGCTGAACTTTGCCATGAGTGCAACACATGCCTGGTGTGTCTTTATCCCACTTTTTGGCGCTACACTTATCACAAATCTTAGACATGGAACCAATGGTCACTAATTCGTGTGATGCATAATCATGGCTTGGATCATAGTTGAAAGCACCTCGGTACCACTGTTGCGTAGTGAATGTTCGAGATCTTACCTCAGCATGACTTGTCCTATCTCTTTGACGCCTTGTCTGACGTTCATCTGGAGTTTCCTCCAGCCGTCGAGTTGACTGTCGGAAGACCTGTCCTTGGAGGCGAGACTGCCTCTGTTCTAGTGCTTCCTGCTGCCTTTCGGCTCTTCTTCTGGCAGCGTTTTCTTCCAGTCGTGACTGTCTTTCCTCGAGTGTCTCTTGGTCTGCAAGAGCTGATCGCCTGCGTGCCAGGGTTTGAAGTTCCTGCTGATGTTCCGCATCTGTCCGTGCTTCTCTTCGTGTCTGCATATGGAGGGCTGCAGACGACTTTCCGAAATTTGGCCACTTTTTGGGTGGCATCGTTGTCGGGAAAACTGTCGCTTTTCGTTTGATAATGGGAAGAGGTGGGGAAAACGCTCGTTTTTTATGGAAAACTTTCGCTTTACTTATAAAATAGGAATAAATCGGAGATTTTCGAAGGTCGGAATAAATCGGAATAAAAAAAAAATAGGAATAAATCGGAGAAATAGGAATAATAATAATGAAGAAACGTGGCGAAAACGTTCGCCATTAAAATGACTGTTGAAGTAACGCCACGGCTTATATCGGATTATTAGGAGGGGCGGAGACCTTAGGGAGGCGGAGACTATTTAAGTTGTCCAATAGAAAAAGGGTAAAAAAAATTGACCCATCTAGAAAGGTCAAATATTTTGTGGTCCCGCCTTTTTTTTTCTTTTTTTAAAGTTCAAGCTCGGGGGTGCGATTTCAATAATTTTAAAGACTGCCATTGGATTCACCATATAAAACTACCCCTTGTTGTGCACCATTAAGACCTCGAAGTATGCGCATACAGATTTGTATACCTAACGACACCACAAACAGACATTGCCTTTTATTATATAGATTTATTTATTTTCTTTCTCATCTGGGCAATATCTCAGGCACCTTTTGAGCTTGGAAGCTGATATTTGGACACGACGGTGACCGAGTGATGTGGCTATAAAGGATATTTTTGATTTATTGAGTAATCGATTAATTATTTAATTATTTTTAAAAGTTATATTGGGATGAAACGGTGGTGGTTTAGGTATTCTATTAGCCAGTTGATTAATAATTTATTCATTTTACAATATTATTTATTTATTTTCGTTATTAATCACTTATTTATTTTCTTTCTCATCTGGCCAATATCTCAGGCACCTTTTGAGCTCGGAAGCTGATATTTGGACACGACAGTGACCGAGTGATGTGGCTATAAAGGATATTTTTGATTTATTGAGTAATCGATTAATTATTTATTGATTAATTGATTTAATTAATTTTCAAAAAGTTACACCTTCGGAGGAAACACTGGTGGTTGTGGTGTGCCATTGGCTAATCGATAAATAAATTAATTATTTTACCATTATTATATATTTGTTTTGATTTCACAATTAATCAATCAATAATTGTACACCTCTCCCTCCCAATAATCCAGTTAAAATATGAAATGACCCAAAACAAATTGCAACAGAATCCATTTTACCTGCATTTAATTTGGAATAGCTAACAACACAACATATTAAAAGTACAGGAAATTTGAAGTTGTGGAACTGCCCAATTTGCAGAAATTCAAAATGGCCACCATTCAAACTACTTTTGCCTATATTTCAGGATCTGAGACTCGTAGACACTTAATTCTGGTGTCTATACCCATGTTTAAATTTGTGGTGGTGAGATGTTTTTAATTTCGTGGTGGTGGTGTTTTTCATTTCGTAGTGGTGAGGTGTTTTTAATTTCGTGGTGGTGGTTTTTAATTTCGTAGTGGTGAGGTGTTTTTAATTTCATGGTGGTGAGGTGTTTTTAATTTCGTAGTGGTGAGGTGTTTTTAATTTCGTGGTGGTGAGGTGTTTTTAATTTCGTGGTGGTGAGGTGTTTTTAATTTCATGGTGGTGAGGTTTTTAATTTCATGTTGGTGAGGTGTTTTTAATTTTGTGGCTGTGAGGTGTTTTTAATTTCGTGGCGGTGAGGTTTTTAATTTCGTGGTGGTGAGGTGTTTTTAATTTCGTGGCTGTGAGGTGTTTTTAATTTCGTGGCTGTGAGGTGTTTTTAATTTCGTGGTGGTGAGGTTTTAAATTTCGTGGTGGTGAGGTGTTTTTCATTTTGTGGCGGTGAGTTGTTTTTCATTTCGTGGCTGTGAGGTGTTTTTCATTTCGTGGCTGTGAGGTGTTTTTCATTTCGTGGCTGTGAGGTGTTTTTAATTTTGTGGCTGAGGTGTTTTTAATTTCGTGGCTGTGAGGTGTTTTTAATTTTGTGGCTGAGGTGTTTTTAATTTTGTGGCTGAGGTGTTTTTAATTTCGTGGCTGTGAGGTTTTTAATTTTGTGGCTGTGAGGTGTTTTTAATTTCGTGGCTGTGAGGTGTTTTTAATTTCGTGGTTGTGAGGTGTTTTTAATTTCGTGGCTGTGAGGTGTTTTTAATTTTGTGGCTGAGGTGTTTTTAATTTCGTGGCTTTGAGGGGTTTTTAATTTTGTGGCTGTGGTGTTTTTAATTTGTGGCTGTGAGGTGTTTAATTTGTGGCTGTGAGGTGTTTAATTTGTGGCTGTGAGGTGTTTAATTTGTGGCTGTGAGGTGTTTAATTTGTGGCTGTGAGGTGTTTTTAATTTCATGGCTGTGAGGTTTTTAATTTCGTGGTGGTGAGGTTTTTAATTTTGTGGTGGTGAAGTGTTTTTCATTTTGTGGCGGAGTTGTTTTTAATTTCGTGGCTGTGAGGTGTTTTTAATTTCATGGCTGTGAGGTTTTTAATTTCGTGGTGGTGAGGTTTTTAATTTTGTGGTGGTGAAGTGTTTTTCATTTTGTGGCGGAGTTGTTTTTAATTTCGTGGCTGTGAGGTGTTTTTAATTTCGTGGTGGTGAGGTTTTTAATTTTGTGGCTGTGAGGTGTTTTTAATTTCGTGGCTGTGAGGTGTTTTTAATTTCGTGGCTGTGAGGTGTTTTTAATTTCATAGCTGTGAGTTTTTTATTTTGTGGCTGAGGTGTTTTTAATTTCATGGCTGTGAGGTGTTTTTAATTTCGTGGTGGTGAGGTTTTTAATTTTGTGGTGGTGAGGTGTTTTTAATTTTGTGGCGGAGAGTTGTTTTTAATTTCGTGGCTGTGAGGTGTTTTTAATTTCATGGCTGTGAGTTTTTAATTTCGTGGCTGAGGTGTTTTTAATTTCGTGGCTGTGAGGTGTTTTTAATTTCGTGGCTGTGAGGTGTTTTTAATTTCGTGGCTGAGGTTTTTAATTTTGTGGCTGAGGTGTTTTTAATTTTGTGGCTGTGAGGTGTTTTTAATTTCATGGCTGTGAGGTGTTTTTAATTTTGTGGCTGTGAGGTGTTTTTAATTTCGTGGCTTTGAGGGGTTTTTAATTTTGTGGCTGTGAGGTGTTTTTAATTTCGTGGCTTTGAGGGGTTTTTAATTTCGTGGCTGTGAGGTGTTTTTAATTTCGTGGCTGTGAGGTGTTTTTAATTTCGTGGCTTTGAGGGGTTTTTAATTTTGTGGCTGTGAGGTGTTTTTAATTTCGTGGATTTGAGGGGTTTTTAATTTCGTGGCTGTGAGGTGTTTTTAATTTCGTGGCTGTGAGGTGTTTTTAATTTCGTGGCTGTGAGGCGTTTTTAATTTCGTGGCTGTGAGGTGTTTTTAATTTCGTGGCTGTGAGGTGTTTTTAATTTCGTGGCTGTGAGGTGTTTTTAATTTCGTGGCTTTGAGGGGTTTTTAATTTTGTGGCTGTGAGGTGTTTTTAATTTCGTGGCTGTGGTGTTTTTAATTTCGTGGCTGTGAGGTGTTTTTAATTTCGTGGCTGTGAGGTGTTTTTAATTTCGTGGCTGTGAGGTGTTTTTAATTTTGTGGCTGTGAGGTGTTTTTAATTTTGTGGCTGAGGTGTTTTTAATTTCGTGGCTGAGGTGTTTTTAATTTTGTGGCTGTGGTGTTTTTAATTTCGTGGCTGTGAGGTGTTTTTAATTTCGTGGCTGTGAGGTTTTTAATTTCGTGGCTGTGGTGTTTTTAATTTCGTGGCTGTGAGGTGTTTTTAATTTTGTGGCTGTGAGGTGTTTTTAATTTTGTGGCTGTGGTGTTTTTAATTTCGTGGCTGTGAGGTGTTTTTAATTTCGTGGCTGAGGTGTTTTTAATTTTGTGGCTGAGAGGTTTTTAATTTCGTGGCTGTGAGGTGTTTTTAATTTCGTGGCTGTGAGGTGTTTTTAATTTTGTGGCTGTGGTGTTTTTAATTTCGTGGCTGTGAGGTTATTAATTTCATGGCTATGAGGTGTTTTTAATTTCGTGGCTTTGAGGGGTTTTTAATTTTGTGGCTGTGAGGTGTTTTTAATTTCGTGGCTTTGAGGGGTTTTTAATTTCGTGGCTGTGAGGTGTTTTTAATTTCGTGGCTGTGAGGTGTTTTTAATTTCGTGGCTTTGAGGGGTTTTTAATTTTGTGGCTGTGAGGTGTTTTTAATTTCGTGGATTTGAGGGGTTTTTAATTTCGTGGCTGTGAGGTGTTTTTAATTTCGTGGCTGTGAGGTGTTTTTAATTTCGTGGCTGTGAGGCGTTTTTAATTTCGTGGCTGTGAGGTGTTTTTAATTTCGTGGCTGTGAGGTGTTTTTAATTTCGTGGCTTTGAGGGGTTTTTAATTTTGTGGCTGTGAGGTGTTTTTAATTTCGTGGCTGTGAGGTGTTTTTAATTTCGTGGCTGTGAGGTGTTTTTAATTTCGTGGCTGTGAGGTGTTTTTAATTTCGTGGCTGTGAGGTGTTTTTAATTTCGTGGCTGTGAGGTGTTTTTAATTTTGTGGCTGTGAGGTGTTTTTAATTTTGTGGCTGAGGTGTTTTTAATTTCGTGGCTGAGGTGTTTTTAATTTTGTGGCTGTGGTGTTTTTAATTTCGTGGCTGTGAGGTGTTTTTAATTTCGTGGCTGTGAGGTTTTTAATTTCGTGGCTGTGGTGTTTTTAATTTCGTGGCTGTGAGGTGTTTTTAATTTTGTGGCTGTGAGGTGTTTTTAATTTTGTGGCTGTGGTGTTTTTAATTTCGTGGCTGTGAGGTGTTTTTAATTTCGTGGCTGAGGTGTTTTTAATTTTGTGGCTGAGAGGTTTTTAATTTCGTGGCTGTGAGGTGTTTTTAATTTCGTGGCTGTGAGGTGTTTTTAATTTTGTGGCTGTGGTGTTTTTAATTTCGTGGCTGTGAGGTTATTAATTTCATGGCTATGAGGTGTTTTTAATTTTGTGGCTGTGAGGTGTTTTTAATTTCGTGGCTGTGAGGTGTTTTTAATTTAGTGGCTGTGAGGTGTTTTTAATTTTGTGGCTGTGAGGTGTTTTTAATTTCGTGGCTGTGAGGTGTTATTAATTTTGTGGCTGTGAGGTGTTATTAATTTTGTGGCTATGAGGTGTTTTTAATTTCGTGGTGGTAAGGTGTTTTTAATTTTGTGGTGGTGAGGTGTTTTTAATTTTGTGGTGGTGAGGTGTTTTTAATTTTGTGGTGGTGAGGTGTTTTTAATTTTGTGGCTGTGAGGTGTTTTTAATTTTGTGGTGGTAAGGTGTTTTTAATTTTGTGGTGGTGAGGTGTTTTTAATTTTGTGGTGGTGAGGTTTTTCATTTTGTGGCTTTGAGGGGTTTTTAATTTCGTGGCTGTGGTGTTTTTAATTTGTGGCTGTGAGGTGTTTAATTTGTGGCTGTGAGGTTTTTAATTTCATGGCTGTGAGGTGTTTTTAATTTCGTGGTGGTGAGGTTTTTATTTTGTGGTGGTGAAGTGTTTTTCATTTTGTGGCGGAGAGTTGTTTTTAATTTCGTGGCTGTGAGGTGTTTTTAATTTCGTGGCTGTGAGGTGTTTTTAATTTCGTGGCTGTGAGGTGTTTTTAATTTCGTGGCTGTGAGTTTATTTTGTGGCTGAGGTGTTTTTAATTTCATGGCTGTGAGGTGTTTTTAATTTCGTGGTGGTGAGGTGTTTTTAATTTTGTGGTGGTGAGGTGTTTTTAATTTCGTGGTGGTGAGGTTTTTAATTTTGTGGTGGTGAGGTGTTTTTAATTTCGTGGCTGTGAGGTGTTTTTAATTTCGTGGCTGTGAGGTGTTTTTAATTTCGTGGCTGTGAGGTGTTTTTAATTTCATGGCTGTGAGTTTATTTTGTGGCTGAGGTGTTTTTAATTTCATGGCTGTGAGGTGTTTTTAATTTCGTGGTGGTGAGGTTTTTAATTTTGTGGTGGTGAGGTGTTTTTAATTTTGTGGCGGAGTTGTTTTTAATTTCGTGGCTGTGAGGTGTTTTTAATTTCGTGGCTGTGAGGTGTTTTTAATTTCGTGGCTTTGAGGTGTTTTTAATTTCGTGGCTGTGAGGTGTTTTTAATTTCGTGGCTTTGAGGTGTTTTTAATTTCGTGGCTATGAGGTGTTTTTAATTTCGTGGCTGTGAGGTGTTTTTAATTTCGTGGCTGTGAGGTGTTTTTAATTTCGTGGCTTTGAGGTGTTTTTAATTTCATGGCTGTGAGGTGTTTTTAATTTCGTGGCTGTGAGGTGTTTTTAATTTCGTGGCTGTGAGGTGTTTTTAATTTCATGGCTGTGAGTTTTTTATTTTGTGGCTGTGAGGTGTTTTTAATTTCGTGGCTTTGAGGTGTTTTTAATTTTGTGGCTGTGAGGTGTTTTTAATTTTGTGGCTGTGAGGTGTTTTTAATTTTGTGGCTGAGAGGTTTTTAATTTCGTGGCTGTGAGGTGTTTTTAATTTTGTGGCTGTGAGGTGTTTTTAATTTTGTGGCTGTGAGGTGTTTTTAATTTTGTGGCTGTGAGGTGTTTTTAATTTTGTGGCTGTGAGGTGTTTTTAATTTTGTGGCTGAGAGGTTTTTAATTTCGTGGCTGTGAGGTGTTTTGAATTTCATGGCTGTGAGGTGTTATTAATTTTGTGGCTGTGAGGTGTTTTTAATTTTGTGGCTGAGAGGTTTTTAATTTCATGGCTGTGAGTTTTTTATTTTGTGGCTGTGAGGTGTTTTTAATTTCGTGGCTTTGAGGTGTTTTTAATTTTGTGGCTGTGAGGTGTTTTTAATTTTGTGGCTGTGAGGTGTTTTTAATTTCGTGGCTGTGAGGTGTTTTTAATTTTGTGGCTGTGAGGTGTTTTTAATTTCGTGGCTGTGGTGTTTTGAATTTCATGGCTGTGAGGTGTTATTAATTTTGTGGCTGTGGGGGTTTTTAATTTCGTGGCTTTGAGGTGTTTTTAATTTTGTGGCTGAGAGGTTTTTAATTTCGTGGCTGTGAGGTGTTTTGAATTTCATGGCTGTGAGGTGTTATTAATTTTGTGGCTGTGAGGTGTTTTTAATTTTGTGGCTGAGAGGTTTTTAATTTCGTGGCTGTGAGGTGTTTTGAATTTCATGGCTGTGAGGTGTTTTTAATTTTGTGGCTGTGAGGTGTTTTTAATTTTGTGGCTGAGAGGTTTTTAATTTTGTGGCTGAGAGGTTTTTAATTTCGTGGCTGTGGTGTTTTGAATTTCATGGCTGTGTGGTGTTTTTAATTTTGTGGCTGTGTGGTGTTTTTAATTTTGTGGCTGAGAGGTTTTTAATTTTGTGGCTGTGAGGTGTTTTTAATTTTGTGGCTGAGGTGTTTTTAATTTTGTGGCTGTGAGGTGTTTTTAATTTTGTGGCTGTGAGGTGTTATTAATTTTGTGGCTGTGGGGGGTTTTTAATTTCGTGGCTTTGAGGTGTTTTTAATTTTGTGGCTGAGAGGTTTTTAATTTCGTGGCTGTGAGGTGTTTTTAATTTTGTGGCTGTGGGGGGTTTTTAATTTCGTGGCTTTGAGGTGTTTTTAATTTTGTGGCTGAGAGGTTTTTAATTTTGTGGCTGTGGTGTTTTGAATTTCATGGCTGTGAGGTGTTATTAATTTTGTGGCTGTGAGGTGTTTTTAATTTTGTGGCTGAGGTGTTTTTAATTTTGTGGCTGAGAGGTTTTTAATTTCGTGGCTGTGAGGTGTTTTTAATTTTGTGGCTGTGAGGTGTTTTTAATTTTGTGGCTGTGAGGTGTTTTTAATTTTGTGGCTGAGGTGTTTTTAATTTTGTGGCTGAGGTGTTTTTAATTTTGTGGCTGTGAGGTGTTTTTAATTTTGTGGCTGTGAGGTGTTTTTAATTTTGTGGCTGAGGTGTTTTTAATTTCGTGGCTGAGGTGTTTTTAATTTCGTGGCTGAGAGGTTTTTAATTTTGTGGCTGTGAGGTGTTTTTAATTTCGTGGCTGTGAGGTGTTTTTAATTTTGTGGCTGTGGTGTTTTTAATTTCGTGGCTGTGAGGTGTTTTTAATTTCGTGGCTGTGAGGTGTTTTTAATTTTGTGGCTGTGGTGTTTTTAATTTCGTGGCTGTGAGGTTATTAATTTCGTGGCTGTGAGGTGTTTTTAATTTTGTGGCTGTGAGGTGTTTTTAATTTCGTGGCTGTGAGGTGTTATTAATTTTGTGGCTATGAGGTGTTTTTAATTTCGTGGTGGTAAGGTGTTTTTAATTTTGTGGTGGTGAGGTGTTTTTAATTTTGTGGTGGTGAGGTGTTTTTAATTTTGTGGTGGTGTGTTTTTAATTTCGTGGCTGTGAGGTGTTTTTAATTTTGTGGTGGTGAGGTGTTTTTAATTTTGTGGCTGAGGTGTTTTTAATTTTGTGGCTGAGGTGTTTTTAATTTTGTGGCTGAGGTGTTTTTAATTTTGTGGCTGAGAGGTTTTTAATTTCGTGGCTGTGAGGTGTTTTTAATTTCATGGCTGAGGTGTTTTTAATTTTGTGGCTGAGGTTTTTAATTTCGTGGCTGTGAGGTGTTTTTAATTTTGTGGCTGTGGTGTTTTTAATTTCGTGGCTGTGAGGTTATTAATTTCGTGGCTATGAGGTGTTTTTAATTTTGTGGCTGTGAGGTGTTTTTAATTTTGTGGCTGTGAGGTGTTTTTAATTTTGTGGCTGTGAGGTGTTTTTAATTTCATGGCTGAGGTGTTTTTAATTTTGTGGCTATGAGGTGTTTTTAATTTCGTGGCTGTGAGGTGTTTTTAATTTTGTGGCTGTGGTGTTTTTAATTTCGTGGCTGTGAGGTTATTAATTTCGTGGCTATGAGGTGTTTTTAATTTTGTGGCTGTGAGGTGTTATTAATTTTGTGGCTATGAGGTGTTTTTAATTTCGTGGTGGTAAGGTGTTTTTAATTTTGTGGTGGTGAGGTGTTTTTAATTTTGTGGTGGTGAGGTGTTTTTAATTTTGTGGTGGTGTGTTTTTAATTTCGTGGCTGTGAGGTGTTTTTAATTTCGTGGTGGTAAGGTGTTTTTAATTTTGTGGTGGTGAGGTGTTTTTAATTTTGTGGTGGTGAGGTGTTTTTCATTTCGTGGCTGTGAGGTGTTTTTAATTTCGTGGTTGTGAGGCGTTTTTAATTTTGTGGCTGTGGTGTTTTTAATTTCGTGGTTGTGAGGTGTTTTTAATTTTGTGGCTGTGAGGTGTTTTTAATTTCGTGGCTTTGAGGGGTTTTTAATTTCGTGGCTGAGGTTTTTAATTTTGTGGTGGTGAGGTGTTTTGAATTACTTGGTGGTGAGGTAAAGAATTTAACACAGCAACTCAGGTACAGTCATTATCCTCACCTAAAATAAGCCCGTTCCTCAGTAACGACGCGTGGTGAGGCGAGCGCAGCAAGCCGAGCCAAGCTCGATACGTAGTATACGGTGTATATATATAAATATATATATGTATGTACATATGTATATATGTACATATATATACATATACATATGTGTATATATACATATGTGTATATATACATATGTGTGTGTGTGTATATGTGTATATATATATATATATATATATATATATATATATATATATATATATATATATATATATATATATATATATATATATATATATATATATATATATATATATATGCGGGGTGTGTGTGTGTATGTATGTCTTGGATGTGTGGTGTGTGTATATGTGTGTGGTATGGGGTGTGTATGTGTGGGGTGTGTGTGTGTGTATATATAATATATATGTGTAGGATGTGTGGTGTGTGTATATGTTTGTGGTATGGGGTGTGTGTGTGTGTGGGGTGTGTGTATGTAAGACCAGCTGAAGGATGCACAAACAGTTGGTAGTTTCAGGAGTGTTAACTTGACAGATTTGGGTCCAGGAAGTTTAAGTTTGAGAGATGGGAAAGTGTTGGTGGAGTTCAGGAGATAGAGGGTTGAACAGTGACGGAGTTGAAGTAAAACTATTCAGGTAGTGTATTCGGAACGACTAAATACCACGTGTGCATGGAGATTGTTCAATCGTTGGGTGGTGTGTATAATGGGGTGTTCACGATTAGAATATTCACACCATTGTCTCCGTTATCATGGCGATGAAGTGGTTACCTGTAGTATAAATTTTTATCAACTAACAATTGACTTGTGATGAAATTACATTATCTAACCTGTTTTAAAATTGTCAAAACATCACAACTCGGTGTGTTACTTGTGGTACATCATTCACTTCCGGTTTGCTTGTTCCTGTGTCCCATGTTAAAAGCTCTTGTACATGATTGTGAATGTATCTTTCCCTGAGAGCAGGATGCATTCTCACCATGGAATTGGAGCGCTAAGCTGTGAGGTAACTGGTAGAACTTGCTGCTGACGGATTGGTCGACGTCCATGTACGGCGTACCTCCAAAAGCGAGCAGAGAGGTGTGCTCGGACCGCACCGAAGTCCGGCGCGACTGCATCTCGTGCTGCCGAAAGGGTAACACCTGATAGTTAAAAGCCTCGAGGAGGAAACTGCAGCAGGCGGGGTCCTCGGTCATCAGGTCGACGGGTTGCACCCGGTCCACCAGTTCGTCCGAGGTCATGAGCGGAAAGCGCACGTGACCGAGCACCTGGGCGGCACGCGCTCGTCGCTCGGGTGCGTGCCGGAGCCAACGTACGGCAGCGAAGAAAAGTTCGACCTCCGTGCAGCTCTGCAACCGGTCGCTTTGCAGGAAGAAGACGAGGCGTTCAAGCGGGAGATGAAGGAAGTCCTCTTCGGCAGAAATTTCAAGGAAGTGGGCACAGGTAAACGAATCGACAGACTCCTTGAGCGACACGAGCCCAAAGTCCATGGCCATTTGTCCGATGTTGAGGCAGGTGTCCACGCTCATGGCGGCCTTCAAGAATTCTTCACACAGACTGATAACAGGAGCCATCTGCAGAAAAACCGCCGCTCCCAGGACGTCTTCTACGCAGTCCAGGTGTAGAGTCACTTCCCCACAGTAGGCGAAGTCCAGGATGTGTCCGAGGCCTTTTGCTGATAATCCCTGGAGGCGAATGACATTCAGGCTGGCTTCCCGCATTCCACCTGTGAACATGGCCCTGGCAGACGGTGCTCAATTTGATGATGCATTTTGGAAGTAAAGGAACCTCCAGGTACAATTTAAGGCACAAACTCCATGGCACATTAAACGGCAGCATTTTGTGTGGACGCTCCGGCTTACCGGAAATAATGACTGCAGGCAGCCAGAACGGCGCGATGCACCTTGAAACTCTGGTCTTCCACCTCCAACATCACGTCAAGCAGCTGTCCTTTGAGCCTGAGGTGCGCCAGGCCCTGCAGCAAATTTCCACTGTGCCCCGTTGCCGTGAACGTTCTCCGTAAGGTACCAACTGGCTGTTCTCCCATACGTCTGAGCAATAAACAACAACATCTGCATTTGGGCAATTCGATGTGAGCCAAAAAAAAAACCCCCAAAAAACCAATATGGGTGAGAATAAGTGGGTGTAATTGGTAAAGTAAATATTTAAGTTTATCAAAATATATAACTTTTCATTCTCTGCCCCTGAATTACCTGGTGGTTCATGCTGAATGATGACCCAGAATTGACAATACAACAAGCCCCACAAAAAGGTACGATATAATCTCTTCCTTGGCCCACTAATTTAGGTTTGTCTGCACTAAACCATGAACGTTTTAAAGTGTGAAGTGAAAGGTATTGTCGTGTGGTTGCTCAGTTAACACCGAGCGTCACCACGGATGAATCGAGCTTAACAAGGCGTTTATTCAAATCAATGGCGGATCGATACACAGGCCGGGGGATTGGGGGAGGATGCCACGCTTACCTTTTCAGCCCAGACGGTCTTCTCCCTGCAAATTATTAACTCAACCCGAGACGGAGATATAATGTTCAACAAGGAATATTTATTAACGGAACCGAGAACAAGGAAACGCCACAGAAGAAACTAAATTCTAAATTGAGACGTCCCCACACCAGACTTCAGATACGAAACAATGGGCGAGGATGAATAAAATAAATGTCTCGTCATGTTGTGGAATGTGCTGCATCTTATCTTTCTCTATCGTCCAGGCCCCAAGCTCACGTCCGGACGCGGCTCCGGTTGGCGTGATCCGCTCGGGCGTTGGCGTGAATCCCCCTCGCTGCACAGTCTGTCTCGCGCCACACAGCTCAGCACGCAGGCACCAGGAACACAAACAAAAGGGGAGGATGATCGTCAGCACTGGTCTCTCCACCAAAGTCCAAAAGTCAAAAGTGACAGTCCAGAGCAAGAGGCTAAGGGAAGAGCTCCAGGCATGCAGGAACCAGGGACGAGAAGGCAAGGGAAGAGCAGAAAATGCCGGTGAGCGAGCGGTTTTACTGGCGATCTTCTGATGTCAGCTCGCTTCCCCTCCAACCAGTGCGGCGCTTACTTGTCACCTTTCGCGCCCTTTTTCGTCACCGGCACTTGGCCTCCAACCAGTGCGTAGCTTGTTGGTCGTTCGTTCGCGCCCTCCGCACCAATTGGCTGTGGTCTCATCGGTTGGTGGTCAATCAGTGTGTCGCTCCTTTACCTTTCTCACCCCCAATCACAGAGCTCTCTGCCCTTCCTTTGACCAATCGCACGTCCTCCCCAACTCTGCCAATCGGTGTGTTTGTTGCTCGCCCCTCCCCTGGCCCATCACTAGTTCTCCTGGGCGTGGCTCCCAGCCTGCCTAGTCAACGTGTGAAAGCCATGGTGTACCACTGCGCGGCCGCTGCCTGCTCGTCTTTCCGGTCAGTTCTTATGATCAGTCATAGTAAGGGGGGGGTTTAATTAATGTATGCACTAAGGGCCTATCTAATGTCCACAAGAGTGCATTGCCATAAGGGACACAGGTATGATCACCAGGTCTGACACACAGGGGATTTATCTTAGTCCCTAGAACTATTTAACACACGAACATCCTTGTGTGATCACAGGTATACTCTTAATCCGACAAACCGGGCGAAACACAGAAATTACAGGTGAGGTTCCCTATCATGACAGCCGGACACCTATGCAGATCTACCTAAATCTAGATATTCCCCTACCCCAAAATTCATAACAGTATTACAGCCAGGATTTGAACCTTGACAAAGCTGCATAAGTTCGGTAAGTTACCATATCCTTGTTTTTATACTGTAGCAGGAATGACAGTTTAAATCACCTCACAATTTTCCTTTCACCACCTGCAACGATTAAAATTTGAGCAATTTTTTCAAGCAGCAAGCCTCTGAAATTCATAACATCAGTTACCAAAATACATGAGGTAACATCAGTTACCATGTAACATCACTTACCAAAATACAGGGGAGGTAACGTCAGTTACTATGTAACAGTTACCAAAATACAGGGGAGGTAATGTCAGTTACTATGTAACAGTTACCAAAACACGGGACGTAATGTCAGTTACTATATAACAGTTACCAAAATACAGGGGAGGTAGCATCAGTTACCCATACATCTTAAGGAAATAGCTTCAATCTATGAGCCTTCCGATTGTTCGTTCATTATAGATTGGTGTCACGAAGTGGCACCATTCAGTCAATAGATGGTGCCATTTTTGGAATCTATTACTCACAATGCAGCTTTTTTTGTGTGTGTGTACAAGATCTAGGCTCGTGTAAGAGCTAACATTAATCACATAAAAACAAACCGACACATAAAACATATAATAAAGGGAGCGGCAGACAAGATGGGGAGAGAAGGGGAAGCACATAAACACAACATTTGAGAGCAGGGACATCGGGAATGTGTGGGAGGGGGAGGGATTGGGGGAAGGCGGCGTGGGAAGGGGGGGAAAGGTGGGAGAAGTATAAAACACATGGACACGGCTAGGACTTCCAGGAAAGAAGTCGGTATTTCAAAAAAGTGGATCTGGGGTGAATTAGCGGGGGTAGAAAAGATCAAGGTTTTGGATGGGGGAAGATGGATGGTGGTGAACAGCTGTTTTAAAGACCTGGAGGGAGGAGAGGGATTGAAAACAGTGAGGGAGTTTGTTCCAGACGTGGAAGAAAAGAGGAATGAAAGAGTGAAGGTGAATAGAGAGTCTTGATTTTGGCAGTTTAACCATAAGAGGGTTGCTGGCAGATCTTGTGCGACCTGTGGGAATATTTGGGGGACAGAGCACAGAGAGAGCTGGGGGAGATAGGCCGGAGAGGAGTCTGTAGAAGACAGAAAGACCCCCAACCTGCCTGCGGTGAGTGAGTGAAAGGCCCACGGAGTTAGCTTCATCACGGGAGATTCCAATGATTCTGAACGCTTTGGTTTCAACAGCGTGAAGCCGAGCTAGGTGAGATGCAGGAGCACCGGCCCAGAGGGGAGAACAGTATTCCATTGAGGTACGGATGAAAGCCTTGTATGTGGTGAGGAGCTCAGGTGTGCCAAGGAAGGACTTTGCACGACGGAGGATGCCCAGTCCTCCAGATGCGACTGGCTTTGGAGGCCAGATTTGAAATGTGGTTTTCCCAGGAAAGATCATGGCAGACAGTGAGACCCAAAAGCTTGAGTGACAGAACTTCATGGTTGTCCAGTCGGTCCTTTCGGAGAGACATCGTAAGAGTGTGAGATTTGTCAGGATTGAAAGACATGTTCCACTTGTTTGCCCAGTCTGTGATTTTGTCCAGGTCTGCAGAGAGCGAGGAGGCTGCAGATTGCCGATCTGAGGGATGAGGAATGGAGCGGCAGAGAGTGGAGTCATCAGCAAAGACATAGAGAGGATTTTCAGGAGAGTCAGAGAGATCATTGAAGAAGACCAAAAAAAGCACAGGGCCCATAACACTGCCTTGGGGAACTCCAGCCTGAACAGGAAGAGGAGATGAGAGAAACCCATTCAGGGCCACACGTTGACTACAACTAGAGAGGAAGTCTGCCAGCCATGCGTGGAGATTTCCATGGATACCAAAGGAGGAGAGTTTGGTGAGCAGAGCGGGGTGCCAGACAGTACCGAAGGCACGTGATATGTCAAGGGAGACAGCTCTAATTTCCTGTATGGCATTGAGGACCTCCATCCATTGTTGACAGCAGAAGCAGCATGTCCAGAGCAGAGTGACCAGGTCTGAAACCAAATTGATGATTAGAGATCAAGTCATTGGAGAAGAGGAAAGATTTCATATCCTTTTCGAAGCTGTTCCATGCGCTCACGCTTTCGAAGCTAAGTAATTTTTTCACAATTGTGTTTTTGTCGAGACTGTATCTATCTTTCGGTGTGTGTACCTATAGCGTGTCTTTAGGAAAATTTTCGGTGTTAATTTTTCGTACATGTATACACAATCGTCGGTGAATGCGTGTCGAGTATTCTGAGGCCTAGTACTAGTAGGCTTAGGCTACCGTCTCCGACCTTGTGGTTTTTTCTCTCAGCGGTTCGTCAAATGCGCTGCAACTATTTTCGTTCTCTGTTTCGTCCCAGTCGTTCACCCCATACTTCCTTGTATAATATCTCTACTCAAAAAAAAAAAAACCCCAAAAAATATTTCCCTCTCAGTTCTTATTCGTTTATTTGTTGTTCTTATTTGTTCGTTCGTTCTTCTTTCACGTTGTTCGTGATCACGTGGTTAGAAATGTTTAATCTCTCCCCTGAACAACTGTTTTCTGTCATATATTATAACACCTTTTTCTTCTTCTCCAACAAAAGGATGCTTTCATCTAGCTCACCAAATCTATTCATTCCAAAAAAAAATAAAAAATACCATCTCTTACAGTTCCACTTTTCTACATTCCCTAAACTCTCCAGCCCTCCACCCCTCCTTCTGCGTCCTCAAACGTATTTTTGACTCGAAGGTCTCAAACTCATTTTGCAAAAAATGTTCGTTTCCCATGAATCGTACACTTTTCAAAATCCAATCTCACCCCTCCCCTCCAAATCTTCCCCATCACCCCTCCCCTCCATAACTTCCCCATCACCCCTCCCCTCCAAATCTACCCCCTTGCCCCTCCCCTACAAATCTTCCCCATCACCCATCCCTTTCAAATCTTCCCCCTTAACCCTCCCCTCCAAATCTTCCCCATCACCCATCCCTTTCAAATCTTCCCCCTTGCCCCTCCCCTCCAAATCTTCCCCATCACCCCTTCCCTCCAAAACTTCCCCATCACCCCTCCCCTCCATAACTTCCCCATCACCCCTCCCCTCCAAATCTACCCCCTTGCCCCTCCCCTACAAATCTTCCCCATCACCCATCCCTTTCAAATCTCCCCCCTTGCCCCTTCCCTCCCCTCCCTCCTAAACTCCCCCCACACCCCTCCCCTCCGAGACTCTCCCTCGCTCCTCCCCTCCAAGACTCCCCTCTCACCCCTCCTCCTCCTCCTCCTCCTCAAAGCATCCTCCCTGCTTCTTCCCCCTTCCACCTTCATCTCCCCCAACCTCTGCCTCGCTCTTCCCCCTCCTCAAATAACACCTCACTGTGCCTCACCCAATCTCCATCAAACCTTTTGTCCGCCCCATTCTTCCCTTTCTCCAAGCTATTCTGAAATCTCTGACACACCTTCAACAGCTCTCCCTACCTCTTCCTCCTCTTCCACATCTTACCCTACCCCTCCCCCCCCCCCTGTTCTGTATCCGATGCTCCCCCTTCCTCTTCATTAACGGTATGGACCTCAAACATCCGGGGCCTTCGCTCAAACTTGACTGATCTCTCCATACAGGTTGCTTCTGACAAACCAGATGTGATCTGCTTAACAGAAACTTTCCTCCTTCATGATGTCTCTGATGCCTTGGTATCTCTCCCGGGTTACTCCCTCCTCCGGTATGATAGACCTGAGCCTCGTCCTGGAGGTGGGGTTGCTATCTTTAATAAAAAAACTCTTCCTCACTCGCCCTCCACTGCCCTCCTCTCCACCTCACCCCCAGGAATACCTTTGGCTACGGCTTCCCCTTCGCTCTCACCTTTTCGGCCTTTTCCTCATATGTGTGTTGTACCGTCCACCAAACAGTGATGACTCCATCGACATCTCGCTGTCTGATAATATGGACCAACTTCTATCTACCCATCCCAACTCTCTCTTCCTCATATGTGGTGATTTCAATTGTCACCATGCCAGGTGGCTGGGTGTGGGTACCTCTCTCACCAGCCATGGCTCTTCAGCAAAGGACTTCTGCGACTCACTGGGACTGACACAATCTGTCAATTTCCCGACCCGGATCTCAGTCAACGGAGCATCTTCTCTTCTGGACTTGGTTATGACTAACTTCCCTGAAAATGTCTGCTGCTCTTCTTCTGCTCCAATCGGCTCATCTGATCATGTGCTTGTTAAAGTGGACATCTCTCTGACCATTCTCAGAGAGCCTCCTCAGCGTCGACGAGTCTGGCATTTCACTCAGGCCAACTGGCACGGTCTTCAAGCAGCCATCAATCATCTGGACTGGTCTCCCATCTCTACCGCCTCTGACATCAACTCATCCTGGGAATTCTTTCAAAGTAAATTGCTCTCTCTCATGCACAGATTTATCCCTTCTCGTCTTCAGTTGTCATACCCTTCCTCCCGTCCATGGTACACGGAATCTTGTGGTGAGGCTGTTGCCCAGAAACAACTTGCTTTCGTCTCCTGGAAAGCAAATCCAACGGAAGGAAATCTCATTTCCTTTCACAAAGCCCGAAACAAGTGTGTGTCCACCCTCAGGAGAGCCAGGAAACAATATCTCACTGTTCTCAAGACCGAACTCTCTTATCTGTCTCCCTCTTCCAAATCCTCATGGCATCTGGTCAAATCTGTTTCTGGTGTTTGTTCCCCCTCCATCCCCTCCCTCACCTCAAACGGCTACACGGCTGACCGCACGTGAAAAAGCTGAATGCCTCAACTCTGTGTTTGCCTCCAAATCTTGTGTCCCAAACCCATCCCTCTCTGTACCCACCGTACCCAGTCGTACCCAGCTGCTCCTGGACTCTGTGTCCTTTCCTCCTGACAAGGTGGAAAAGTTTCTGTCAACCCTCGACTCTGATTCTGCAACTGGTCCTGACGGCATCAGCCCACGGGTCCTAAAATCATGCTCTTCCGCTCTTTCACTCCCTCTTTCTGTTCTCTTCACCCTCTCTTTTGCTCAAGGTCATCTGCCATCTGCTTGGAAATCAGCCAACATCACCGCTTTGCACAAAAAAGGTGCAAAAACAGATCCTAGCAACTACAGACCAACCAGCCTTCTCCCAATTATTAGCAAAGTCATGGAATCCATCATTGCTTCAGATATGAAATCTTTCCTCTTCTCCAATTGCTTGATCTCTGACCATCAATTTGGTTTCAGACCTGGTCACTCTACAGACGGGAACAGTGGTGAGTTTGAGGTGAAGGTGGGAGTGCATCAGGGGTCGGTACTAAGTCCACCACTATTTGTAGCTGTGATGGAGGTGCCGGCTCAGAACGTAAAGGAGGGTTTACCGTGGGAGTTGTTGTATGCAGATGATCTGGTGTTGATTGCGGAAAGTATGGATGGACTGAAGAAAAAGATGAACAAGTGGAAGGAATGTATGGAGACAAAAGGTCTGAAGGTGAATATCGGAAAGACGAAGGTGATGGCAAGTGGTAAAGCATGTGGTGAGGTGGAAAGAACTGGGAAGTGGCCCTGTGCTGTGTGCAGGAAGGGTGTCGGAGTGAACTCCATTCAATGTACAATGTGCGCTGAGTGGGTTCATCAAAAAATGTCGTGGTCTGAGAGGGTCATTAACCAGTGTGGCAGCTACATTCAAATGTAAGGTGTGCACAGAGGGAGCTGCAGATGGAGGAAATGTTGAGTTGGATCTTGGAGACGGCATGAAGCTGGAAGGTGTGAAAACATTTTGCTACCTCGGAGACATGCTGAATGGAGAAGGTGGATCAGACTCGGCAACGGTTGCTCGAGTGAGATGTGCATGGAAGAAGTTTCGGGAACTGAGTGGCGTGCTGATGAGGAGGGGAGTGTCGTTGAAGCTGAAGGGAAAGGTGTATGCTGCATGTGTGAGAAGTGTTAGGATTTATGGGAGCGAGACATGGGTAATGAACGTAGAGCAGCAACAAAGGGTGGAAATGCGAATGGTTCGACGGATGTGCAGAGTATCGTTGAGAGAGAGGAAGACAAATGATGAATTGCAAAAGATGATGGGAATGGAGCCTGTGATTGATGCTGTGAAGAGGAACAGGTTGAGATGGTTTGGTCATGTGTTGAGGAAGGATGAAAGTGACTGGTTGAGAAGAGTGTTGGAAATGAATGTAGAAGGAAGTAGAGGACGGGGCAGACCGAGAAAGACTTGGCCTAAGATGGTGGAAGAAGAAATGTGGGCAAGGGGGTTAACAAGGAGAGATGCAGAAAATAGGGCAAGATGGAGAAGATTGTCATGGGGACCGCAAGGCTAACCCCCACTCTAGCAGGGAAAATGGCCTTTAAAATGCTTGTTGTTGTTGAGATGTAGATGGAGTCATCACTGTTTGGTGGACGGTACAACACACATATGAACAAGAGGTGGGAGCGAAGGGGAAGCCGGAGCCAGAGGTATTCCTGGGGGTGAGGTGGAGAGAGGGCAGTGCAGGGCGAGTGGGAAAGAGAGTTTTTGATAAAGATAGCAACCCCACCTCCAGGACGAGTCTCAGGTCTATCATTCTATCTATCATCTATCATCTCACTGTCATCTCATCTCACTATCATCTCACTCTATCATCCCACTCAGGAGGGAGTAACCTGGGAGAGATACTAAGGAATCAGAGACATCATGAAGGAGGAAAGTTTCTGTTAAGCAGATCACATCTGGTTTGTCAAAAGCAACCTGTATGGAGAGATCAGTTAAGTTTGAACGAAGGCCCCGGATGTTTAAAGTCCATACCGTTAATGAAGAGGAAGGGGGAGCATCGGATACAGAACAGGGGGGGGGTGGGGGGGGGGGGGGTAGGGTAAGAGGTGGAAGTGGTAGGGAGAGCTGTTGAAGGTGTGTCAGAGATTTCAGAATAGCTCGGAGAAAGGGAAGGATGGGGCGGACAAAAGGTTTGATGGTGATTGGGTGAGGCACAATGAGGTGTTATTTGAGGAGGGGGGAAGAGCGAGGCAGAAGGTTGGGGGAGATGGAGGTGAGAGTTGGAAGGGGGAAGAGCGAGGCAGAAGGTTGGGGGAGATGGAGGTGAGAGTTGGAAGGGGGAAGAAGCAGGGAGGACGCTTTGAGGAGGAGGGGTGAGAGGGGGAAAATGGAGAAGAAATGATGGTGGGGAGATTTGAAGGGGAGGGGCGAGGGGTTAGGAGGGAGTTTTGGAGGGGAGGGATTTGAAAGGGATGGGAGATAGGGGAGATTTGGAGGGGAGGGGTGACGGGGGAGTCTACGATGGGAGGGGTGAGGGGGAGTCTACGAGGGGCAGGGTGTGGGGGGAGTTTAGGAGGGAAGAGGCAAGGGGGAAGATTTGAAAGGGATGGTGATGGGGAGGATTTGGAGGGGAGGGGCAAGGGGGAAGATTTGGAGGGGAGGGGTGATGGGAATTTGGAGGAAGGAGACAGTTTTGAGAGTTCATTCTTGAATGTGGAGAGATAGTGCTTCCTGGCACTCCTGAGACGACACACACTTGTTCCAAGCTTGGTGGAAGGAACTGAGATTGCCTTCAGTTGGATTTCCCTTCCAAGAGGCAAAGGCAAATTGTTTCAGGGCAACTGCCTCACCACAAGATTCAGTGTACCATGGACGGGAGGAGGGGTAAGAGAACTGAAGACGAGATGGGATAAATCTGTGCATGAGAAAGAGCAGTTTGCTTTGGAAGAATTCGCAGGAAGAATTGATGTCAGAGGCAGTAGAGATGGGAGACCAGTCCAGATGATTGATGGTTGCTTGCAGACCGTGCCAGTCAGCCTGAGTGAAATGCCAGACTCGTCGACCCTGAGGAGGCTCTCTGAGAATGGTCAGAGAGATGTCCACAGAGAGAGAGAGAGGAGCGCCGACGGTTGGGTCTAGAGAGAGAGGGAGAGAGGAGTTGCGAGGTTTGGGTCTGGAGAGAGGAGTGGCGAGGGTTGGGTCGAGAGAGAGAGAGGGAGGAACGGCGAGGGTTGGGTCTAGACAGAGAGGGAGAGAGGAGTGGCGAGGTTTGGGTCTAGACAGAGAGGGAGAGAGGAGTGGCGAGGGTTGGGTCGAGAGAGAGAGGGAGGAACGGCGAGGGTTGGGTCTAGAGAGTCGTGGCGAGGATTGGGTCAAGAGAGAGGGCGGCGAGGGTTGGGTCGAGAGAGAGAGTAGTGGCGAGGGTTGGGTCTAGAGAGAGAGGGCGGCGAGGGTTGGGTCTCGAGAGAGAGGAGCGGTGAGGGTTGGGTCTCGAGAGAGAGGAAGGAGCGAGGGTTGGGTCTAGAGAGAGAGAGGGAGCGAGGGTTGGGTCTGGAGAGGGAGAGGAAGGAGAGAGGGTTGGGTCAAGAGAGAGAGAGGAAGGAGCGAGGGTTGGGTCTGGAGAGGGAGAGGAAGGAGCGAGGGTTGGGTCTAGAGAGAGAGAGGAAGGAGCGAGGGTTGGGTCTGGAGAGGGAGAGGAAGGAGCGAGGGTTGGGTCTAGAGAGAGAGAGGAAGGAGTGAGGGTTGGGTCTGGAGAGGGAGAGGAAGGAGCGAGGGTTGGGTCTAGAGAGAGAGAGGAAGGAGTGAGGGTTGGGTCTGGAGAGGGAGAGGAGGAAGGAGCGAGGGTTGGGTCTGGAGAGGGAGAGGAAGGCGTGAGGGTTGGGTCTGGAGAGGGAGAGGAAGGAGTGAGTGTTGGGTCTAGAGCGGGAGAGGAAGGAGTGAGGGTTGGGTCTGGAGAGGGAGAGGAAGGAGCGAGGGTTGGGTCTAGAGCGGGAGAGGAAGGAGCGAGGGTTGAGTCTGGAGAGGGAGAGGAAGGAGCGAGGGTTGGGTCTGGAGAGGGAGAGGAAGGAGTGAGGGTTGGGTCGAGAGAGGAGCGGCAAGGGTTGGGTCTAGAGAGAGAGAGGAAGGAGCGAGGGTTGGGTCTGGAGAGGGAGAGGAAGGAGCGAGGGTTGGGTCTGGAGAGGGAGAGGAAGGAGTGAGGGTTGGGTCTGGAGAGGGAGAGGAAGGAGTGAGGGTTGGGTCTGGAGAGGGAGAGGAAGGAGTGAGGGTTGGGTCTGGAGAGGGAGAGGGAGAGGAAGGAGCGAGGGTTGGGTCTGGAGAGGGAGAGGAAGGAGCGAGGGTTGGGTCTAGAGAGAGGAAGGAGCGAGGGTTGGGTCTAGAGAGAGAGAGGAAGGAGCGAGGGTTGGGTCTGGAGAGGTAGAGGAAAGAGCGAGGATTAGATCTGGAGAGAGAGAGGAAGGAGTGAGGGAGGGAGGAAGGAGTGAGGGAGGGAGGAAGGAGTGAGGGTTGGGTCTGGAGAGAGAGAGGAGGAGCGAGGATTGGGTCTGGAGAGAGAGAGGAAGGAGTGAGGGTTGGGTCTGGAGATAGAGAGGAAGGAGTGAGGGTTGGGTCTAGAGCGGGAGAGGAAGGAGCGAGGGTTGGGTCTGGAGAGGGAGAGGAAGGAGTGAGGGTTGGGTCTGGAGAGGGAGAGGAAGGAGTGAGGGTTGGGTCTGGAGAGGGAGAGGAAGGAGTGAGGGTTGGGTCTTGAGAGGGAGAGGAAGGAGCGAGAGTTGGGTCTGGAGAGGAAGAGGAAGGAGTGAGGGTTGGGTCTGGAGAGGGAGAGGAAGGAGTGAGGTTGGGTCTGGAGAGGGAGAGGAAGGAGTGAGGTTTGGGTCGAGAGAGGGAGAGGAAGAAGTGAGGGTTGGGTCTGGAGAGGGAGAGGAAGGAGTGAGGGTTGGGTCTGGAGAGGGAGAGGAAGGAGTGAGGGTTGGGTCTGGAGAGGGAGAGGAAGGAGCGAGGGTTGGGTCTAGAGAGGGAGAGGAAGGAGTGAGGGTTGGGTCTGGAGAGGGAGAGGAAGGAGTGAGGGTTGGGTCTTGAGAGGGAGAGGAAGGAGCGAGGATTGGGTCTGGAGAGGGAGAGGAAGGAGCGAGGATTGGGTCTGGAGAGGGAGAGGAAGGAGCGAGGGTTGGGTCTGGAGAGAGAGAGAGGAAGGAGTGAGGGTTGGGTCTGGAGAGAGAGAGGAAGGAGCGAGGGTTGGGTCTGGAGAGGGAGAGGAAGGAGTGAGGGTTGGGTCGAGAGAGGGAGAGGAAGGAGTGAGGGTTGGGTCTGGAGATGGAGAGGAAGGAGTGAGGGTTCGGTCAAGAGAGGAAAAGGAAGGAGTGAGGGTTGGGTCAGGAGAGGGAGAGGAAGGAGTGAGGGTTGGGTCTGGAGAGGGAGAGGAAGGAGTGAGGGTTGTGTCTGGAGAGGAAGGAGTGCGGGTTGGGTCTGGAGAGGGAGAGGAAGGAGTGAGGGTTGGGTCTGGAGAGGGAGAGGAAGGAGTGAGGGTTGGGTCGAGAGAGGAGCGGCAAGGGTTGGGTCTAGAGAGAGAGAGGAAGGAGCGAGGGTTGGGTCTGGAGAGGGAGAGGAAGGAGCGAGGGTTGGTCTAGAGAGAGAGGAAGGAGCGAGGGTTGGGTCTGGAGAGGGAGAGGAAGGAGCGAGGGTTGGATCTGGAGAGAGAGAGGAAGGAGTGAGGGAGGAAGGAGTGAGGGTTGGGTCTGGAGAGGGAGAGGAGGAGCGAGGGTTGGGTCTGGAGAGAGAGAGGAAGGAGTGAGGGTTGGGTCTGGAGAGAGAGAGGCAGGAGTGAGGGTTGGGTCTAGAGCGGGAGAGGAAGGAGCGAGGGTTGGGTCTGGAGGGAGAGGAAGGAGTGAGGATTGGGTCTGGAGAGGGAGAGGAAGGAGTGAGGGTTGGGTCGAGAGAGGGAGAGGAAGGAGTGAGGGTTGGGTCTGGAGAGGGAGAGGAAGGAGTGAGGGTTGGGTCTGGAGAGGGAGAGGAAGGAGCGAGGATTGGGTCTAGAGAGGGAGAGGAAGGAGCGAGGGTTGGGTCTGGAGCGAGGGTTGGGTCTGGAGAGGGAGTGAGAGTTGGGTCTGGAGCGGGAAGAGGAAGGAGTGAGGGTTGGGTCTGGAGAGGGAGAGGAAGGAGCGAGGGTTGGGTCTGGAGAGGAAGAGGAAGGAGTGAGGGTTGGGTCGAGAGAGAGAGAGAGGAAGGAGCGAGGGTTGGGTCTGGAGAGGGAGAGGAAGGAGCGAGGGTTGGGTCTGGAGAGGGAGAGGAAGGAGCGAGGGTTGGGTCTGGAGATGGAGAGGAAGGAGTGAGGGTTGGGTCTGGAGAGGGAGAGGAAGGAGTGAGGGTTGGGTCTTGAGAGGGAGAGGAAGGAGCGAGGATTGGGTCTGGAGAGGGAGAGGAAGGAGCGAGGGTTGGGTCTGGAGAGAGAGAGGAAGGAGTGAGGGTTGGGTCTGGAGAGAGAGAGGAAGGAGCGAGGGTTGGGTCTGGAGAGGGAGAGGAAGGAGTGAGGGTTGGGTCGAGAGAGGGAGAGGAAGGAGTGAGGGTTGGGTCTGGAGATGGAGAGGAAGGAGTGAGGGTTCGGTCAAGAGAGGAAAAGGAAGGAGTGAGGGTTGGGTCAGGAGAGGGAGAGGAAGGAGTGAGGGTTGGGTCTGGAGAGGGAGAGGAAGGAGTGAGGGTTGTGTCTGGAGAGGAAGGAGTGCGGGTTGGGTCTGGAGAGGGAGAGGGAGAGGAAGGAGCGAGGGTTGGGTCTAGAGAGGGAGAGGAAGGAGCGAGGATTGGGTCTGGAGAAAGAGAGGGAGCGAGGGTTGGGTCTGGAGAGGGAGAGGAAGGAGCGAGCGTTGGGTCTAGAGAGAGAGAGGAAGGAGCGAGGGTTGGGTCTAGAGAGAGAGAGGGAGCGAGGGTTGGGTCTGGAGAGGGAGAGGAAGGAGCGAGGGTTGGGTCGAGAGAGAGAGAGGAAGGAGCGAGGGTTGGGTCTGGCGAGGGAGAGGAAGGAGCGAGGGTTGGGTCTAGAGAGAGAGAGGAAGGAGCGAGGGTTGGGTCTGGAGAGGGAGAGGAAGGAGCGAGGGTTGGGTCTAGAGAGAAAGAGGAAGGAGTGAGGGTTGGGTCTGGAGAGGGAGAGGAAGGAGCGAGGATTGGGTCTAGAGAGAGAGAGGCATGAGTGAGGGTTGGGTCTGGAGAGGGAGAGGAAGGAGCGAGGGTTGGGTCTGGAGAGGGAGAGGAAGGAGTGAGGGTTGGGTCGAGAGAGGAGCGGCGAGGGTTGGGTCTAGAGAGAGAGAGGAAGGAGCGAGGGTTGGGTCTGGAGAGGGAGAGGGAGAGGAAGGAGCGAGGGTTGGGTCTGGAGAGGGAGAGGAAGGAGCGAGGGTTGGGTCTAGAGAGAGAGAGAGGAAGGAGCGAGGGTTGGGTCTAGAGAGAGAGAGGAAGGAGTGAGGGTTGGGTCTAGAGAGAGAGAGGAAGGAGCGAGGATTAGATCTGGAGAGAGAGAGGAAGGAGTGAGGGAGGAAGGAGTGAGGGTTGGGTCTGGAGAGGGAGAGGAGGAGCGAGGATTGGGTCTGGAGAGAGAGAGGAAGGAGTGAGGATTAGATCTGGAGAGAGAGAGGAAGGAGTGAGGGAGGAAGGAGTGAGGGTTGGGTCTGGAGAGGGAGAGGAGGAGCGAGGATTGGGTCTGGAGAGAGAGAGGAAGGAGTGAGGGAGGAAGGAGTGAGGGTTGGGTCTGGAGAGGGAGAGGAAGGAGCGAGGATTAGATCTGGAGAGAGAGGAAGGAGTGAGGGTTGGGTCTGGAGAGGGAGAGGAGGAGCGAGGATTGGGTCTGGAGAGAGAGAGGAAGGAGTGAGGGTTGGGTCTGGAGAGAGAGAGGAAGGAGTGAGGGTTGGGTCTGGAGAGAGAGAGGAAGGAGTGAGGGTTGGGTCTGGAGAGAGAGAGGAAGGAGTGAGGGTTGGGTCTGGAGAGAGAGAGGAAGGAGTGAGGATTGGGTCTAGAGCGGGAGAGGAAGGAGCGAGGGTTGGGTCTGGAGAGGGAGAGGAAGGAGTGAGGGTTGGGTCTGGAGAGGGAGAGGAAGGAGTGAGGATTGGGTCTAGAGCGGGAGAGGAAGGAGTGAGGATTGGGTCTAGAGCGGGAGAGGAAGGAGTGAGGGTTGGGTCTGGAGAGAGAGAGGAAGGAGTGAGGGTTGGGTCTGGAGAGAGAGAGGAAGGAGTGAGGATTGGGTCTAGAGCGGGAGAGGAAGGAGCGAGGGTTGGGTCTGGAGAGGAAGAGGAGCGGCGAGGGTTGGGTTGAGATGAGGAGGATTAAAACCAATTGGAACGTTGGGAGGTGGAAAATAAAAAAGGAGGAAGGAAGGGAAATGAAGACGTTTGTGCCGTACGATTTGAAATTGACGCGGAATTGTAAACGAAGAGAAAGTAAATTTTGACGATATTCTAATTCGTTTCATAAAGTGATGAGGAAAATAAAATGATGTGAAATAAAGATGGGGCAGGGAAAATAAACCCCAAAATGGAAGAGGAAGAGTGAATGTTGTTTGCAAAGAAGAAGAAGCGGAAATGAAAGTTGAAGGTAAATTAATTTTTTGATCAAAACATGAAACATCTCGTCAGGGAAAGGGGTGTACAAGTCCAACAGGGAGATCTGACGAGCCAAGGATCATTTCGGAATAAACCGTGTCCCCTGTGATCCCCCAAATACCTGGCGGCGTCCATGGAGGCGGCCATGAGCTCACCATCCCCGGACTCAGCCATCGCGCTCAAGTAATTAACGGGAAGAGCTGAAAAAGGCGGGAATGCTGGGAGTAAAATTGGGAAAAGCGAAAGGAAAAAATAAATAAACGAGTGGAGTTGTTTGATCGTAATGAGGTGAGAAAAATAATTGGGAATGTAAGAAAGTGTAAAAGGAATGTGAATGAAATAATTTATACTTGTAGGAATGAAAGGAAATCCAAGGTGTTGCTGCGGTATTATGTTGTTGTTCGCCGGAACGTGCGATGGATCCGCCACGTCTATCATTTGTCATCTCACAATTCATTTGGAACACACTCACCGTTCATGTTTTACCTTTCCTATGTTCGTTTTTATTTCAACATTTTAAAACTTGCTTTTTGTAATGCGCTTATGAACGGTCCTGATAATGACGGTTGAGCGGTGTATAGCTTCTGTGCACTGCTTGCTCGCTTTTTGAATCACGGATTCACGACCTTCAAGTGGTGCGATTTTAAATCGATGCATTAATTATTGTGATTTTAAAGGTGTCCTCCATTAGTTCGGCATTGGCAGGTTATTAATGTTGTTCAAATCGAAAAAACAACAACAAAAAAACTTGTTTTAATGGGATGGCTGAGTTTCTTAAATTCTGAGTGGTTGAATGAATGAATGAACGTTTTAAGGCCATTTTTCCCCGCTGGAGCGGGGGTTAGTCTTGCGGGCCCCATGACAATCATGGTTCCTTGTTTGAGGCAATGTTTTTATGGCCGGATGCCCTTCCTGGCGCCACCCTCTTACGATGTGCAGGGATACAGTGTACCTATTCTAAACCGGAGTACACACCGGGACCGGGTTGAGACATTGCCGGATTAACCATTAGGCAGACAAGGCATGTGCCTTAGGTCCAGCCAAAAATTCGGGCCACAAAAATGGACAAGCAGTTTTCGTCAATTTTTATCATTTTAAACAAATTATTACTAATTTCTGTCCCTGCCACCAATTGCTCAGGAGAACGCTCATTTTCGCAGCTAAACAGAATCAAAGATGTAAAGCGTTCTACTGAAGTGCGGTGCTATGCGCACGACTTGTTTGCCAAGAAGATAAGCAACAACGCGGGTAACCAAAAAGAGTCTTTTTTCCAAAGCTCAACTCTAGCACTAGCACTGACGTGCTCAGGGCTGCGCGCCCCGTGTATATCCCGAGGCCACGCCTACCCCTCGGGCGTGGCCGACACCCTCTTGGTGCGCGGAATGATGTCACCGCGCCAGCGAGCCATCGTATCTGCCACACGCACCCCCCCCAGAATTCCCGCGCACCTGAAGGGTCAGTTTGCGGGGCAAACGGATGACCCGGCCGAAGCGCCCTCTGGCGGCGTCTGGGATGCCGGGGTGTCATCTGGGCTGCCTCCGGCGGCACCTGGGATGGGTGCAGGACCGGGGGAGGTGGGGCGTGCCGGCGGGGCTGGGCGGTGCCGGAGGTCCGCCCGCCGGGGAGCGGCCCGACGCGGGGGCCGAGCCACTGGCGGGGGGTGGTCCACGTCGAGGTGGGCCGGCTTGAGGCGGTCCACGAAAACGCGGTCAGGAGTACCGCCGATGTTGAGGGTGAAGTGTTTCGCCCCGGTCTCCAGCACGCGGAAGGGCCCGTCGTACGGGGGCCGCAGCGGTGTCCGGTGGGTGTCGTGGCGGACAAACACGTACTCCGCCGTGCGAAGCTCCGGGGCGACGTGCGTTGGCGGGCACCCGTGGTGCGCCGTCGGCACCGGGGCAAACCTCCGGGCGGTCTCCTGCAGTGCGGAGCGCTGCTGCACCGCAGACCATGGTGCCGTGGAGTCGGGGAGGAACTCACCCGGCACCCGCAGCGGTTGACCGAAGACCAACTCCGCCGCGGATGCGCGCAGGTCGTCCTTGGGCGCCGTCCGGAGGCCCAGCAGGACCCAGGAGAGCCTGTCGACCCAGCCGCCGTCGCGGAGGGTGGCCCGGAGCGCGGCCTTCAAGGAGCGGTGGAAGCGCTCGCACAGGCCATTGGCCTGGGGGTGGTAGGCCGTGGTGCGGTGCAGCTGGACGACGAGCCCCCGCGCGACCGCCCCCCAGAGCTCCGAGGTGAACTGGGGGCCGCGGTCGGACGAGATGTCCGAGGGGGCGCCGAACCGGGCAACCCAGGTGGTGGTGAACGCCTGCGCGACGTCCGCCGCCGTCGTCGCCGCCAAAGGCACGACCTCCGGCCACCGGGTGGTGCGGGCCACCATGATGAGGACGTGGGTGAAACCCCGCGAGGGGGGCAGAGGTCCCACCAAGTCCACGTGAACGTGGTCGAACCGACGTTCGGGCACCGTGAACGGGGCCAACGGGGCCTGGGTGTGGTGGTGCACCTTCGTGCGCTGGCACGTGAGGCACGTCCTGGTCCAATCCCGGACGGCCTTCCGGAGGCCATGCCAGACTAACTTGTCGGCGACCAGCCTCTGGGAGGCCTTCGTGCCCGGGTGGGACAGGCCGAGGATGGCGTCAAAAACCCGGCGCTGCCAGCCCGTGGGCACGATGGGGCGAGGCCGCCCGAGGGAGACGTCGCACAAGAGGGCCGTGCCCGCGCCGTCGAACGGCACCTCGGTGACGCGGAGGCCCGTGACGGCGGTCCGCAAGGCCTGGACGTCGGGGTCGGCGGTCTGGTCCGCCGCCATCCGGGCATAGTCGATCCCGATGTGGACCGCGTGGGCGACGGACCGGGAAAGGCAATCCGCCACCGGGTTGTCCTTTCCCGTGACGTGCCGCGACGTGCCGGATGTACTCGGACACGGCCGAGAGGTGACGCTGCTGCCGGGCCGACCATGGCTTGGCGACCTTGGCCATCGCGAAGACCAGGGGCTTGTGGTCGACGAAGGCCGTGAACGAACGGCTCTCGAGCAGATGGCGGAAGTGCCGGACCGCCAGGTGAAGCCCGAGCAACTCGCGGTCGAAGGTGCTGTACCGGCGTTCGTGCGGGCGAAGCTGCCGGCTGAAAAACGCCAGCGGTTGCCAAGCACCACGCACCCTTTGCTCCTGCACCGCGCCCACCGCGTAGTCCGACGCGTCGGTGGTGAGGACGATCGGTGCATCGAGCGCCGGGTGCGCGAGCATGGTGGCGTTAGCCAAGGCGAGCTTCGCGCCTGCGAACGCCGCGTCCATCTGCTCAGTCCAAACAACGTCACCTTTGCCCGGCTTCCCCCGGAGGGCCTCGTGCAGGGGGCGCAGGAGCTGGGCGACGCGGGGCAGGAAACGGTGGTAAAAGTTCACCATGCCCAGGAACTGCAGGAGCCCCCTGATCGTGCGGGGGTGCAGAAACCCCTTGACCGCCTCCACCTTTGCCGGTAAGGGGGTGGCCCCGTGCCTGGTGACGCGGTGCCCCAAAAAGTCGATTTCGGTGACGCCGAACCGGCACTTGGCGGGGTTTACGATCAGGCCATGCTGGCCCAGGCGTTCGAAGCGCGTGCGGAGGTGCTCTTCGCGGGACGTGCTTGCGACGAGGATGTCGTCCAGGTAGATGTAAACGCAATCCAAGTCACGCAAGACGCTGTCCATCAACCGTTGGAACGCCTGAGCCGCATTCTTCAACCCGAAGGGCATCCGAAGAAACTCGAAGAGGCCGAATGGTGTAATGACGGCCGTCTTCGGTATGTCCTCCGGGCTTGACGGGGACCTGGTGGTATCTGCGGATGAGGTCCACCTTAGAAAAGAAGGACATTTTCTCCAACCGGGCAGAAAAGTCCTGAATGTGAGGGACCGGGTAGCGGTCGGGGGTGGTGGCATCGTTGAGGCGGCGGTAGTCTCCGCACGGCCGCCATCCCCCGCCGGGCTTCGGCACGATGTGCAGTGGCGACGCCCAAGCGCTCTTGGAGCGCCGTACGATGCCCAGCCGCTCCAGCGTAGCGAACTCCGCCTTCGCCACCGCGAGCTTCGTCGGCTCGAGGCGGCGTGCCCGGGCGTAGACCGGTGGCCCGACGGTGGGGATGTGATGTTCCACCCCGTGCTTGACGGCCACCGCCGAGAAGGTGGGCCGCGTGAGGGCCGGGAAGCTGGCGAGGAGGCGGGTGAACTCGTCCGCTGCCGGAAGCGTACAGACCAACCTCGCCGGGACCGAACCGCTCAGCAAGCCGCTTGGCGAGCCGCTCGGTGAGCCGCTGAGGGAGCTGCCCAACGAACTGCTCAGCGCGCAAGCAAGCGAGCTGAACGTTTCGGCCTGGACGAGGCGTCTGTGCTTCACGTCCACCAACAACCCATTTGCACATAGGAAGTCCACACCGAGCAATGCCATGGGCACGCTGGCGGTTACGAACGTCCATTGAAAGCGTTGCCCTCCGAACCGCAGGGAGAGGCAGCGCTTCCCGAATGTGCGTATGGGTGTACCGTTGGCTGCAAACAACGCGGGGCCCCAGCCCGCGGTTCACTTGTCGGACGTGGAGGCGGGGATAACGCTCACCTGTGCGCCTGTGTCGCAGAGGAAGCGACGCCCGGACAAGGTGTCTGTGACAAAAAGGAGGCTGCCGGAAAGGCCAACGCTCAAAGCCGCTACCGAGCGCCGGCCCGGGTGTTTCCCGACTTGCCAAACGAGCACGGTGGGCAACAATTCCTAGCCTTGTGGCCAAACCTGGCGTGGAAACGGCACCAGGTTTGCGGCGGAGGTGGAGGCCGCGGCTTTCGCGGTGGTGGTGGGTGGGGCGTGGCGGCGGTCACGAGGTGTGCATCGGCATCAGCCTTGGGATCCACGAGGTGTGCAGCAGCATCAACCTTCGGGATCCGCGACGCCCGCACCGACTCTCGCCCGCGGGTCACAAGCCGCGAAAAACTTGGCGGCCTGGATGGCCAGAGCGCGGGGTTCCTTTATTTTGGAACCGGCCAACGCGAGGCGTACCTGTGCTGGTAGCTGGCGTAGAAAGAGCGCCCGGAATAAAAAATCCGGGGCTTTGTCACCCAGCAGCGACAGCATGTAGTTCATCCGGACCGATGGTCGTGTGTCGCCGAGTTCGGGAAGGTCCAGGAGGCGGTCGGCCCGTTCGCACTCCGTGAGGCCGAACGTGGCGATTAGGAGACGCTTGAGCGCCTCGTACCTGTGGTCGGCCGGTGGGTTCCGCAGGACGGACACGACTCGGGCGGCTGTGCCGGGCCCGAGGGCGGCGATGACGTGGTAATAACGCGTCTCATCCGCCGTTACACCTCAAAGTTGGAGCTGTGCCTCGGCCTGCATGAACCATACCTCGGCCTGAGCTTCCCAAAACTCAGGGAGCTTCACCGCGACCGCGTTGTTTGACATGGCGCGTTCTGTTGGTCAGCGGCGGCTGAACCAGCATCGAGGTCACCAGTGAAGTGCGGTGCTATGCGCACGACTTGTTTGCCAAGAAGATAAGCAACAACGCGGGTAACCAAAAAGAGTCTTTATTCCAATGCTCAACTATAGCACTGACGTGCTCGGGGCTGCGCGCCCCGTGTATATCCCGAGACCACGCCTACCCCTCGGGCGTGGCCGACACCCTCTTGGTGCGCGGAATGATGTCACCGCGCCAGCGAGCCATCGTGTCCGCCACACTACCATGCATCAACAGCGTCTTGGTGCGTGCGCCCTTTTGTGCATTGAAAGTGATTTGCTCCGAGAACTGGACTTCAGTTCCGTAATTGAAGAGTTTGCAGTTGTAAACGCGCGCAAGGTTATAATCTAAGGTCTATTAAACTGTAAAGCAAAGTGCCAAATCTGTGCGTGTTTTGTCATGCATATATTCATACACTGCAAATTGTATAGACGAAACTAGTTTGAAATTAGTTTCTTTTCACATTAAATATTTGTCTTTTTTATTATTAAATATTTTGTTCATGAATCGGGTCATCTTTTGTCTGGGGTCCATTTCCATGAGCCCGAGATCTCATTTAAATTGTTCAGGCCATTCTTTAAAATTTCAAAATGTGCCTTAGGGCCAGCCGAGGCTTAATCCGGCACTGGGTTGAGACTCATAAATTCTGTGTGGTTGAGAGTCATCAATTCTGGGTGGTTAAGAGTCTTAAATTATGTGTGGTTGAGACTCATCAATTCTGAGTGGTTAAGAGTCTTAAATTATGTGTGGTTGAGACTCAAAATTCCAAGTGGTTGAGCGTCTTAAATTCTGTGTGGTTGACTCATAAATTCTGAGTGGTTGAGACTCATCAATTCTGTGTGGATGAGAGTTATAAGATCTGAGTGGTTGAGAGTCATAAATTCTGTGTGGATGAGAGTTTTAAATTCTGAGTGGTTGAGAGTCTTAAATTCTGCGTGCTTGAGAGTCTTAAATTCTGTGTGGTTGAGGGTTTTAAATTCTGTGTGCTTGAGAGTCTTAAATTCTGTGTGGTTGAGGGTTTTAAATTCTGTGTGGTTGAGGGTTTTAAATTCTGTGTGGTTGAGGGTTTTAAATTCTAAGTGCTTGAGAGTCTTAAATTCTGTGTGCTTGAGAGTCTTAAATTCTGTGTGGTTGAGGGTTTTAAATTCTGAGTGCTTGAGAGTCTCAAATTCTGTGTGGTTGAGGGTTTTAAATTCTGTGTACTTGAGAGTCTCAAATTCTGTGTGGTTGAGGGTTTTAAATTCTGTGTGGTTGAGGGTTTTAAATTCTGAGTGCTTGAGAGTCTTAAATTCTGTGTGCTTGAGAGTCTTAAATTCTGTGTGGTTGAGGGTTTTAAATTCTGTGTACTTGAGAGTCTCAAATTCTGTGTGGTTGAGGGTTTTAAATTCTGTGTGCTTGAGAGTCTTAAATTCTGTGTGGTTGAGGGTTTTAAATTCTGAGGGCTTGAGAGTCTTAAATTCTGTGTGGTTGAGGGTTTTAAATTCTGTGTGCTTGAGAGTCTTAAATTCTGAGTGCTTGAGAGTCTTAAATTCTGTGTGCTTGAGAGTCTTAAATTCTGTGTACTTGAGAGTCTTAAATTCTGAGTGCTTGAGAGTCTTAAATTCTGTGTGGTTGAGGGTTTTAAATTCTGAGTGCTTGAGAGTCTTAAATTCTGAGTGCTTGAGAGTCTTAAATTCTGTGTGCTTGAGAGTCTTAAATTCTGTGTACTTGAGAGTCTTAAATTCTGAGTGCTTGAGAGTCTTAAATTCTGTGTGGTTGAGGGTTTTAAATTCTGAGTGCTTGAGAGTCTTAAATTCTGAGTGCTTGAGAGTCTTAAATTCTGTGTGCTTGAGAGTCTTAAATTCTGTGTACTTGAGAGTCTTAAATTCTGAGTGCTTGAGAGTCTTAAATTCTGTGTGGTTGAGGGTTTTAAATTCTGAGTGCTTGAGAGTCTTAAATTCTGTGTGGTTGAGGGTTTTAAATTCTGTGTGCTTGAGAGTCTTAAATTCTGAGTGCTTGAGAGTCTTAAATTCTGTGTGCTTGAGAGTCTTAAATTCTGAGTGCTTGAGAGTCTTAAATTCTGTGTGGTTGAGGGTTTTAAATTCTGTGTGCTTGAGAGTCTTAAATTCTGAGTGCTTGAGAGTCTTAAATTCTGAGTGCTTGAGAGTCTTAAATTCTGTGTGCTTGAGGGTTTTAAATTCTGAGTGCTTGAGAGTCTTAAATTCTGTGTGGTTGAGGGTTTTAAATTCTGAGTGCTTGAGAGTCTTAAATTCTGTGTGGTTGAGGGTTTTAAATTCTGAGTGCTTGAGAGCCTCAAATTCTGTGTGGTTGAGGGTTTTAAATTCTGTGTGGTTGAGGGTTTTAAATTCTGTGTGGTTGAGGGTTTTAAATTCTGTGTGCTTGAGAGTCTTAAATTCTGTGTGCTTGAGAGTCTCAAATTCTGTGTGGTTGAGGGTTTTAAATTCTGTGTGGTTGAGGGTTTTAAATTCTGAGTGCTTGAGAGTCTTAAATTCTGTGTGCTTGAGGGTTTTAAATTCTGTGTGCTTGAGAGTCTTAAATTCTGAGTGCTTGAGAGTCTTAAATTCTGTGTGGTTGAGGGTTTTAAATTCTGAGTGCTTGAGAGTCTTAAATTCTGTGTGCTTGAGGGTTTTAAATTCTGTGTGCTTGAGAGTCTTAAATTCTGTGTGCTTGAGAGTCTTAAATTCTGAGTGCTTGAGAGTCTTAAATTCTGTGTGGTTGAGGGTTTTAAATTCTGAGTGCTTGAGAGTCTTAAATTCTGTGTGCTTGAGGGTTTTAAATTCTGTGTGCTTGAGAGTCTTAAATTCTGTGTGGTTGAGAGTCTTAAATTCTGAGTGCTTGAGAGTCTTAAATTCTGTGTGGTTGAGGGTTTTAAATTCTGTGTGGTTGAGGGTTTTAAATTCTGTGTGCTTGAGAGTCTTAAATTCTGAGTGCTTGAGAGTCTTAAATTCTGTGTGGTTGAGGGTTTTAAATTCTGTGTGGTTGAGGGTTTTAAATTCTGTGTGGTTGAGAGTCTTAAATTCTGTGTGGTTGAGGGTTTTAAATTCTGTGTGGTTGAGGGTTTTAAATTCTGAGTGCTTGAGAGTCTTAAATTCTGTGTGGTTGAGGGTTTTAAATTCTGTGTGCTTGAGAGTCTTAAATTCTGAGTGCTTGAGAGTCTTAAATTCTGTGTGGTTGAGGGTTTTAAATTCTGAGTGCTTGAGAGTCTTAAATTCTGTGTGCTTGAGGGTTTTAAATTCTGTGTGCTTGAGAGTCTTAAATTCTGTGTGGTTGAGGGTTTTAAATTCTGTGTGCTTGAGAGTCTTAAATTCTGAGTGCTTGAGAGTCTTAAATTCTGTGTGGTTGAGGGTTTTAAATTCTGAGTGCTTGAGAGTCTTAAATTCTGTGTGCTTGAGGGTTTTAAATTCTGTGTGGTTGAGAGTCTTAAATTCTGTGTGCTTGAGAGTCTTAAATTCTGTGTGCTTGAGAGTCTTAAATTCTGTGTGGTTGAGGGTTTTAAATTCTGTGTGGTTGAGGGTTTTAAATTCTGTGTGGTTGAGGGTTTTAAATTCTGAGTGCTTGAGAGTCTCAAATTCTGTGTGGTTGAGGGTTTTAAATTCTGTGTGGTTGAGAGTTAAATTCTGAGTGGATGAGAGTTTTAAATTCTGAGTGGTTGAGAGTTAAATTCTGAGTGGATGAGAGTTTTAAATTCTGAGTGCTTGAGAGTCTCAAATTCTGTGTGGTTGAGAGTCTTAAATTCTGTGTGGTTGAGGGTTTTAAATTCTGAGTGCTTGAGAGTCTCAAATTCTGTGTGGTTGAGGGTTTTAAATTCTGTGTGCTTGAGAGTCTCAAATTCTGTGTGGTTGAGGGTTTTAAATTCTGAGTGCTTGAGAGTCTCAAATTCTGTGTGGTTGAGGGTTTTAAATTCTGTGTGGTTGAGGGTTTTAAATTATGTGTGGTTGAGGGTTTTAAATTCTGTGTGCTTGAGAGTCTCAAATTCTGTGTGGTTGAGGGTTTTAAATTCTGTGTGGTTGAGGGTTTTAAATTCTGAGTGCTTGAGAGTCTTAAATTCTGTGTGCTTGAGGGTTTTAAATTCTGTGTGCTTGAGAGTCTTAAATTCTGAGTGCTTGAGAGTCTTAAATTCTGTGTGGTTGAGGGTTTTAAATTCTGAGTGCTTGAGAGTCTTAAATTCTGTGTGCTTGAGGGTTTTAAATTCTGTGTGCTTGAGAGTCTTAAATTCTGTGTGCTTGAGAGTCTTAAATTCTGAGTGCTTGAGAGTCTTAAATTCTGTGTGGTTGAGGGTTTTAAATTCTGAGTGCTTGAGAGTCTTAAATTCTGTGTGGTTGAGAGTCTTAAATTCTGAGTGCTTGAGAGTCTTAAATTCTGTGTGGTTGAGGGTTTTAAATTCTGTGTGGTTGAGGGTTTTAAATTCTGTGTGCTTGAGAGTCTTAAATTCTGAGTGCTTGAGAGTCTTAAATTCTGTGTGGTTGAGGGTTTTAAATTCTGTGTGGTTGAGGGTTTTAAATTCTGTGTGGTTGAGAGTCTTAAATTCTGTGTGGTTGAGGGTTTTAAATTCTGTGTGGTTGAGGGTTTTAAATTCTGAGTGCTTGAGAGTCTTAAATTCTGTGTGGTTGAGGGTTTTAAATTCTGTGTGCTTGAGAGTCTTAAATTCTGAGTGCTTGAGAGTCTTAAATTCTGTGTGGTTGAGGGTTTTAAATTCTGAGTGCTTGAGAGTCTTAAATTCTGTGTGGTTGAGGGTTTTAAATTCTGTGTGCTTGAGGGTTTTAAATTCTGTGTGCTTGAGAGTCTTAAATTCTGTGTGGTTGAGGGTTTTAAATTCTGTGTGCTTGAGGGTTTTAAATTCTGTGTGCTTGAGGGTTTTAAATTCTGTGTGCTTGAGGGTTTTAAATTCTGTGTGCTTGAGAGTCTTAAATTCTGTGTGGTTGAGGGTTTTAAATTCTGTGTGCTTGAGAGTCTTAAATTCTGAGTGCTTGAGAGTCTTAAATTCTGTGTGGTTGAGGGTTTTAAATTCTGAGTGCTTGAGAGTCTTAAATTCTGTGTGCTTGAGGGTTTTAAATTCTGTGTGGTTGAGAGTCTTAAATTCTGTGTGCTTGAGAGTCTTAAATTCTGTGTGCTTGAGAGTCTTAAATTCTGTGTGGTTGAGGGTTTTAAATTCTGTGTGGTTGAGGGTTTTAAATTCTGTGTGGTTGAGGGTTTTAAATTCTGAGTGCTTGAGAGTCTCAAATTCTGTGTGGTTGAGGGTTTTAAATTCTGTGTGGTTGAGAGTTAAATTCTGAGTGGATGAGAGTTTTAAATTCTGAGTGGTTGAGAGTTAAATTCTGAGTGGATGAGAGTTTTAAATTCTGAGTGCTTGAGAGTCTCAAATTCTGTGTGGTTGAGAGTCTTAAATTCTGTGTGGTTGAGGGTTTTAAATTCTGAGTGCTTGAGAGTCTCAAATTCTGTGTGGTTGAGGGTTTTAAATTCTGTGTGCTTGAGAGTCTCAAATTCTGTGTGGTTGAGGGTTTTAAATTCTGAGTGCTTGAGAGTCTCAAATTCTGTGTGGTTGAGGGTTTTAAATTCTGTGTGGTTGAGGGTTTTAAATTCTGTGTGGTTGAGGGTTTTAAATTCTGAGTGCTTGAGAGTCTCAAATTCTGTGTGGTTGAGGGTTTTAAATTCTGTGTGCTTGAGAGTCTTAAATTCTGTGTGGTTGAGGGTTTTAAATTATGTGTGGTTGAGGGTTTTAAATTCTGTGTGCTTGAGAGTCTTAAATTCTGTGTACTTGAGAGTCTTAAATTCTGTGTGGTTGAGGGTTTTAAATTCTGTGTGCTTGAGAGTCTTAAATTCTGTGTACTTGAGAGTCTTAAATTCTGTGTGGTTGAGGGTTTTAAATTCTGAGTGCTTGAGAGTCTTAAATTCTGTGTGGTTGAGGGTTTTAAATTCTGTGTGCTTGAGAGTCTTAAATTCTGAGTGCTTGAGAGTCTTAAATTCTGTGTGCTTGAGAGTCTTAAATTCTGAGTGCTTGAGAGTCTTAAATTCTGTGTGCTTGAGAGTCTTAAATTCTGAGTGCTTGAGAGTCTTAAATTCTGTGTGGTTGAGGGTTTTAAATTCTGTGTGGTTGAGGGTTTTAAATTCTGTGTGCTTGAGAGTCTTAAATTCTGTGTACTTGAGAGTCTTAAATTCTGTGTGCTTGAGAGTCTTAAATTCTGAGTGCTTGAGAGTCTTAAATTCTGTGTGCTTGAGAGTCTTAAATTCTGAGTGCTTGAGAGTCTTAAATTCTGTGTGGTTGAGGGTTTTAAATTCTGTGTGGTTGAGGGTTTTAAATTCTGTGTGCTTGAGAGTCTTAAATTCTGAGTGCTTGAGAGTCTTAAATTCTGTGTGGTTGAGGGTTTTAAATTCTGTGTGGTTGAGGGTTTTAAATTCTGAGTGCTTGAGAGTCTTAAATTCTGTGTACTTGAGAGTCTTAAATTCTGTGTGGTTGAGGGTTTTAAATTCTGTGTGCTTGAGAGTCTTAAATTCTGTGTACTTGAGAGTCTTAAATTCTGAGTGCTTGAGAGTCTTAAATTCTGTGTGGTTGAGGGTTTTAAATTCTGAGTGCTTGAGAGTCTTAAATTCTGTGTGGTTGAGGGTTTTAAATTCTGAGTGCTTGAGAGTCTTAAATTCTGTGTGGTTGAGGGTTTTAAATTCTGTGTGCTTGAGAGTCTTAAATTCTGAGTGCTTGAGAGTCTTAAATTCTGTGTGGTTGAGGGTTTTAAATTCTGTGTGGTTGAGGGTTTTAAATTCTGAGTGCTTGAGAGTCTTAAATTCTGTGTACTTGAGAGTCTTAAATTCTGTGTGGTTGAGGGTTTTAAATTCTGTGTGCTTGAGAGTCTTAAATTCTGTGTACTTGAGAGTCTTAAATTCTGAGTGCTTGAGAGTCTTAAATTCTGTGTGGTTGAGGGTTTTAAATTCTGAGTGCTTGAGAGTCTTAAATTCTGTGTGGTTGAGGGTTTTAAATTCTGTGTGCTTGAGAGTCTTAAATTCTGAGTGCTTGAGAGTCTTAAATTCTGTGTGCTTGAGAGTCTTAAATTCTGAGTGCTTGAGAGTCTTAAATTCTGTGTGGTTGAGGGTTTTAAATTCTGTGTGCTTGAGAGTCTTAAATTCTGAGTGCTTGAGAGTCTTAAATTCTGTGTGCTTGAGAGTCTTAAATTCTGTGTGCTTGAGAGTCTTAAATTCTGAGTGCTTGAGAGTCTTAAATTCTGTGTGGTTGAGGGTTTTAAATTCTGTGTGCTTGAGAGTCTTAAATTCTGAGTGCTTGAGAGTCTTAAATTCTGTGTGCTTGAGGGTTTTAAATTCTGAGTGCTTGAGAGTCTTAAATTCTGTGTGGTTGAGGGTTTTAAATTCTGAGTGCTTGAGAGTCTTAAATTCTGTGTGGTTGAGGGTTTTAAATTCTGAGTGCTTGAGAGTCTCAAATTCTGTGTGGTTGAGGGTTTTAAATTCTGTGTGCTTGAGAGTCTTAAATTCTGTGTGGTTGAGGGTTTTAAATTCTGTGTGGTTGAGGGTTTTAAATTCTGTGTGCTTGAGAGTCTTAAATTCTGTGTGCTTGAGAGTCTCAAATTCTGTGTGGTTGAGGGTTTTAAATTCTGTGTGGTTGAGGGTTTTTAAATTCTGAGTGCTTGAGAGTCTTAAATTCTGAGTGCTTGAGAGTCTTAAATTCTGTGTGCTTGAGAGTTTTAAATTCTGAGTGCTTGAGGGTTTTAAATTCTGAGTGCTTGAGAGTCTTAAATTCTGTGTGCTTGAGGGTTTTAAATTCTGTGTGCTTGAGAGTCTTAAATTCTGAGTGCTTGAGAGTCTTAAATTCTGTGTGGTTGAGGGTTTTAAATTCTGTGTGGTTGAGGGTTTTAAATTCTGTGTGCTTGAGAGTCTTAAATTCTGTGTGGTTGAGGGTTTTAAATTCTGTGTGGTTGAGGGTTTTAAATTCTGTGTGGTTGAGAGTCTTAAATTCTGTGTGGTTGAGGGTTTTAAATTCTGTGTGGTTGAGGGTTTTAAATTCTGAGTGCTTGAGAGTCTTAAATTCTGTGTGCTTGAGAGTCTTAAATTCTGTGTGCTTGAGGGTTTTAAATTCTGTGTGCTTGAGAGTCTTAAATTCTGAGTGCTTGAGAGTCTTAAATTCTGTGTGCTTGAGGGTTTTAAATTCTGTGTGCTTGAGAGTCTTAAATTCTGTGTGGTTGAGGGTTTTAAATTCTGAGTGCTTGAGAGTCTTAAATTCTGTGTGGTTGAGGGTTTTAAATTCTGAGTGCTTGAGAGTCTTAAATTCTGTGTGCTTGAGGGTTTTAAATTCTGTGTGCTTGAGAGTCTTAAATTCTGTGTGGTTGAGGGTTTTAAATTCTGTGTGCTTGAGAGTCTTAAATTCTGAGTGCTTGAGAGTCTTAAATTCTGTGTGGTTGAGGGTTTTAAATTCTGAGTGCTTGAGAGTCTTAAATTCTGTGTGCTTGAGGGTTTTAAATTCTGTGTGGTTGAGAGTCTTAAATTCTGTGTGCTTGAGAGTCTTAAATTCTGTGTGCTTGAGAGTCTTAAATTCTGTGTGGTTGAGGGTTTTAAATTCTGTGTGGTTGAGGGTTTTAAATTCTGTGTGGTTGAGGGTTTTAAATTCTGAGTGCTTGAGAGTCTCAAATTCTGTGTGGTTGAGGGTTTTAAATTCTGTGTGGTTGAGAGTTAAATTCTGAGTGGATGAGAGTTTTAAATTCTGAGTGGTTGAGAGTTAAATTCTGAGTGGATGAGAGTTTTAAATTCTGAGTGCTTGAGAGTCTCAAATTCTGTGTGGTTGAGAGTCTTAAATTCTGTGTGGTTGAGGGTTTTAAATTCTGAGTGCTTGAGAGTCTCAAATTCTGTGTGGTTGAGGGTTTTAAATTCTGTGTGCTTGAGAGTCTCAAATTCTGTGTGGTTGAGGGTTTTAAATTCTGAGTGCTTGAGAGTCTCAAATTCTGTGTGGTTGAGGGTTTTAAATTCTGTGTGGTTGAGGGTTTTAAATTCTGTGTGGTTGAGGGTTTTAAATTCTGAGTGCTTGAGAGTCTCAAATTCTGTGTGGTTGAGGGTTTTAAATTCTGTGTGCTTGAGAGTCTTAAATTCTGTGTGGTTGAGGGTTTTAAATTATGTGTGGTTGAGGGTTTTAAATTCTGTGTGCTTGAGAGTCTTAAATTCTGTGTACTTGAGAGTCTTAAATTCTGTGTGCTTGAGAGTCTCAAATTCTGTGTGGTTGAGGGTTTTAAATTCTGTGTGGTTGAGGGTTTTAAATTCTGAGTGCTTGAGAGTCTTAAATTCTGTGTGCTTGAGGGTTTTAAATTCTGTGTGCTTGAGAGTCTTAAATTCTGAGTGCTTGAGAGTCTTAAATTCTGTGTGGTTGAGGGTTTTAAATTCTGAGTGCTTGAGAGTCTTAAATTCTGTGTGCTTGAGGGTTTTAAATTCTGTGTGCTTGAGAGTCTTAAATTCTGTGTGCTTGAGAGTCTTAAATTCTGAGTGCTTGAGAGTCTTAAATTCTGTGTGGTTGAGGGTTTTAAATTCTGAGTGCTTGAGAGTCTTAAATTCTGTGTGCTTGAGGGTTTTAAATTCTGTGTGCTTGAGAGTCTTAAATTCTGTGTGGTTGAGAGTCTTAAATTCTGAGTGCTTGAGAGTCTTAAATTCTGTGTGGTTGAGGGTTTTAAATTCT
The DNA here is from genome assembly GCF_964187855.1 of Myxine glutinosa. Taxonomy (NCBI): domain Eukaryota; kingdom Metazoa; phylum Chordata; class Myxini; order Myxiniformes; family Myxinidae; genus Myxine; species Myxine glutinosa. Next base: position 4,542,253 of record NC_136262.1, on the reverse strand, counting down.
GTGTGGTTGAGGGTTTTAAATTCTGTGTGCTTGAGAGTCTTAAATTCTGAGTGCTTGAGAGTCTTAAATTCTGTGTGGTTGAGGGTTTTAAATTCTGTGTGGTTGAGGGTTTTAAATTCTGTGTGGTTGAGAGTCTTAAATTCTGTGTGGTTGAGGGTTTTAAATTCTGTGTGGTTGAGGGTTTTAAATTCTGTGTGCTTGAGAGTCTTAAATTCTGAGTGCTTGAGAGTCTTAAATTCTGTGTGGTTGAGGGTTTTAAATTCTGAGTGCTTGAGAGTCTTAAATTCTGTGTGGTTGAGGGTTTTAAATTCTGTGTGCTTGAGGGTTTTAAATTCTGTGTGCTTGAGAGTCTTAAATTCTGTGTGGTTGAGGGTTTTAAATTCTGTGTGCTTGAGGGTTTTAAATTCTGTGTGCTTGAGGGTTTTAAATTCTGTGTGCTTGAGGGTTTTAAATTCTGTGTGCTTGAGAGTCTTAAATTCTGTGTGGTTGAGGGTTTTAAATTCTGTGTGCTTGAGAGTCTTAAATTCTGAGTGCTTGAGAGTCTTAAATTCTGTGTGGTTGAGGGTTTTAAATTCTGAGTGCTTGAGAGTCTTAAATTCTGTGTGCTTGAGGGTTTTAAATTCTGTGTGGTTGAGAGTCTTAAATTCTGTGTGCTTGAGAGTCTTAAATTCTGTGTGCTTGAGAGTCTTAAATTCTGTGTGGTTGAGGGTTTTAAATTCTGTGTGGTTGAGGGTTTTAAATTCTGTGTGGTTGAGGGTTTTAAATTCTGAGTGCTTGAGAGTCTCAAATTCTGTGTGGTTGAGGGTTTTAAATTCTGTGTGGTTGAGAGTTAAATTCTGAGTGGATGAGAGTTTTAAATTCTGAGTGGTTGAGAGTTAAATTCTGAGTGGATGAGAGTTTTAAATTCTGAGTGCTTGAGAGTCTCAAATTCTGTGTGGTTGAGAGTCTTAAATTCTGTGTGGTTGAGGGTTTTAAATTCTGAGTGCTTGAGAGTCTCAAATTCTGTGTGGTTGAGGGTTTTAAATTCTGTGTGCTTGAGAGTCTCAAATTCTGTGTGGTTGAGGGTTTTAAATTCTGAGTGCTTGAGAGTCTCAAATTCTGTGTGGTTGAGGGTTTTAAATTCTGTGTGGTTGAGGGTTTTAAATTCTGTGTGGTTGAGGGTTTTAAATTCTGAGTGCTTGAGAGTCTCAAATTCTGTGTGGTTGAGGGTTTTAAATTCTGTGTGCTTGAGAGTCTTAAATTCTGTGTGGTTGAGGGTTTTAAATTATGTGTGGTTGAGGGTTTTAAATTCTGTGTGCTTGAGAGTCTTAAATTCTGTGTACTTGAGAGTCTTAAATTCTGTGTGGTTGAGGGTTTTAAATTCTGTGTGCTTGAGAGTCTTAAATTCTGTGTACTTGAGAGTCTTAAATTCTGTGTGGTTGAGGGTTTTAAATTCTGAGTGCTTGAGAGTCTTAAATTCTGTGTGGTTGAGGGTTTTAAATTCTGTGTGCTTGAGAGTCTTAAATTCTGAGTGCTTGAGAGTCTTAAATTCTGTGTGCTTGAGAGTCTTAAATTCTGAGTGCTTGAGAGTCTTAAATTCTGTGTGCTTGAGAGTCTTAAATTCTGAGTGCTTGAGAGTCTTAAATTCTGTGTGGTTGAGGGTTTTAAATTCTGTGTGGTTGAGGGTTTTAAATTCTGTGTGCTTAAGAGTCTTAAATTCTGTGTACTTGAGAGTCTTAAATTCTGTGTGCTTGAGAGTCTTAAATTCTGAGTGCTTGAGAGTCTTAAATTCTGTGTGCTTGAGAGTCTTAAATTCTGAGTGCTTGAGAGTCTTAAATTCTGTGTGGTTGAGGGTTTTAAATTCTGTGTGGTTGAGGGTTTTAAATTCTGTGTGCTTGAGAGTCTTAAATTCTGAGTGCTTGAGAGTCTTAAATTCTGTGTGGTTGAGGGTTTTAAATTCTGTGTGGTTGAGGGTTTTAAATTCTGAGTGCTTGAGAGTCTTAAATTCTGTGTACTTGAGAGTCTTAAATTCTGTGTGGTTGAGGGTTTTAAATTCTGTGTGCTTGAGAGTCTTAAATTCTGTGTACTTGAGAGTCTTAAATTCTGAGTGCTTGAGAGTCTTAAATTCTGTGTGGTTGAGGGTTTTAAATTCTGAGTGCTTGAGAGTCTTAAATTCTGTGTGGTTGAGGGTTTTAAATTCTGAGTGCTTGAGAGTCTTAAATTCTGTGTGGTTGAGGGTTTTAAATTCTGTGTGCTTGAGAGTCTTAAATTCTGAGTGCTTGAGAGTCTTAAATTCTGTGTGGTTGAGGGTTTTAAATTCTGTGTGGTTGAGGGTTTTAAATTCTGAGTGCTTGAGAGTCTTAAATTCTGTGTACTTGAGAGTCTTAAATTCTGTGTGGTTGAGGGTTTTAAATTCTGTGTGCTTGAGAGTCTTAAATTCTGTGTACTTGAGAGTCTTAAATTCTGAGTGCTTGAGAGTCTTAAATTCTGTGTGGTTGAGGGTTTTAAATTCTGAGTGCTTGAGAGTCTTAAATTCTGTGTGGTTGAGGGTTTTAAATTCTGTGTGCTTGAGAGTCTTAAATTCTGAGTGCTTGAGAGTCTTAAATTCTGTGTGCTTGAGAGTCTTAAATTCTGAGTGCTTGAGAGTCTTAAATTCTGTGTGGTTGAGGGTTTTAAATTCTGTGTGCTTGAGAGTCTTAAATTCTGAGTGCTTGAGAGTCTTAAATTCTGTGTGCTTGAGAGTCTTAAATTCTGTGTGCTTGAGAGTCTTAAATTCTGAGTGCTTGAGAGTCTTAAATTCTGTGTGGTTGAGGGTTTTAAATTCTGTGTGCTTGAGAGTCTTAAATTCTGAGTGCTTGAGAGTCTTAAATTCTGTGTGCTTGAGGGTTTTAAATTCTGAGTGCTTGAGAGTCTTAAATTCTGTGTGGTTGAGGGTTTTAAATTCTGAGTGCTTGAGAGTCTTAAATTCTGTGTGGTTGAGGGTTTTAAATTCTGAGTGCTTGAGAGTCTCAAATTCTGTGTGGTTGAGGGTTTTAAATTCTGTGTGCTTGAGAGTCTTAAATTCTGTGTGGTTGAGGGTTTTAAATTCTGTGTGGTTGAGGGTTTTAAATTCTGTGTGCTTGAGAGTCTTAAATTCTGTGTGCTTGAGAGTCTCAAATTCTGTGTGGTTGAGGGTTTTAAATTCTGTGTGGTTGAGGGTTTTTAAATTCTGAGTGCTTGAGAGTCTTAAATTCTGAGTGCTTGAGAGTCTTAAATTCTGTGTGCTTGAGAGTTTTAAATTCTGAGTGCTTGAGGGTTTTAAATTCTGAGTGCTTGAGAGTCTTAAATTCTGTGTGCTTGAGGGTTTTAAATTCTGTGTGCTTGAGAGTCTTAAATTCTGAGTGCTTGAGAGTCTTAAATTCTGTGTGGTTGAGGGTTTTAAATTCTGTGTGGTTGAGGGTTTTAAATTCTGTGTGCTTGAGAGTCTTAAATTCTGTGTGGTTGAGGGTTTTAAATTCTGTGTGGTTGAGGGTTTTAAATTCTGTGTGGTTGAGAGTCTTAAATTCTGTGTGGTTGAGGGTTTTAAATTCTGTGTGGTTGAGGGTTTTAAATTCTGAGTGCTTGAGAGTCTTAAATTCTGTGTGCTTGAGAGTCTTAAATTCTGTGTGCTTGAGGGTTTTAAATTCTGTGTGCTTGAGAGTCTTAAATTCTGAGTGCTTGAGAGTCTTAAATTCTGTGTGCTTGAGGGTTTTAAATTCTGTGTGCTTGAGAGTCTTAAATTCTGTGTGGTTGAGGGTTTTAAATTCTGAGTGCTTGAGAGTCTTAAATTCTGTGTGGTTGAGGGTTTTAAATTCTGAGTGCTTGAGAGTCTTAAATTCTGTGTGGTTGAGGGTTTTAAATTCTGAGTGCTTGAGAGTCTTAAATTCTGTGTGCTTGAGAGTCTTAAATTCTGTGTGGTTGAGGGTTTTAAATTCTGAGTGCTTGAGAGTCTTAAATTCTGAGTGCTTGAGAGTCTTAAATTCTGTGTGGTTGAGGGTTTTAAATTCTGAGTGCTTGAGAGTCTTAAATTCTGAGTGCTTGAGAGTCTTAAATTCTGTGTGGTTGAGGGTTTTAAATTCTGAGTGCTTGAGAGTCTTAAATTCTGTGTGCTTGAGAGTCTTAAATTCTGTGTGGTTGAGAGTCTTAAATTCTGTGTGGTTGAGGGTTTTAAATTCTGTGTGGTTGAGGGTTTTAAATTCTGTGTGCTTGAGAGTCTTAAATTCTGTGTGGTTGAGGGTTTTAAATTCTGAGTGCTTGAGAGTCTTAAATTCTGAGTGCTTGAGAGTCTTAAATTCTGTGTGGTTGAGGGTTTTAAATTCTGAGTGCTTGAGAGTCTTAAATTCTGAGTGCTTGAGAGTCTTAAATTCTGTGTGGTTGAGGGTTTTAAATTCTGAGTGCTTGAGAGTCTTAAATTCTGTGTGCTTGAGAGTCTTAAATTCTGTGTGGTTGAGAGTCTTAAATTCTGTGTGGTTGAGGGTTTTAAATTCTGAGTGCTTGAGAGTCTTAAATTCTGAGTGCTTGAGAGTCTTAAATTCTGTGTGCTTGAGAGTCTTAAATTCTGTGTGCTTGAGAGTCTTAAATTCTGAGTGCTTGAGAGTCTTAAATTCTGTGTGGTTGAGGGTTTTAAATTCTGTGTGCTTGAGAGTCTTAAATTCTGAGTGCTTGAGAGTCTTAAATTCTGTGTGCTTGAGGGTTTTAAATTCTGAGTGCTTGAGAGTCTTAAATTCTGTGTGGTTGAGGGTTTTAAATTCTGAGTGCTTGAGAGTCTTAAATTCTGTGTGGTTGAGGGTTTTAAATTCTGAGTGCTTGAGAGTCTCAAATTCTGTGTGGTTGAGGGTTTTAAATTCTGTGTGCTTGAGAGTCTTAAATTCTGTGTGCTTGAGAGTCTTAAATTCTGTGTGGTTGAGGGTTTTAAATTCTGTGTGGTTGAGGGTTTTAAATTCTGTGTGCTTGAGAGTCTTAAATTCTGTGTGCTTGAGAGTCTCAAATTCTGTGTGGTTGAGGGTTTTAAATTCTGTGTGGTTGAGGGTTTTAAATTCTGAGTGCTTGAGAGTCTTAAATTCTGTGTGCTTGAGGGTTTTAAATTCTGTGTGCTTGAGAGTCTTAAATTCTGAGTGCTTGAGAGTCTTAAATTCTGTGTGGTTGAGGGTTTTAAATTCTGAGTGCTTGAGAGTCTTAAATTCTGTGTGCTTGAGGGTTTTAAATTATGTGTGCTTGAGAGTCTTAAATTCTGTGTGGTTGAGGGTTTTAAATTCTGAGTGCTTGAGAGTCTTAAATTCTGTGTGCTTGAGAGTCTTAAATTCTGTGTGGTTGAGAGTCTTAAATTCTGAGTGCTTGAGAGTCTTAAATTCTGTGTGGTTGAGGGTTTTAAATTCTGTGTGGTTGAGGGTTTTAAATTCTGTGTGCTTGAGAGTCTTAAATTCTGTGTGGTTGAGGGTTTTAAATTCTGTGTGGTTGAGGGTTTTAAATTCTGTGTGGTTGAGAGTCTTAAATTCTGTGTGGTTGAGGGTTTTAAATTCTGTGTGGTTGAGGGTTTTAAATTCTGAGTGCTTGAGAGTCTTAAATTCTGTGTGCTTGAGAGTCTTAAATTCTGTGTGCTTGAGGGTTTTAAATTCTGTGTGCTTGAGGGTTTTAAATTCTGAGTGCTTGAGAGTCTTAAATTCTGTGTGCTTGAGAGTCTTAAATTCTGAGTGCTTGAGAGTCTTAAATTCTGTGTGCTTGAGGGTTTTAAATTCTGTGTGCTTGAGAGTCTTAAATTCTGTGTGGTTGAGGGTTTTAAATTCTGAGTGCTTGAGAGTCTTAAATTCTGTGTGGTTGAGGGTTTTAAATTCTGAGTGCTTGAGAGTCTTAAATTCTGTGTGGTTGAGGGTTTTAAATTCTGAGTGCTTGAGAGTCTTAAATTCTGTGTGCTTGAGAGTCTTAAATTCTGTGTGGTTGAGGGTTTTAAATTCTGAGTGCTTGAGAGTCTTAAATTCTGAGTGCTTGAGAGTCTTAAATTCTGTGTGGTTGAGGGTTTTAAATTCTGAGTGCTTGAGAGTCTTAAATTCTGAGTGCTTGAGAGTCTTAAATTCTGTGTGGTTGAGGGTTTTAAATTCTGAGTGCTTGAGAGTCTTAAATTCTGTGTGCTTGAGAGTCTTAAATTCTGTGTGGTTGAGAGTCTTAAATTCTGTGTGGTTGAGGGTTTTAAATTCTGTGTGGTTGAGGGTTTTAAATTCTGTGTGCTTGAGAGTCTTAAATTCTGTGTGGTTGAGGGTTTTAAATTCTGAGTGCTTGAGAGTCTTAAATTCTGAGTGCTTGAGAGTCTTAAATTCTGTGTGGTTGAGGGTTTTAAATTCTGAGTGCTTGAGAGTCTTAAATTCTGAGTGCTTGAGAGTCTTAAATTCTGTGTGGTTGAGGGTTTTAAATTCTGAGTGCTTGAGAGTCTTAAATTCTGTGTGGTTGAGAGTCTTAAATTCTGTGTGGTTGAGAGTCTTAAATTCTGTGTGCTTGAGAGTCTTAAATTCTGTGTGGTTGAGAGTCTTAAATTCTGTGTGGTTGAGGGTTTTAAATTCTGTGTGGTTGAGGGTTTTAAATTCTGTGTGCTTGAGAGTCTTAAATTCTGAGTGCTTGAGAGTCTTAAATTCTGTGTGGTTGAGGGTTTTAAATTCTGTGTGGTTGAGGGTTTTAAATTCTGTGTGGTTGAGGGTTTTAAATTCTGTGTGGTTGAGAGTCTTAAATTCTGTGTGGTTGAGGGTTTTAAATTCTGTGTGGTTGAGGGTTTTAAATTCTGAGTGCTTGAGAGTCTTAAATTCTGTGTGCTTGAGAGTCTTAAATTCTGTGTGCTTGAGGGTTTTAAATTCTGTGTGCTTGAGAGTCTTAAATTCTGAGTGCTTGAGAGTCTTAAATTCTGTGTGGTTGAGGGTTTTAAATTCTGTGTGCTTGAGAGTCTTAAATTCTGAGTGCTTGAGAGTCTTAAATTCTGTGTGGTTGAGGGTTTTAAATTCTGAGTGCTTGAGAGTCTTAAATTCTGTGTGCTTGAGGGTTTTAAATTCTGTGTGGTTGAGAGTCTTAAATTCTGTGTGGTTGAGGGTTTTAAATTCTGTGTGGTTGAGGGTTTTAAATTCTGTGTGCTTGAGAGTCTTAAATTCTGAGTGCTTGAGAGTCTTAAATTCTGTGTGGTTGAGGGTTTTAAATTCTGTGTGGTTGAGGGTTTTAAATTCTGTGTGGTTGAGGGTTTTAAATTCTGTGTGGTTGAGAGTCTTAAATTCTGTGTGGTTGAGGGTTTTAAATTCTGTGTGGTTGAGGGTTTTAAATTCTGAGTGCTTGAGAGTCTTAAATTCTGTGTGCTTGAGAGTCTTAAATTCTGTGTGCTTGAGGGTTTTAAATTCTGTGTGCTTGAGAGTCTTAAATTCTGAGTGCTTGAGAGTCTTAAATTATGTGTGGTTGAGGGTTTTAAATTCTGAGTGCTTGAGAGTCTTAAATTCTGTGTGCTTGAGAGTCTTAAATTCTGTGTGGTTGAGAGTCTTAAATTCTGAGTGCTTGAGAGTCTTAAATTCTGAGTGGTTGAGGGTTTTAAATTCTGTGTGGTTGAGGGTTTTAAATTCTGTGTGCTTGAGAGTCTTAAATTCTGAGTGCTTGAGAGTCTTAAATTCTGTGTGGTTGAGGGTTTTAAATTCTGTGTGGTTGAGGGTTTTAAATTCTGTGTGGTTGAGAGTCTTAAATTCTGTGTGGTTGAGGGTTTTAAATTCTGTGTGGTTGAGGGTTTTAAATTCTGAGTGCTTGAGAGTCTTAAATTCTGTGTGGTTGAGGGTTTTAAATTCTGTGTGCTTGAGAGTCTTAAATTCTGTGTGCTTGAGGGTTTTAAATTCTGTGTGCTTGGGAGTCTTAAATTCTGAGTGCTTGAGAGTCTTAAATTCTGTGTGGTTGAGGGTTTTAAATTCTGAGTGCTTGAGAGTCTTAAATTCTGTGTGCTTGAGGGTTTTAAATTCTGTGTGCTTGAGAGTCTTAAATTCTGTGTACTTGAGAGTCTTAAATTCTGAGTGCTTGAGAGTCTTAAATTCTGTGTGGTTGAGGGTTTTAAATTCTGAGTGCTTGAGAGTCTTAAATTCTGAGTGCTTGAGAGTCTTAAATTCTGTGTGCTTGAGAGTCTTAAATTCTGAGTGCTTGAGAGTCTTAAATTCTGTGTGGTTGAGGGTTTTAAATTCTGTGTGCTTGAGAGTCTTAAATTCTGAGTGCTTGAGAGTCTTAAATTCTGTGTGCTTGAGAGTCTTAAATTCTGTGTACTTGAGAGTCTTAAATTCTGAGTGCTTGAGAGTCTTAAATTCTGTGTGGTTGAGGGTTTTAAATTCTGAGTGCTTGAGAGTCTTAAATTCTGTGTGGTTGAGGGTTTTAAATTCTGTGTGCTTGAGAGTCTTAAATTCTGAGTGCTTGAGAGTCTTAAATTCTGTGTGCTTGAGAGTCTTAAATTCTGAGTGCTTGAGAGTCTTAAATTCTGTGTGGTTGAGGGTTTTAAATTCTGTGTGCTTGAGAGTCTTAAATTCTGAGTGCTTGAGAGTCTTAAATTCTGAGTGCTTGAGAGTCTTAAATTCTGTGTGCTTGAGGGTTTTAAATTCTGAGTGCTTGAGAGTCTTAAATTCTGTGTGGTTGAGGGTTTTAAATTCTGAGTGCTTGAGAGTCTTAAATTCTGTGTGGTTGAGGGTTTTAAATTCTGAGTGCTTGAGAGTCTCAAATTCTGTGTGGTTGAGGGTTTTAAATTCTGTGTGGTTGAGGGTTTTAAATTCTGTGTGGTTGAGGGTTTTAAATTCTGTGTGCTTGAGAGTCTTAAATTCTGTGTGCTTGAGAGTCTCAAATTCTGTGTGGTTGAGGGTTTTAAATTCTGTGTGGTTGAGGGTTTTAAATTCTGAGTGCTTGAGAGTCTTAAATTCTGTGTGCTTGAGGGTTTTAAATTCTGTGTGCTTGAGAGTCTTAAATTCTGAGTGCTTGAGAGTCTTAAATTCTGTGTGGTTGAGGGTTTTAAATTCTGAGTGCTTGAGAGTCTTAAATTCTGTGTGCTTGAGGGTTTTAAATTCTGTGTGCTTGAGAGTCTTAAATTCTGTGTGGTTGAGAGTCTTAAATTCTGAGTGCTTGAGAGTCTTAAATTCTGTGTGGTTGAGGGTTTTAAATTCTGTGTGGTTGAGGGTTTTAAATTCTGTGTGCTTGAGAGTCTTAAATTCTGAGTGCTTGAGAGTCTTAAATTCTGTGTGGTTGAGGGTTTTAAATTCTGTGTGGTTGAGGGTTTTAAATTCTGTGTGGTTGAGAGTCTTAAATTCTGTGTGGTTGAGGGTTTTAAATTCTGTGTGGTTGAGGGTTTTAAATTCTGAGTGCTTGAGAGTCTTAAATTCTGTGTGGTTGAGGGTTTTAAATTCTGTGTGCTTGAGAGTCTTAAATTCTGAGTGCTTGAGAGTCTTAAATTCTGTGTGGTTGAGGGTTTTAAATTCTGAGTGCTTGAGAGTCTTAAATTCTGTGTGCTTGAGGGTTTTAAATTCTGTGTGCTTGAGAGTCTTAAATTCTGTGTGGTTGAGGGTTTTAAATTCTGTGTGCTTGAGAGTCTTAAATTCTGAGTGCTTGAGAGTCTTAAATTCTGTGTGGTTGAGGGTTTTAAATTCTGAGTGCTTGAGAGTCTTAAATTCTGTGTGCTTGAGGGTTTTAAATTCTGTGTGGTTGAGAGTCTTAAATTCTGTGTGCTTGAGAGTCTTAAATTCTGTGTGCTTGAGAGTCTTAAATTCTGTGTGGTTGAGGGTTTTAAATTCTGTGTGGTTGAGGGTTTTAAATTCTGTGTGGTTGAGGGTTTTAAATTCTGAGTGCTTGAGAGTCTCAAATTCTGTGTGGTTGAGGGTTTTAAATTCTGTGTGGTTGAGAGTTAAATTCTGAGTGGATGAGAGTTTTAAATTCTGAGTGGTTGAGAGTTAAATTCTGAGTGGATGAGAGTTTTAAATTCTGAGTGCTTGAGAGTCTCAAATTCTGTGTGGTTGAGAGTCTTAAATTCTGAGTGCTTGAGAGTCTCAAATTCTGTGTGGTTGAGGGTTTTAAATTCTGTGTGGTTGAGGGTTTTAAATTCTGTGTGGTTGAGGGTTTTAAATTCTGAGTGCTTGAGAGTCTCAAATTCTGTGTGGTTGAGGGTTTTAAATTCTGTGTGCTTGAGAGTCTTAAATTCTGTGTGGTTGAGGGTTTTAAATTCTGAGTGCTTGAGAGTCTCAAATTCTGTGTGGTTGAGGGTTTTAAATTCTGTGTGCTTGAGAGTCTCAAATTCTGTGTGGTTGAGGGTTTTAAATTCTGAGTGCTTGAGAGTCTTAAATTCTGTGTGGTTGAGGGTTTTAAATTCTGAGTGCTTGAGAGTCTCAAATTCTGTGTGGTTGAGGGTTTTAAATTCTGTGTGCTTGAGAGTCTCAAATTCTGTGTGGTTGAGGGTTTTAAATTCTGTGTGCTTGAGAGTCTTAAATTCTGTGTGGTTGAGGGTTTTAAATTCTGAGTGCTTGAGAGTCTCAAATTCTGTGTGGTTGAGGGTTTTAAATTCTGTGTGCTTGAGAGTCTCAAATTCTGTGTGGTTGAGGGTTTTAAATTCTGAGTGCTTGAGAGTCTTAAATTCTGAGTGCTTGAGAGTCTTAAATTCTGTGTGCTTGAGGGTTTTAAATTCTGAGTGCTTGAGAGTCTTAAATTCTGTGTGCTTGAGAGTCTTAAATTCTGAGTGCTTGAGAGTCTTAAATTCTGTGTGCTTGAGGGTTTTAAATTCTGTGTGCTTGAGAGTCTTAAATTCTGTGTGGTTGAGGGTTTTAAATTCTGAGTGCTTGAGAGTCTTAAATTCTGTGTGGTTGAGGGTTTTAAATTCTGAGTGCTTGAGAGTCTTAAATTCTGTGTGGTTGAGGGTTTTAAATTCTGAGTGCTTGAGAGTCTTAAATTCTGTGTGCTTGAGAGTCTTAAATTCTGTGTGGTTGAGGGTTTTAAATTCTGAGTGCTTGAGAGTCTTAAATTCTGAGTGCTTGAGAGTCTTAAATTCTGTGTGGTTGAGGGTTTTAAATTCTGAGTGCTTGAGAGTCTTAAATTCTGAGTGCTTGAGAGTCTTAAATTCTGTGTGGTTGAGGGTTTTAAATTCTGAGTGCTTGAGAGTCTTAAATTCTGTGTGCTTGAGAGTCTTAAATTCTGTGTGGTTGAGAGTCTTAAATTCTGTGTGGTTGAGGGTTTTAAATTCTGTGTGGTTGAGGGTTTTAAATTCTGTGTGCTTGAGAGTCTTAAATTCTGTGTGGTTGAGGGTTTTAAATTCTGAGTGCTTGAGAGTCTTAAATTCTGAGTGCTTGAGAGTCTTAAATTCTGTGTGGTTGAGGGTTTTAAATTCTGAGTGCTTGAGAGTCTTAAATTCTGAGTGCTTGAGAGTCTTAAATTCTGTGTGGTTGAGGGTTTTAAATTCTGAGTGCTTGAGAGTCTTAAATTCTGTGTGGTTGAGAGTCTTAAATTCTGTGTGGTTGAGAGTCTTAAATTCTGTGTGCTTGAGAGTCTTAAATTCTGTGTGGTTGAGAGTCTTAAATTCTGTGTGGTTGAGGGTTTTAAATTCTGTGTGGTTGAGGGTTTTAAATTCTGTGTGCTTGAGAGTCTTAAATTCTGAGTGCTTGAGAGTCTTAAATTCTGTGTGGTTGAGGGTTTTAAATTCTGTGTGGTTGAGGGTTTTAAATTCTGTGTGGTTGAGGGTTTTAAATTCTGTGTGGTTGAGAGTCTTAAATTCTGTGTGGTTGAGGGTTTTAAATTCTGTGTGGTTGAGGGTTTTAAATTCTGAGTGCTTGAGAGTCTTAAATTCTGTGTGCTTGAGAGTCTTAAATTCTGTGTGCTTGAGGGTTTTAAATTCTGTGTGCTTGAGAGTCTTAAATTCTGAGTGCTTGAGAGTCTTAAATTCTGTGTGGTTGAGGGTTTTAAATTCTGTGTGCTTGAGAGTCTTAAATTCTGAGTGCTTGAGAGTCTTAAATTCTGTGTGGTTGAGGGTTTTAAATTCTGAGTGCTTGAGAGTCTTAAATTCTGTGTGCTTGAGGGTTTTAAATTCTGTGTGGTTGAGAGTCTTAAATTCTGTGTGGTTGAGGGTTTTAAATTCTGTGTGGTTGAGGGTTTTAAATTCTGTGTGCTTGAGAGTCTTAAATTCTGAGTGCTTGAGAGTCTTAAATTCTGTGTGGTTGAGGGTTTTAAATTCTGTGTGGTTGAGGGTTTTAAATTCTGTGTGGTTGAGGGTTTTAAATTCTGTGTGGTTGAGAGTCTTAAATTCTGTGTGGTTGAGGGTTTTAAATTCTGTGTGGTTGAGGGTTTTAAATTCTGAGTGCTTGAGAGTCTTAAATTCTGTGTGCTTGAGAGTCTTAAATTCTGTGTGCTTGAGGGTTTTAAATTCTGTGTGCTTGAGAGTCTTAAATTCTGAGTGCTTGAGAGTCTTAAATTATGTGTGGTTGAGGGTTTTAAATTCTGAGTGCTTGAGAGTCTTAAATTCTGTGTGCTTGAGAGTCTTAAATTCTGTGTGGTTGAGAGTCTTAAATTCTGAGTGCTTGAGAGTCTTAAATTCTGAGTGGTTGAGGGTTTTAAATTCTGTGTGGTTGAGGGTTTTAAATTCTGTGTGCTTGAGAGTCTTAAATTCTGAGTGCTTGAGAGTCTTAAATTCTGTGTGGTTGAGGGTTTTAAATTCTGTGTGGTTGAGGGTTTTAAATTCTGTGTGGTTGAGAGTCTTAAATTCTGTGTGGTTGAGGGTTTTAAATTCTGTGTGGTTGAGGGTTTTAAATTCTGAGTGCTTGAGAGTCTTAAATTCTGTGTGGTTGAGGGTTTTAAATTCTGTGTGCTTGAGAGTCTTAAATTCTGTGTGCTTGAGGGTTTTAAATTCTGTGTGCTTGGGAGTCTTAAATTCTGAGTGCTTGAGAGTCTTAAATTCTGTGTGGTTGAGGGTTTTAAATTCTGAGTGCTTGAGAGTCTTAAATTCTGTGTGCTTGAGGGTTTTAAATTCTGTGTGCTTGAGAGTCTTAAATTCTGTGTACTTGAGAGTCTTAAATTCTGAGTGCTTGAGAGTCTTAAATTCTGTGTGGTTGAGGGTTTTAAATTCTGAGTGCTTGAGAGTCTTAAATTCTGAGTGCTTGAGAGTCTTAAATTCTGTGTGCTTGAGAGTCTTAAATTCTGAGTGCTTGAGAGTCTTAAATTCTGTGTGGTTGAGGGTTTTAAATTCTGTGTGCTTGAGAGTCTTAAATTCTGAGTGCTTGAGAGTCTTAAATTCTGTGTGCTTGAGAGTCTTAAATTCTGTGTACTTGAGAGTCTTAAATTCTGAGTGCTTGAGAGTCTTAAATTCTGTGTGGTTGAGGGTTTTAAATTCTGAGTGCTTGAGAGTCTTAAATTCTGTGTGGTTGAGGGTTTTAAATTCTGTGTGCTTGAGAGTCTTAAATTCTGAGTGCTTGAGAGTCTTAAATTCTGTGTGCTTGAGAGTCTTAAATTCTGAGTGCTTGAGAGTCTTAAATTCTGTGTGGTTGAGGGTTTTAAATTCTGTGTGCTTGAGAGTCTTAAATTCTGAGTGCTTGAGAGTCTTAAATTCTGAGTGCTTGAGAGTCTTAAATTCTGTGTGCTTGAGGGTTTTAAATTCTGAGTGCTTGAGAGTCTTAAATTCTGTGTGGTTGAGGGTTTTAAATTCTGAGTGCTTGAGAGTCTTAAATTCTGTGTGGTTGAGGGTTTTAAATTCTGAGTGCTTGAGAGTCTCAAATTCTGTGTGGTTGAGGGTTTTAAATTCTGTGTGGTTGAGGGTTTTAAATTCTGTGTGGTTGAGGGTTTTAAATTCTGTGTGCTTGAGAGTCTTAAATTCTGTGTGCTTGAGAGTCTCAAATTCTGTGTGGTTGAGGGTTTTAAATTCTGTGTGGTTGAGGGTTTTAAATTCTGAGTGCTTGAGAGTCTTAAATTCTGTGTGCTTGAGGGTTTTAAATTCTGTGTGCTTGAGAGTCTTAAATTCTGAGTGCTTGAGAGTCTTAAATTCTGTGTGGTTGAGGGTTTTAAATTCTGAGTGCTTGAGAGTCTTAAATTCTGTGTGCTTGAGGGTTTTAAATTCTGTGTGCTTGAGAGTCTTAAATTCTGTGTGGTTGAGAGTCTTAAATTCTGAGTGCTTGAGAGTCTTAAATTCTGTGTGGTTGAGGGTTTTAAATTCTGTGTGGTTGAGGGTTTTAAATTCTGTGTGCTTGAGAGTCTTAAATTCTGAGTGCTTGAGAGTCTTAAATTCTGTGTGGTTGAGGGTTTTAAATTCTGTGTGGTTGAGGGTTTTAAATTCTGTGTGGTTGAGAGTCTTAAATTCTGTGTGGTTGAGGGTTTTAAATTCTGTGTGGTTGAGGGTTTTAAATTCTGAGTGCTTGAGAGTCTTAAATTCTGTGTGGTTGAGGGTTTTAAATTCTGTGTGCTTGAGAGTCTTAAATTCTGAGTGCTTGAGAGTCTTAAATTCTGTGTGGTTGAGGGTTTTAAATTCTGAGTGCTTGAGAGTCTTAAATTCTGTGTGCTTGAGGGTTTTAAATTCTGTGTGCTTGAGAGTCTTAAATTCTGTGTGGTTGAGGGTTTTAAATTCTGTGTGCTTGAGAGTCTTAAATTCTGAGTGCTTGAGAGTCTTAAATTCTGTGTGGTTGAGGGTTTTAAATTCTGAGTGCTTGAGAGTCTTAAATTCTGTGTGCTTGAGGGTTTTAAATTCTGTGTGGTTGAGAGTCTTAAATTCTGTGTGCTTGAGAGTCTTAAATTCTGTGTGCTTGAGAGTCTTAAATTCTGTGTGGTTGAGGGTTTTAAATTCTGTGTGGTTGAGGGTTTTAAATTCTGTGTGGTTGAGGGTTTTAAATTCTGAGTGCTTGAGAGTCTCAAATTCTGTGTGGTTGAGGGTTTTAAATTCTGTGTGGTTGAGAGTTAAATTCTGAGTGGATGAGAGTTTTAAATTCTGAGTGGTTGAGAGTTAAATTCTGAGTGGATGAGAGTTTTAAATTCTGAGTGCTTGAGAGTCTCAAATTCTGTGTGGTTGAGAGTCTTAAATTCTGAGTGCTTGAGAGTCTCAAATTCTGTGTGGTTGAGGGTTTTAAATTCTGTGTGGTTGAGGGTTTTAAATTCTGTGTGGTTGAGGGTTTTAAATTCTGAGTGCTTGAGAGTCTCAAATTCTGTGTGGTTGAGGGTTTTAAATTCTGTGTGCTTGAGAGTCTTAAATTCTGTGTGGTTGAGGGTTTTAAATTCTGAGTGCTTGAGAGTCTCAAATTCTGTGTGGTTGAGGGTTTTAAATTCTGTGTGCTTGAGAGTCTCAAATTCTGTGTGGTTGAGGGTTTTAAATTCTGAGTGCTTGAGAGTCTCAAATTCTGTGTGGTTGAGGGTTTTAAATTCTGTGTGGTTGAGGGTTTTAAATTCTGTGTGGTTGAGGGTTTTAAATTCTGAGTGCTTGAGAGTCTCAAATTCTGTGTGGTTGAGGGTTTTAAATTCTGTGTGCTTGAGAGTCTCAAATTCTGTGTGGTTGAGGGTTTTAAATTCTGAGTGCTTGAGAGTCTCAAATTCTGTGTGGTTGAGGGTTTTAAATTCTGTGTGGTTGAGGGTTTTAAATTCTGTGTGCTTGAGAGTCTTAAATTCTGTGTACTTGAGAGTCTTAAATTCTGTGTGGTTGAGGGTTTTAAATTCTGTGTGCTTGAGAGTCTTAAATTCTGTGTACTTGAGAGTCTTAAATTCTGTGTGGTTGAGGGTTTTAAATTCTGAGTGCTTGAGAGTCTTAAATTCTGTGTGGTTGAGGGTTTTAAATTCTGTGTGCTTGAGAGTCTTAAATTCTGAGTGCTTGAGAGTCTTAAATTCTGTGTGCTTGAGAGTCTTAAATTCTGAGTGCTTGAGAGTCTCAAATTCTGTGTGGTTGAGGGTTTTAAATTCTGAGTGCTTGAGAGTCTCAAATTCTGTGTGGTTGAGGGTTTTAAATTCTGTGTGCTTGAGAGTCTTAAATTCTGTGTGGTTGAGGGTTTTAAATTATGTGTGGTTGAGGGTTTTAAATTCTGTGTGCTTGAGAGTCTTAAATTCTGTGTACTTGAGAGTCTTAAATTCTGTGTGGTTGAGGGTTTTAAATTATGTGTGGTTGAGGGTTTTAAATTCTGAGTGCTTGAGAGTCTTAAATTCTGTGTACTTGAGAGTCTTAAATTCTGTGTGGTTGAGGGTTTTAAATTCTGAGTGCTTGAGAGTCTTAAATTCTGTGTGGTTGAGGGTTTTAAATTCTGTGTGCTTGAGAGTCTTAAATTCTGAGTGCTTGAGAGTCTTAAATTCTGTGTGCTTGAGAGTCTTAAATTCTGAGTGCTTGAGAGTCTTAAATTCTGTGTGCTTGAGAGTCTTAAATTCTGAGTGCTTGAGAGTCTTAAATTCTGTGTGGTTGAGGGTTTTAAATTCTGTGTGGTTGAGGGTTTTAAATTCTGTGTGCTTGAGAGTCTTAAATTCTGTGTACTTGAGAGTCTTAAATTCTGTGTGCTTGAGAGTCTTAAATTCTGAGTGCTTGAGAGTCTTAAATTCTGTGTGCTTGAGAGTCTTAAATTCTGAGTGCTTGAGAGTCTTAAATTCTGTGTGGTTGAGGGTTTTAAATTCTGTGTGGTTGAGGGTTTTAAATTCTGTGTGCTTGAGAGTCTTAAATTCTGAGTGCTTGAGAGTCTTAAATTCTGTGTGGTTGAGGGTTTTAAATTCTGTGTGGTTGAGGGTTTTAAATTCTGAGTGCTTGAGAGTCTTAAATTCTGTGTACTTGAGAGTCTTAAATTCTGTGTGGTTGAGGGTTTTAAATTCTGTGTGCTTGAGAGTCTTAAATTCTGTGTACTTGAGAGTCTTAAATTCTGAGTGCTTGAGAGTCTTAAATTCTGTGTGGTTGAGGGTTTTAAATTCTGAGTGCTTGAGAGTCTTAAATTCTGTGTGGTTGAGGGTTTTAAATTCTGTGTGCTTGAGAGTCTTAAATTCTGAGTGCTTGAGAGTCTTAAATTCTGTGTGCTTGAGAGTCTTAAATTCTGAGTGCTTGAGAGTCTTAAATTCTGTGTGCTTGAGAGTCTTAAATTCTGTGTGGTTGAGGGTTTTAAATTCTGTGTGCTTGAGAGTCTTAAATTCTGTGTGCTTGAGAGTCTTAAATTCTGTGTGCTTGAGAGTCTTAAATTCTGAGTGCTTGAGAGTCTTAAATTCTGTGTGGTTGAGGGTTTTAAATTCTGTGTGCTTGAGAGTCTTAAATTCTGAGTGCTTGAGAGTCTTAAATTCTGTGTGCTTGAGGGTTTTAAATTCTGAGTGCTTGAGAGTCTTAAATTCTGTGTGGTTGAGGGTTTTAAATTCTGAGTGCTTGAGAGTCTTAAATTCTGTGTGGTTGAGGGTTTTAAATTCTGAGTGCTTGAGAGTCTCAAATTCTGTGTGGTTGAGGGTTTTAAATTCTGTGTGCTTGAGAGTCTTAAATTCTGTGTGCTTGAGAGTCTTAAATTCTGTGTGGTTGAGGGTTTTAAATTCTGTGTGGTTGAGGGTTTTAAATTCTGTGTGCTTGAGAGTCTTAAATTCTGTGTGCTTGAGAGTCTCAAATTCTGTGTGGTTGAGGGTTTTAAATTCTGTGTGGTTGAGGGTTTTTAAATTCTGAGTGCTTGAGAGTCTTAAATTCTGTGTGCTTGAGGGTTTTAAATTCTGTGTGCTTGAGAGTCTTAAATTCTGAGTGCTTGAGAGTCTTAAATTCTGTGTGGTTGAGGGTTTTAAATTCTGAGTGCTTGAGAGTCTTAAATTCTGTGTGCTTGAGGGTTTTAAATTCTGTGTGCTTGAGAGTCTTAAATTCTGTGTGGTTGAGGGTTTTAAATTCTGAGTGCTTGAGAGTCTTAAATTCTGTGTGCTTGAGAGTCTTAAATTCTGTGTGGTTGAGAGTCTTAAATTCTGAGTGCTTGAGAGTCTTAAATTCTGTGTGGTTGAGGGTTTTAAATTCTGTGTGGTTGAGGGTTTTAAATTCTGTGTGCTTGAGAGTCTTAAATTCTGTGTGGTTGAGGGTTTTAAATTCTGTGTGGTTGAGGGTTTTAAATTCTGTGTGGTTGAGAGTCTTAAATTCTGTGTGGTTGAGGGTTTTAAATTCTGTGTGGTTGAGGGTTTTAAATTCTGAGTGCTTGAGAGTCTTAAATTCTGTGTGCTTGAGAGTCTTAAATTCTGTGTGCTTGAGGGTTTTAAATTCTGTGTGCTTGAGAGTCTTAAATTCTGAGTGCTTGAGAGTCTTAAATTCTGTGTGCTTGAGGGTTTTAAATTCTGTGTGCTTGAGAGTCTTAAATTCTGTGTGGTTGAGGGTTTTAAATTCTGAGTGCTTGAGAGTCTTAAATTCTGTGTGGTTGAGGGTTTTAAATTCTGAGTGCTTGAGAGTCTTAAATTCTGTGTGGTTGAGGGTTTTAAATTCTGAGTGCTTGAGAGTCTTAAATTCTGTGTGCTTGAGAGTCTTAAATTCTGTGTGGTTGAGGGTTTTAAATTCTGAGTGCTTGAGAGTCTTAAATTCTGAGTGCTTGAGAGTCTTAAATTCTGTGTGGTTGAGGGTTTTAAATTCTGAGTGCTTGAGAGTCTTAAATTCTGAGTGCTTGAGAGTCTTAAATTCTGTGTGGTTGAGGGTTTTAAATTCTGAGTGCTTGAGAGTCTTAAATTCTGTGTGCTTGAGAGTCTTAAATTCTGTGTGGTTGAGAGTCTTAAATTCTGTGTGGTTGAGGGTTTTAAATTCTGTGTGGTTGAGGGTTTTAAATTCTGTGTGCTTGAGAGTCTTAAATTCTGTGTGGTTGAGGGTTTTAAATTCTGAGTGCTTGAGAGTCTTAAATTCTGAGTGCTTGAGAGTCTTAAATTCTGTGTGGTTGAGGGTTTTAAATTCTGAGTGCTTGAGAGTCTTAAATTCTGAGTGCTTGAGAGTCTTAAATTCTGTGTGGTTGAGGGTTTTAAATTCTGAGTGCTTGAGAGTCTTAAATTCTGTGTGCTTGAGAGTCTTAAATTCTGTGTGGTTGAGAGTCTTAAATTCTGTGTGGTTGAGGGTTTTAAATTCTGAGTGCTTGAGAGTCTTAAATTCTGAGTGCTTGAGAGTCTTAAATTCTGTGTGCTTGAGAGTCTTAAATTCTGTGTGCTTGAGAGTCTTAAATTCTGAGTGCTTGAGAGTCTTAAATTCTGTGTGGTTGAGGGTTTTAAATTCTGTGTGCTTGAGAGTCTTAAATTCTGAGTGCTTGAGAGTCTTAAATTCTGTGTGCTTGAGGGTTTTAAATTCTGAGTGCTTGAGAGTCTTAAATTCTGTGTGGTTGAGGGTTTTAAATTCTGAGTGCTTGAGAGTCTTAAATTCTGTGTGGTTGAGGGTTTTAAATTCTGTGTGCTTGAGAGTCTTAAATTCTGTGTGCTTGAGAGTCTTAAATTCTGTGTGGTTGAGGGTTTTAAATTCTGTGTGGTTGAGGGTTTTAAATTCTGTGTGCTTGAGAGTCTTAAATTCTGTGTGCTTGAGAGTCTCAAATTCTGTGTGGTTGAGGGTTTTAAATTCTGTGTGGTTGAGGGTTTTAAATTCTGAGTGCTTGAGAGTCTTAAATTCTGTGTGCTTGAGGGTTTTAAATTCTGTGTGCTTGAGAGTCTTAAATTCTGAGTGCTTGAGAGTCTTAAATTCTGTGTGGTTGAGGGTTTTAAATTCTGAGTGCTTGAGAGTCTTAAATTCTGTGTGCTTGAGGGTTTTAAATTCTGTGTGCTTGAGAGTCTTAAATTCTGTGTGGTTGAGGGTTTTAAATTCTGAGTGCTTGAGAGTCTTAAATTCTGTGTGCTTGAGAGTCTTAAATTCTGTGTGGTTGAGAGTCTTAAATTCTGAGTGCTTGAGAGTCTTAAATTCTGTGTGGTTGAGGGTTTTAAATTCTGTGTGGTTGAGGGTTTTAAATTCTGTGTGCTTGAGAGTCTTAAATTCTGTGTGGTTGAGGGTTTTAAATTCTGTGTGGTTGAGGGTTTTAAATTCTGTGTGGTTGAGAGTCTTAAATTCTGTGTGGTTGAGGGTTTTAAATTCTGTGTGGTTGAGGGTTTTAAATTCTGAGTGCTTGAGAGTCTTAAATTCTGTGTGCTTGAGAGTCTTAAATTCTGTGTGCTTGAGGGTTTTAAATTCTGTGTGCTTGAGGGTTTTAAATTCTGAGTGCTTGAGAGTCTTAAATTCTGTGTGCTTGAGAGTCTTAAATTCTGAGTGCTTGAGAGTCTTAAATTCTGTGTGCTTGAGGGTTTTAAATTCTGTGTGCTTGAGAGTCTTAAATTCTGTGTGGTTGAGGGTTTTAAATTCTGAGTGCTTGAGAGTCTTAAATTCTGTGTGGTTGAGGGTTTTAAATTCTGAGTGCTTGAGAGTCTTAAATTCTGTGTGGTTGAGGGTTTTAAATTCTGAGTGCTTGAGAGTCTTAAATTCTGTGTGCTTGAGAGTCTTAAATTCTGTGTGGTTGAGGGTTTTAAATTCTGAGTGCTTGAGAGTCTTAAATTCTGAGTGCTTGAGAGTCTTAAATTCTGTGTGGTTGAGGGTTTTAAATTCTGAGTGCTTGAGAGTCTTAAATTCTGAGTGCTTGAGAGTCTTAAATTCTGTGTGGTTGAGGGTTTTAAATTCTGAGTGCTTGAGAGTCTTAAATTCTGTGTGCTTGAGAGTCTTAAATTCTGTGTGGTTGAGAGTCTTAAATTCTGTGTGGTTGAGGGTTTTAAATTCTGTGTGGTTGAGGGTTTTAAATTCTGTGTGCTTGAGAGTCTTAAATTCTGTGTGGTTGAGGGTTTTAAATTCTGAGTGCTTGAGAGTCTTAAATTCTGAGTGCTTGAGAGTCTTAAATTCTGTGTGGTTGAGGGTTTTAAATTCTGAGTGCTTGAGAGTCTTAAATTCTGAGTGCTTGAGAGTCTTAAATTCTGTGTGGTTGAGGGTTTTAAATTCTGAGTGCTTGAGAGTCTTAAATTCTGTGTGGTTGAGAGTCTTAAATTCTGTGTGGTTGAGAGTCTTAAATTCTGTGTGCTTGAGAGTCTTAAATTCTGTGTGGTTGAGAGTCTTAAATTCTGTGTGGTTGAGGGTTTTAAATTCTGTGTGGTTGAGGGTTTTAAATTCTGTGTGCTTGAGAGTCTTAAATTCTGAGTGCTTGAGAGTCTTAAATTCTGTGTGGTTGAGGGTTTTAAATTCTGTGTGGTTGAGGGTTTTAAATTCTGTGTGGTTGAGGGTTTTAAATTCTGTGTGGTTGAGAGTTAAATTCTGTGTGGTTGAGGGTTTTAAATTCTGTGTGGTTGAGGGTTTTAAATTCTGAGTGCTTGAGAGTCTTAAATTCTGTGTGCTTGAGAGTCTTAAATTCTGTGTGCTTGAGGGTTTTAAATTCTGTGTGCTTGAGAGTCTTAAATTCTGAGTGCTTGAGAGTCTTAAATTCTGTGTGGTTGAGGGTTTTAAATTCTGTGTGCTTGAGAGTCTTAAATTCTGAGTGCTTGAGAGTCTTAAATTCTGTGTGGTTGAGGGTTTTAAATTCTGAGTGCTTGAGAGTCTTAAATTCTGTGTGCTTGAGGGTTTTAAATTCTGTGTGCTTGAGAGTCTTAAATTCTGTGTGGTTGAGGGTTTTAAATTCTGAGTGCTTGAGAGTCTTAAATTCTGTGTGCTTGAGAGTCTTAAATTCTGTGTGGTTGAGAGTCTTAAATTCTGAGTGCTTGAGAGTCTTAAATTCTGAGTGGTTGAGGGTTTTAAATTCTGTGTGGTTGAGGGTTTTAAATTCTGTGTGCTTGAGAGTCTTAAATTCTGAGTGCTTGAGAGTCTTAAATTCTGTGTGGTTGAGGGTTTTAAATTCTGTGTGGTTGAGGGTTTTAAATTCTGTGTGGTTGAGAGTCTTAAATTCTGTGTGGTTGAGGGTTTTAAATTCTGTGCGGTTGAGGGTTTTAAATTCTGAGTGCTTGAGAGTCTTAAATTCTGTGTGGTTGAGGGTTTTAAATTCTGTGTGCTTGAGAGTCTTAAATTCTGTGTGCTTGAGGGTTTTAAATTCTGTGTGCTTGAGAGTCTTAAATTCTGAGTGCTTGAGAGTCTTAAATTCTGTGTGGGGAGGGTTTTAAATTCTGAGTGCTTGAGAGTCTTAAATTCTGTGTGCTTGAGGGTTTTAAATTCTGTGTGCTTGAGAGTCTTAAATTCTGTGTACTTGAGAGTCTTAAATTCTGAGTGCTTGAGAGTCTTAAATTCTGTGTGGTTGAGGGTTTTAAATTCTGAGTGCTTGAGAGTCTTAAATTCTGAGTGCTTGAGAGTCTTAAATTCTGTGTGCTTGAGAGTCTTAAATTCTGTGTACTTGAGAGTCTTAAATTCTGAGTGCTTGAGAGTCTTAAATTCTGTGTGGTTGAGGGTTTTAAATTCTGAGTGCTTGAGAGTCTTAAATTCTGAGTGCTTGAGAGTCTTAAATTCTGTGTGCTTGAGAGTCTTAAATTCTGTGTACTTGAGAGTCTTAAATTCTGAGTGCTTGAGAGTCTTAAATTCTGTGTGGTTGAGGGTTTTAAATTCTGAGTGCTTGAGAGTCTTAAATTCTGTGTGGTTGAGGGTTTTAAATTCTGTGTGCTTGAGAGTCTTAAATTCTGAGTGCTTGAGAGTCTTAAATTCTGTGTGCTTGAGAGTCTTAAATTCTGAGTGCTTGAGAGTCTTAAATTCTGTGTGGTTGAGGGTTTTAAATTCTGTGTGCTTGAGAGTCTTAAATTCTGAGTGCTTGAGAGTCTTAAATTCTGAGTGCTTGAGAGTCTTAAATTCTGTGTGCTTGAGGGTTTTAAATTCTGAGTGCTTGAGAGTCTTAAATTCTGTGTGGTTGAGGGTTTTAAATTCTGAGTGCTTGAGAGTCTTAAATTCTGTGTGGTTGAGGGTTTTAAATTCTGAGTGCTTGAGAGTCTCAAATTCTGTGTGGTTGAGGGTTTTAAATTCTGTGTGGTTGAGGGTTTTAAATTCTGTGTGGTTGAGGGTTTTAAATTCTGTGTGCTTGAGAGTCTTAAATTCTGTGTGCTTGAGAGTCTCAAATTCTGTGTGGTTGAGGGTTTTAAATTCTGTGTGGTTGAGGGTTTTAAATTCTGAGTGCTTGAGAGTCTTAAATTCTGTGTGCTTGAGAGTCTTAAATTCTGAGTGCTTGAGAGTCTTAAATTCTGTGTGGTTGAGGGTTTTAAATTCTGTGTGCTTGAGAGTCTTAAATTCTGTGTGGTTGAGGGTTTTAAATTCTGTGTGCTTGAGAGTCTTAAATTCTGAGTGCTTGAGAGTCTTAAATTCTGTGTGGTTGAGGGTTTTAAAGTCTGAGTGCTTGAGAGTCTTAAATTCTGTGTGCTTGAGGGTTTTAAATTCTGTGTGCTTGAGAGTCTTAAATTCTGTGTGCTTGAGAGTCTTAAATTCTGTGTGCTTGAGGGTTTTAAATTCTGTGTGCTTGAGAGTCTTAAATTCTGAGTGCTTGAGAGTCTTAAATTCTGTGTGGTTGAGGGTTTTAAATTCTGAGTGCTTGAGAGTCTTAAATTCTGTGTGCTTGAGGGTTTTAAATTCTGTGTGCTTGAGAGTCTTAAATTCTGTGTGCTTGAGAGTCTTAAATTCTGAGTGCTTGAGAGTCTTAAATTCTGTGTGGTTGAGGGTTTTAAATTCTGAGTGCTTGAGAGTCTTAAATTCTGTGTGCTTGAGGGTTTTAAATTCTGTGTGCTTGAGAGTCTTAAATTCTGTGTGGTTGAGAGTCTTAAATTCTGAGTGCTTGAGAGTCTTAAATTCTGTGTGGTTGAGGGTTTTAAATTCTGTGTGGTTGAGGGTTTTAAATTCTGTGTGCTTGAGAGTCTTAAATTCTGAGTGCTTGAGAGTCTTAAATTC
Organism: Myxine glutinosa; assembly: GCF_964187855.1. NCBI lineage: Eukaryota > Metazoa > Chordata > Myxini > Myxiniformes > Myxinidae > Myxine > Myxine glutinosa. The sequence continues at coordinate 4,518,483 of NC_136262.1, read as the reverse complement.
TGTGTGGTTGAGGGTTTTAAATTCTGTGTGGTTGAGGGTTTTAAATTCTGTGTGGTTGAGAGTCTTAAATTCTGTGTGGTTGAGGGTTTTAAATTCTGTGTGGTTGAGGGTTTTAAATTCTGAGTGCTTGAGAGTCTTAAATTCTGTGTGGTTGAGGGTTTTAAATTCTGTGTGCTTGAGAGTCTTAAATTCTGAGTGCTTGAGAGTCTTAAATTCTGTGTGGTTGAGGGTTTTAAATTCTGAGTGCTTGAGAGTCTTAAATTCTGTGTGCTTGAGGGTTTTAAATTCTGTGTGCTTGAGAGTCTTAAATTCTGTGTGGTTGAGGGTTTTAAATTCTGTGTGCTTGAGAGTCTTAAATTCTGAGTGCTTGAGAGTCTTAAATTCTGTGTGGTTGAGGGTTTTAAATTCTGAGTGCTTGAGAGTCTTAAATTCTGTGTGCTTGAGGGTTTTAAATTCTGTGTGGTTGAGAGTCTTAAATTCTGTGTGCTTGAGAGTCTTAAATTCTGTGTGCTTGAGAGTCTTAAATTCTGTGTGGTTGAGGGTTTTAAATTCTGTGTGGTTGAGGGTTTTAAATTCTGTGTGGTTGAGGGTTTTAAATTCTGAGTGCTTGAGAGTCTCAAATTCTGTGTGGTTGAGGGTTTTAAATTCTGTGTGGTTGAGAGTTAAATTCTGAGTGGATGAGAGTTTTAAATTCTGAGTGGTTGAGAGTTAAATTCTGAGTGGATGAGAGTTTTAAATTCTGAGTGCTTGAGAGTCTCAAATTCTGTGTGGTTGAGAGTCTTAAATTCTGTGTGGTTGAGGGTTTTAAATTCTGAGTGCTTGAGAGTCTCAAATTCTGTGTGGTTGAGGGTTTTAAATTCTGTGTGCTTGAGAGTCTCAAATTCTGTGTGCTTGAGGGTTTTAAATTCTGTGTGGTTGAGAGTCTTAAATTCTGAGTGCTTGAGAGTCTTAAATTCTGTGTGGTTGAGGGTTTTAAATTCTGTGTGGTTGAGGGTTTTAAATTCTGAGTGCTTGAGAGTCTTAAATTCTGTGTACTTGAGAGTCTTAAATTCTGTGTGGTTGAGGGTTTTAAATTCTGTGTGCTTGAGAGTCTTAAATTCTGTGTGCTTGAGGGTTTTAAATTCTGAGTGCTTGAGAGTCTTAAATTCTGTGTGGTTGAGGGTTTTAAATTCTGAGTGCTTGAGAGTCTCAAATTCTGTGTGGTTGAGGGTTTTAAATTCTGAGTGCTTGAGAGTCTCAAATTCTGTGTGGTTGAGGGTTTTAAATTCTGGGTGCTTGAGAGTCTCAAATTCTGTGTGGTTGAGGGTTTTAAATTCTGTGTGGTTGAGGGTTTTAAATTCTGTGTGGTTGAGGGTTTTAAATTCTGAGTGCTTGAGAGTCTCAAATTCTGTGTGGTTGAGGGTTTTAAATTCTGTGTGCTTGAGAGTCTTAAATTCTGTGTGGTTGAGGGTTTTAAATTATGTGTGGTTGAGGGTTTTAAATTCTGTGTGCTTGAGAGTCTTAAATTCTGTGTACTTGAGAGTCTTAAATTCTGAGTGCTTGAGAGTCTTAAATTCTGTGTGGTTGAGGGTTTTAAATTCTGAGTGCTTGAGAGTCTTAAATTCTGTGTGGTTGAGGGTTTTAAATTCTGTGTGCTTGAAAGTCTTAAATTCTGAGTGCTTGAGAGTCTTAAATTCTGTGTGCTTGAGAGTCTTAAATTCTGAGTGCTTGAGAGTCTTAAATTCTGTGTGCTTGAGAGTCTTAAATTCTGAGTGCTTGAGAGTCTTAAATTCTGTGTGGTTGAGGGTTTTAAATTCTGTGTGGTTGAGGGTTTTAAATTCTGTGTGCTTGAGAGTCTTAAATTCTGTGTACTTGAGAGTCTTAAATTCTGTGTGCTTGAGAGTCTTAAATTCTGAGTGCTTGAGAGTCTTAAATTCTGTGTGCTTGAGAGTCTTAAATTCTGAGTGCTTGAGAGTCTTAAATTCTGTGTGGTTGAGGGTTTTAAATTCTGTGTGGTTGAGGGTTTTAAATTCTGTGTGCTTGAGAGTCTTAAATTCTGAGTGCTTGAGAGTCTTAAATTCTGTGTGGTTGAGGGTTTTAAATTCTGTGTGGTTGAGGGTTTTAAATTCTGAGTGCTTGAGAGTCTTAAATTCTGTGTACTTGAGAGTCTTAAATTCTGTGTGGTTGAGGGTTTTAAATTCTGTGTGCTTGAGAGTCTTAAATTCTGTGTACTTGAGAGTCTTAAATTCTGAGTGCTTGAGAGTCTTAAATTCTGTGTGGTTGAGGGTTTTAAATTCTGAGTGCTTGAGAGTCTTAAATTCTGTGTGGTTGAGGGTTTTAAATTCTGTGTGCTTGAGAGTCTTAAATTCTGAGTGCTTGAGAGTCTTAAATTCTGTGTGCTTGAGAGTCTTAAATTCTGAGTGCTTGAGAGTCTTAAATTCTGTGTGCTTGAGAGTCTTAAATTCTGAGTGCTTGAGAGTCTTAAATTCTGTGTGGTTGAGGGTTTTAAATTCTGTGTGCTTGAGAGTCTTAAATTCTGAGTGCTTGAGAGTCTTAAATTCTGTGTGCTTGAGAGTCTTAAATTCTGAGTGCTTGAGAGTCTTAAATTCTGTGTGCTTGAGAGTCTTAAATTCTGAGTGCTTGAGAGTCTTAAATTCTGTGTGGTTGAGGGTTTTAAATTCTGTGTGCTTGAGAGTCTTAAATTCTGAGTGCTTGAGAGTCTTAAATTCTGTGTGGTTGAGGGTTTTAAATTCTGTGTGCTTGAGAGTCTTAAATTCTGAGTGCTTGAGAGTCTTAAATTCTGTGTGCTTGAGGGTTTTAAATTCTGAGTGCTTGAGAGTCTTAAATTCTGTGTGGTTGAGGGTTTTAAATTCTGAGTGCTTGAGAGTCTTAAATTCTGTGTGGTTGAGGGTTTTAAATTCTGAGTGCTTGAGAGTCTCAAATTCTGTGTGGTTGAGGGTTTTAAATTCTGTGTGGTTGAGAGTCTTAAATTCTGTGTGCTTGAGAGTCTTAAATTCTGTGTGGTTGAGGGTTTTAAATTCTGTGTGGTTGAGGGTTTTAAATTCTGTGTGCTTGAGAGTCTTAAATTCTGTGTGCTTGAGAGTCTCAAATTCTGTGTGGTTGAGGGTTTTAAATTCTGTGTGGTTGAGGGTTTTAAATTCTGAGTGCTTGAGAGTCTTAAATTCTGTGTGCTTGAGGGTTTTAAATTCTGTGTGCTTGAGAGTCTTAAATTCTGAGTGCTTGAGAGTCTTAAATTCTGTGTGGTTGAGGGTTTTAAATTCTGAGTGCTTGAGAGTCTTAAATTCTGTGTGCTTGAGGGTTTTAAATTCTGTGTGCTTGAGAGTCTTAAATTCTGTGTGGTTGAGGGTTTTAAATTCTGAGTGCTTGAGAGTCTTAAATTCTGTGTGCTTGAGAGTCTTAAATTCTGTGTGGTTGAGGGTTTTAAATTCTGAGTGCTTGAGAGTCTTAAATTCTGTGTGGTTGAGGGTTTTAAATTCTGTGTGGTTGAGGGTTTTAAATTCTGTGTGCTTGAGAGTCTTAAATTCTGTGTGGTTGAGGGTTTTAAATTCTGTGTGGTTGAGGGTTTTAAATTCTGAGTGCTTGAGAGTCTTAAATTCTGAGTGCTTGAGAGTCTTAAATTCTGTGTGGTTGAGGGTTTTAAATTCTGTGTGGTTGAGGGTTTTAAATTCTGTGTGCTTGAGAGTCTTAAATTCTGTGTGGTTGAGGGTTTTAAATTCTGTGTGGTTGAGGGTTTTAAATTCTGTGTGGTTGAGAGTCTTAAATTCTGTGTGGTTGAGGGTTTTAAATTCTGTGTGGTTGAGGGTTTTAAATTCTGAGTGCTTGAGAGTCTTAAATTCTGTGTGCTTGAGAGTCTTAAATTCTGTGTGCTTGAGGGTTTTAAATTCTGTGTGCTTGAGAGTCTTAAATTCTGAGTGCTTGAGAGTCTTAAATTCTGTGTGCTTGAGGGTTTTAAATTCTGTGTGCTTGAGAGTCTTAAATTCTGTGTGGTTGAGGGTTTTAAATTCTGAGTGCTTGAGAGTCTTAAATTCTGTGTGGTTGAGGGTTTTAAATTCTGAGTGCTTGAGAGTCTTAAATTCTGTGTGGTTGAGGGTTTTAAATTCTGAGTGCTTGAGAGTCTTAAATTCTGTGTGCTTGAGAGTCTTAAATTCTGTGTGGTTGAGGGTTTTAAATTCTGAGTGCTTGAGAGTCTTAAATTCTGAGTGCTTGAGAGTCTTAAATTCTGTGTGGTTGAGGGTTTTAAATTCTGAGTGCTTGAGAGTCTTAAATTCTGAGTGCTTGAGAGTCTTAAATTCTGTGTGGTTGAGGGTTTTAAATTCTGAGTGCTTGAGAGTCTTAAATTCTGTGTGCTTGAGAGTCTTAAATTCTGTGTGGTTGAGAGTCTTAAATTCTGTGTGGTTGAGGGTTTTAAATTCTGTGTGGTTGAGGGTTTTAAATTCTGTGTGCTTGAGAGTCTTAAATTCTGTGTGGTTGAGGGTTTTAAATTCTGAGTGCTTGAGAGTCTTAAATTCTGAGTGCTTGAGAGTCTTAAATTCTGTGTGGTTGAGGGTTTTAAATTCTGAGTGCTTGAGAGTCTTAAATTCTGAGTGCTTGAGAGTCTTAAATTCTGTGTGGTTGAGGGTTTTAAATTCTGAGTGCTTGAGAGTCTTAAATTCTGTGTGCTTGAGAGTCTTAAATTCTGTGTGGTTGAGAGTCTTAAATTCTGTGTGGTTGAGGGTTTTAAATTCTGAGTGCTTGAGAGTCTTAAATTCTGAGTGCTTGAGAGTCTTAAATTCTGTGTGCTTGAGAGTCTTAAATTCTGAGTGCTTGAGAGTCTTAAATTCTGTGTGGTTGAGGGTTTTAAATTCTGTGTGCTTGAGAGTCTTAAATTCTGAGTGCTTGAGAGTCTTAAATTCTGTGTGCTTGAGGGTTTTAAATTCTGAGTGCTTGAGAGTCTTAAATTCTGTGTGGTTGAGGGTTTTAAATTCTGAGTGCTTGAGAGTCTTAAATTCTGTGTGGTTGAGGGTTTTAAATTCTGAGTGCTTGAGAGTCTCAAATTCTGTGTGGTTGAGGGTTTTAAATTCTGTGTGCTTGAGAGTCTTAAATTCTGTGTGCTTGAGAGTCTTAAATTCTGTGTGGTTGAGGGTTTTAAATTCTGTGTGGTTGAGGGTTTTAAATTCTGTGTGCTTGAGAGTCTTAAATTCTGTGTGCTTGAGAGTCTCAAATTCTGTGTGGTTGAGGGTTTTAAATTCTGTGTGGTTGAGGGTTTTAAATTCTGAGTGCTTGAGAGTCTTAAATTCTGTGTGCTTGAGGGTTTTAAATTCTGTGTGCTTGAGAGTCTTAAATTCTGAGTGCTTGAGAGTCTTAAATTCTGTGTGGTTGAGGGTTTTAAATTCTGAGTGCTTGAGAGTCTTAAATTCTGTGTGCTTGAGGGTTTTAAATTCTGTGTGCTTGAGAGTCTTAAATTCTGTGTGGTTGAGGGTTTTAAATTCTGAGTGCTTGAGAGTCTTAAATTCTGTGTGCTTGAGAGTCTTAAATTCTGTGTGGTTGAGAGTCTTAAATTCTGAGTGCTTGAGAGTCTTAAATTCTGTGTGGTTGAGGGTTTTAAATTCTGTGTGGTTGAGGGTTTTAAATTCTGTGTGCTTGAGAGTCTTAAATTCTGTGTGGTTGAGGGTTTTAAATTCTGTGTGGTTGAGGGTTTTAAATTCTGTGTGGTTGAGAGTCTTAAATTCTGTGTGGTTGAGGGTTTTAAATTCTGTGTGGTTGAGGGTTTTAAATTCTGAGTGCTTGAGAGTCTTAAATTCTGTGTGCTTGAGAGTCTTAAATTCTGTGTGCTTGAGGGTTTTAAATTCTGTGTGCTTGAGAGTCTTAAATTCTGAGTGCTTGAGAGTCTTAAATTCTGTGTGCTTGAGGGTTTTAAATTCTGTGTGCTTGAGAGTCTTAAATTCTGTGTGGTTGAGGGTTTTAAATTCTGAGTGCTTGAGAGTCTTAAATTCTGTGTGGTTGAGGGTTTTAAATTCTGAGTGCTTGAGAGTCTTAAATTCTGTGTGGTTGAGGGTTTTAAATTCTGAGTGCTTGAGAGTCTTAAATTCTGTGTGCTTGAGAGTCTTAAATTCTGTGTGGTTGAGGGTTTTAAATTCTGAGTGCTTGAGAGTCTTAAATTCTGAGTGCTTGAGAGTCTTAAATTCTGTGTGGTTGAGGGTTTTAAATTCTGAGTGCTTGAGAGTCTTAAATTCTGAGTGCTTGAGAGTCTTAAATTCTGTGTGGTTGAGGGTTTTAAATTCTGAGTGCTTGAGAGTCTTAAATTCTGTGTGCTTGAGAGTCTTAAATTCTGTGTGGTTGAGAGTCTTAAATTCTGTGTGGTTGAGGGTTTTAAATTCTGTGTGGTTGAGGGTTTTAAATTCTGTGTGCTTGAGAGTCTTAAATTCTGTGTGGTTGAGGGTTTTAAATTCTGAGTGCTTGAGAGTCTTAAATTCTGAGTGCTTGAGAGTCTTAAATTCTGTGTGGTTGAGGGTTTTAAATTCTGAGTGCTTGAGAGTCTTAAATTCTGAGTGCTTGAGAGTCTTAAATTCTGTGTGGTTGAGGGTTTTAAATTCTGAGTGCTTGAGAGTCTTAAATTCTGTGTGGTTGAGAGTCTTAAATTCTGTGTGGTTGAGAGTCTTAAATTCTGTGTGCTTGAGAGTCTTAAATTCTGTGTGGTTGAGAGTCTTAAATTCTGTGTGGTTGAGGGTTTTAAATTCTGTGTGGTTGAGGGTTTTAAATTCTGTGTGCTTGAGAGTCTTAAATTCTGAGTGCTTGAGAGTCTTAAATTCTGTGTGGTTGAGGGTTTTAAATTCTGTGTGGTTGAGGGTTTTAAATTCTGTGTGGTTGAGGGTTTTAAATTCTGTGTGGTTGAGAGTCTTAAATTCTGTGTGGTTGAGGGTTTTAAATTCTGTGTGGTTGAGGGTTTTAAATTCTGAGTGCTTGAGAGTCTTAAATTCTGTGTGCTTGAGAGTCTTAAATTCTGTGTGCTTGAGGGTTTTAAATTCTGTGTGCTTGAGAGTCTTAAATTCTGAGTGCTTGAGAGTCTTAAATTCTGTGTGGTTGAGGGTTTTAAATTCTGTGTGCTTGAGAGTCTTAAATTCTGAGTGCTTGAGAGTCTTAAATTCTGTGTGGTTGAGGGTTTTAAATTCTGAGTGCTTGAGAGTCTTAAATTCTGTGTGCTTGAGGGTTTTAAATTCTGTGTGCTTGAGAGTCTTAAATTCTGTGTGGTTGAGAGTCTTAAATTCTGTGTGCTTGAGAGTCTTAAATTCTGTGTGGTTGAGGGTTTTAAATTCTGTGTGCTTGAGAGTCTTAAATTCTGAGTGCTTGAGAGTCTTAAATTCTGTGTGGTTGAGGGTTTTAAATTCTGAGTGCTTGAGAGTCTTAAATTCTGTGTGCTTGAGGGTTTTAAATTCTGAGTGCTTGAGAGTCTTAAATTCTGTGTGGTTGAGGGTTTTAAATTCTGAGTGCTTGAGAGTCTTAAATTCTGTGTGCTTGAGAGTCTTAAATTCTGTGTGGTTGAGAGTCTTAAATTCTGAGTGCTTGAGAGTCTTAAATTCTGAGTGGTTGAGGGTTTTAAATTCTGTGTGGTTGAGGGTTTTAAATTCTGTGTGCTTGAGAGTCTTAAATTCTGAGTGCTTGAGAGTCTTAAATTCTGTGTGGTTGAGGGTTTTAAATTCTGTGTGGTTGAGGGTTTTAAATTCTGTGTGGTTGAGAGTCTTAAATTCTGTGTGGTTGAGGGTTTTAAATTCTGTGTGCTTGAGAGTCTTAAATTCTGAGTGCTTGAGAGTCTTAAATTCTGTGTGCTTGAGAGTCTTAAATTCTGAGTGCTTGAGAGTCTTAAATTCTGTGTGCTTGAGAGTCTTAAATTCTGAGTGCTTGAGAGTCTTAAATTCTGTGTGGTTGAGAGTCTTAAATTCTGTGTGCTTGAGAGTCTTAAATTCTGAGTGCTTGAGAGTCTTAAATTCTGTGTGCTTGAGAGTCTTAAATTCTGAGTGCTTGAGAGTCTTAAATTCTGTGTGGTTGAGGGTTTTAAATTCTGTGTGCTTGAGAGTCTTAAATTCTGAGTGCTTGAGAGTCTTAAATTCTGTGTGGTTGAGGGTTTTAAATTCTGTGTGCTTGAGAGTCTTAAATTCTGAGTGCTTGAGAGTCTTAAATTCTGTGTGCTTGAGGGTTTTAAATTCTGAGTGCTTGAGAGTCTTAAATTCTGTGTGGTTGAGGGTTTTAAATTCTGAGTGCTTGAGAGTCTTAAATTCTGTGTGGTTGAGGGTTTTAAATTCTGAGTGCTTGAGAGTCTCAAATTCTGTGTGGTTGAGGGTTTTAAATTCTGTGTGGTTGAGAGTCTTAAATTCTGTGTGCTTGAGAGTCTTAAATTCTGTGTGGTTGAGGGTTTTAAATTCTGTGTGGTTGAGGGTTTTAAATTCTGTGTGCTTGAGAGTCTTAAATTCTGTGTGCTTGAGAGTCTCAAATTCTGTGTGGTTGAGGGTTTTAAATTCTGTGTGGTTGAGGGTTTTAAATTCTGAGTGCTTGAGAGTCTTAAATTCTGTGTGCTTGAGGGTTTTAAATTCTGTGTGCTTGAGAGTCTTAAATTCTGAGTGCTTGAGAGTCTTAAATTCTGTGTGGTTGAGGGTTTTAAATTCTGAGTGCTTGAGAGTCTTAAATTCTGTGTGCTTGAGGGTTTTAAATTCTGTGTGCTTGAGAGTCTTAAATTCTGTGTGGTTGAGGGTTTTAAATTCTGAGTGCTTGAGAGTCTTAAATTCTGTGTGCTTGAGAGTCTTAAATTCTGTGTGGTTGAGGGTTTTAAATTCTGAGTGCTTGAGAGTCTTAAATTCTGTGTGGTTGAGGGTTTTAAATTCTGTGTGGTTGAGGGTTTTAAATTCTGTGTGCTTGAGAGTCTTAAATTCTGTGTGGTTGAGGGTTTTAAATTCTGTGTGGTTGAGGGTTTTAAATTCTGAGTGCTTGAGAGTCTTAAATTCTGAGTGCTTGAGAGTCTTAAATTCTGTGTGGTTGAGGGTTTTAAATTCTGTGTGGTTGAGGGTTTTAAATTCTGTGTGCTTGAGAGTCTTAAATTCTGTGTGGTTGAGGGTTTTAAATTCTGTGTGGTTGAGGGTTTTAAATTCTGTGTGGTTGAGAGTCTTAAATTCTGTGTGGTTGAGGGTTTTAAATTCTGTGTGGTTGAGGGTTTTAAATTCTGAGTGCTTGAGAGTCTTAAATTCTGTGTGCTTGAGAGTCTTAAATTCTGTGTGCTTGAGGGTTTTAAATTCTGTGTGCTTGAGAGTCTTAAATTCTGAGTGCTTGAGAGTCTTAAATTCTGTGTGCTTGAGGGTTTTAAATTCTGTGTGCTTGAGAGTCTTAAATTCTGTGTGGTTGAGGGTTTTAAATTCTGAGTGCTTGAGAGTCTTAAATTCTGTGTGGTTGAGGGTTTTAAATTCTGAGTGCTTGAGAGTCTTAAATTCTGTGTGGTTGAGGGTTTTAAATTCTGAGTGCTTGAGAGTCTTAAATTCTGTGTGCTTGAGAGTCTTAAATTCTGTGTGGTTGAGGGTTTTAAATTCTGAGTGCTTGAGAGTCTTAAATTCTGAGTGCTTGAGAGTCTTAAATTCTGTGTGGTTGAGGGTTTTAAATTCTGAGTGCTTGAGAGTCTTAAATTCTGAGTGCTTGAGAGTCTTAAATTCTGTGTGGTTGAGGGTTTTAAATTCTGAGTGCTTGAGAGTCTTAAATTCTGTGTGCTTGAGAGTCTTAAATTCTGTGTGGTTGAGAGTCTTAAATTCTGTGTGGTTGAGGGTTTTAAATTCTGTGTGGTTGAGGGTTTTAAATTCTGTGTGCTTGAGAGTCTTAAATTCTGTGTGGTTGAGGGTTTTAAATTCTGAGTGCTTGAGAGTCTTAAATTCTGAGTGCTTGAGAGTCTTAAATTCTGTGTGGTTGAGGGTTTTAAATTCTGAGTGCTTGAGAGTCTTAAATTCTGAGTGCTTGAGAGTCTTAAATTCTGTGTGGTTGAGGGTTTTAAATTCTGAGTGCTTGAGAGTCTTAAATTCTGTGTGCTTGAGAGTCTTAAATTCTGTGTGGTTGAGAGTCTTAAATTCTGTGTGGTTGAGGGTTTTAAATTCTGAGTGCTTGAGAGTCTTAAATTCTGAGTGCTTGAGAGTCTTAAATTCTGTGTGCTTGAGAGTCTTAAATTCTGAGTGCTTGAGAGTCTTAAATTCTGTGTGGTTGAGGGTTTTAAATTCTGTGTGCTTGAGAGTCTTAAATTCTGAGTGCTTGAGAGTCTTAAATTCTGTGTGCTTGAGGGTTTTAAATTCTGAGTGCTTGAGAGTCTTAAATTCTGTGTGGTTGAGGGTTTTAAATTCTGAGTGCTTGAGAGTCTTAAATTCTGTGTGGTTGAGGGTTTTAAATTCTGAGTGCTTGAGAGTCTCAAATTCTGTGTGGTTGAGGGTTTTAAATTCTGTGTGCTTGAGAGTCTTAAATTCTGTGTGCTTGAGAGTCTTAAATTCTGTGTGGTTGAGGGTTTTAAATTCTGTGTGGTTGAGGGTTTTAAATTCTGTGTGCTTGAGAGTCTTAAATTCTGTGTGCTTGAGAGTCTCAAATTCTGTGTGGTTGAGGGTTTTAAATTCTGTGTGGTTGAGGGTTTTAAATTCTGAGTGCTTGAGAGTCTTAAATTCTGTGTGCTTGAGGGTTTTAAATTCTGTGTGCTTGAGAGTCTTAAATTCTGAGTGCTTGAGAGTCTTAAATTCTGTGTGGTTGAGGGTTTTAAATTCTGAGTGCTTGAGAGTCTTAAATTCTGTGTGCTTGAGGGTTTTAAATTCTGTGTGCTTGAGAGTCTTAAATTCTGTGTGGTTGAGGGTTTTAAATTCTGAGTGCTTGAGAGTCTTAAATTCTGTGTGCTTGAGAGTCTTAAATTCTGTGTGGTTGAGAGTCTTAAATTCTGAGTGCTTGAGAGTCTTAAATTCTGTGTGGTTGAGGGTTTTAAATTCTGTGTGGTTGAGGGTTTTAAATTCTGTGTGCTTGAGAGTCTTAAATTCTGTGTGGTTGAGGGTTTTAAATTCTGTGTGGTTGAGGGTTTTAAATTCTGTGTGGTTGAGAGTCTTAAATTCTGTGTGGTTGAGGGTTTTAAATTCTGTGTGGTTGAGGGTTTTAAATTCTGAGTGCTTGAGAGTCTTAAATTCTGTGTGCTTGAGAGTCTTAAATTCTGTGTGCTTGAGGGTTTTAAATTCTGTGTGCTTGAGAGTCTTAAATTCTGAGTGCTTGAGAGTCTTAAATTCTGTGTGCTTGAGGGTTTTAAATTCTGTGTGCTTGAGAGTCTTAAATTCTGTGTGGTTGAGGGTTTTAAATTCTGAGTGCTTGAGAGTCTTAAATTCTGTGTGGTTGAGGGTTTTAAATTCTGAGTGCTTGAGAGTCTTAAATTCTGTGTGGTTGAGGGTTTTAAATTCTGAGTGCTTGAGAGTCTTAAATTCTGTGTGCTTGAGAGTCTTAAATTCTGTGTGGTTGAGGGTTTTAAATTCTGAGTGCTTGAGAGTCTTAAATTCTGAGTGCTTGAGAGTCTTAAATTCTGTGTGGTTGAGGGTTTTAAATTCTGAGTGCTTGAGAGTCTTAAATTCTGAGTGCTTGAGAGTCTTAAATTCTGTGTGGTTGAGGGTTTTAAATTCTGAGTGCTTGAGAGTCTTAAATTCTGTGTGCTTGAGAGTCTTAAATTCTGTGTGGTTGAGAGTCTTAAATTCTGTGTGGTTGAGGGTTTTAAATTCTGTGTGGTTGAGGGTTTTAAATTCTGTGTGCTTGAGAGTCTTAAATTCTGTGTGGTTGAGGGTTTTAAATTCTGAGTGCTTGAGAGTCTTAAATTCTGAGTGCTTGAGAGTCTTAAATTCTGTGTGGTTGAGGGTTTTAAATTCTGAGTGCTTGAGAGTCTTAAATTCTGAGTGCTTGAGAGTCTTAAATTCTGTGTGGTTGAGGGTTTTAAATTCTGAGTGCTTGAGAGTCTTAAATTCTGTGTGGTTGAGAGTCTTAAATTCTGTGTGGTTGAGAGTCTTAAATTCTGTGTGCTTGAGAGTCTTAAATTCTGTGTGGTTGAGAGTCTTAAATTCTGTGTGGTTGAGGGTTTTAAATTCTGTGTGGTTGAGGGTTTTAAATTCTGTGTGCTTGAGAGTCTTAAATTCTGAGTGCTTGAGAGTCTTAAATTCTGTGTGGTTGAGGGTTTTAAATTCTGTGTGGTTGAGGGTTTTAAATTCTGTGTGGTTGAGGGTTTTAAATTCTGTGTGGTTGAGAGTCTTAAATTCTGTGTGGTTGAGGGTTTTAAATTCTGTGTGGTTGAGGGTTTTAAATTCTGAGTGCTTGAGAGTCTTAAATTCTGTGTGCTTGAGAGTCTTAAATTCTGTGTGCTTGAGGGTTTTAAATTCTGTGTGCTTGAGAGTCTTAAATTCTGAGTGCTTGAGAGTCTTAAATTCTGTGTGGTTGAGGGTTTTAAATTCTGTGTGCTTGAGAGTCTTAAATTCTGAGTGCTTGAGAGTCTTAAATTCTGTGTGGTTGAGGGTTTTAAATTCTGAGTGCTTGAGAGTCTTAAATTCTGTGTGCTTGAGGGTTTTAAATTCTGTGTGCTTGAGAGTCTTAAATTCTGTGTGGTTGAGAGTCTTAAATTCTGTGTGCTTGAGAGTCTTAAATTCTGTGTGGTTGAGGGTTTTAAATTCTGTGTGCTTGAGAGTCTTAAATTCTGAGTGCTTGAGAGTCTTAAATTCTGTGTGGTTGAGGGTTTTAAATTCTGAGTGCTTGAGAGTCTTAAATTCTGTGTGCTTGAGGGTTTTAAATTCTGAGTGCTTGAGAGTCTTAAATTCTGTGTGGTTGAGGGTTTTAAATTCTGAGTGCTTGAGAGTCTTAAATTCTGTGTGCTTGAGAGTCTTAAATTCTGTGTGGTTGAGAGTCTTAAATTCTGAGTGCTTGAGAGTCTTAAATTCTGAGTGGTTGAGGGTTTTAAATTCTGTGTGGTTGAGGGTTTTAAATTCTGTGTGCTTGAGAGTCTTAAATTCTGAGTGCTTGAGAGTCTTAAATTCTGTGTGGTTGAGGGTTTTAAATTCTGTGTGGTTGAGGGTTTTAAATTCTGTGTGGTTGAGAGTCTTAAATTCTGTGTGGTTGAGGGTTTTAAATTCTGTGTGGTTGAGGGTTTTAAATTCTGAGTGCTTGAGAGTCTTAAATTCTGTGTGGTTGAGGGTTTTAAATTCTGTGTGCTTGAGAGTCTTAAATTCTGTGTGCTTGAGGGTTTTAAATTCTGTGTGCTTGAGAGTCTTAAATTCTGTGTGGTTGAGGGTTTTAAATTCTGTGTGCTTGAGAGTCTTAAATTCTGAGTGCTTGAGAGTCTTAAATTCTGTGTGGTTGAGGGTTTTAAATTCTGAGTGCTTGAGAGTCTTAAATTCTGTGTGCTTGAGGGTTTTAAATTCTGTGTGGTTGAGAGTCTTAAATTCTGTGTGCTTGAGAGTCTTAAATTCTGTGTGGTTGAGGGTTTTAAATTCTGTGTGGTTGAGGGTTTTAAATTCTGTGTGCTTGAGAGTCTTAAATTCTGTGTGGTTGAGGGTTTTAAATTCTGTGTGGTTGAGGGTTTTAAATTCTGTGTGGTTGAGGGTTTTAAATTCTGAGTGCTTGAGAGTCTCAAATTCTGTGTGGTTGAGGGTTTTAAATTCTGTGTGGTTGAGAGTCTTAAATTCTATGTGGTTGAGGGTTTTAAATTCTGAGTGCTTGAGAGTCTCAAATTCTGTGTGGTTGAGGGTTTTAAATTCTGTGTGCTTGAGAGTCTTAAATTCTGAGTGCCTGAGAGTCTTAAATTCTGTGTGGTTGAGGGTTTTAAATTCTGAGTGCTTGAGAGTCTTAAATTCTGTGTGCTTGAGGGTTTTAAATTCTGTGTGCTTGAGAGTCTTAAATTCTGTGTGGTTGAGGGTTTTAAATTCTGAGTGCTTGAGAGTCTTAAATTCTGTGTGCTTGAGAGTCTTAAATTCTGTGTGGTTGAGAGTCTTAAATTCTGAGTGCTTGAGAGTCTTAAATTCTGTGTGGTTGAGGGTTTTAAATTCTGTGTGGTTGAGGGTTTTAAATTCTGTGTGCTTGAGAGTCTTAAATTCTGTGTGGTTGAGGGTTTTAAATTCTGTGTGGTTGAGGGTTTTAAATTCTGTGTGGTTGAGAGTCTTAAATTCTGTGTGGTTGAGGGTTTTAAATTCTGTGTGGTTGAGGGTTTTAAATTCTGAGTGCTTGAGAGTCTTAAATTCTGTGTGCTTGAGAGTCTTAAATTCTGTGTGCTTGAGGGTTTTAAATTCTGTGTGCTTGAGAGTCTTAAATTCTGTGTGGTTGAGGGTTTTAAATTCTGAGTGCTTGAGAGTCTTAAATTCTGTGTGGTTGAGGGTTTTAAATTCTGAGTGCTTGAGAGTCTTAAATTCTGTGTGGTTGAGGGTTTTAAATTCTGAGTGCTTGAGAGTCTTAAATTCTGTGTGCTTGAGAGTCTTAAATTCTGTGTGGTTGAGGGTTTTAAATTCTGAGTGCTTGAGAGTCTTAAATTCTGAGTGCTTGAGAGTCTTAAATTCTGTGTGGTTGAGGGTTTTAAATTCTGAGTGCTTGAGAGTCTTAAATTCTGAGTGCTTGAGAGTCTTAAATTCTGTGTGGTTGAGGGTTTTAAATTCTGAGTGCTTGAGAGTCTTAAATTCTGTGTGCTTGAGAGTCTTAAATTCTGTGTGGTTGAGAGTCTTAAATTCTGTGTGGTTGAGGGTTTTAAATTCTGTGTGGTTGAGGGTTTTAAATTCTGTGTGCTTGAGAGTCTTAAATTCTGTGTGGTTGAGGGTTTTAAATTCTGAGTGCTTGAGAGTCTTAAATTCTGAGTGCTTGAGAGTCTTAAATTCTGTGTGGTTGAGGGTTTTAAATTCTGAGTGCTTGAGAGTCTTAAATTCTGAGTGCTTGAGAGTCTTAAATTCTGTGTGGTTGAGGGTTTTAAATTCTGAGTGCTTGAGAGTCTTAAATTCTGTGTGCTTGAGAGTCTTAAATTCTGTGTGGTTGAGAGTCTTAAATTCTGTGTGGTTGAGGGTTTTAAATTCTGAGTGCTTGAGAGTCTTAAATTCTGAGTGCTTGAGAGTCTTAAATTCTGTGTGCTTGAGAGTCTTAAATTCTGAGTGCTTGAGAGTCTTAAATTCTGTGTGGTTGAGAGTCTTAAATTCTGAGTGCTTGAGAGTCTTAAATTCTGTGTGCTTGAGGGTTTTAAATTCTGAGTGCTTGAGAGTCTTAAATTCTGTGTGGTTGAGGGTTTTAAATTCTGAGTGCTTGAGAGTCTTAAATTCTGTGTGGTTGAGGGTTTTAAATTCTGAGTGCTTGAGAGTCTCAAATTCTGTGTGGTTGAGGGTTTTAAATTCTGTGTGCTTGAGAGTCTTAAATTCTGTGTGCTTGAGAGTCTTAAATTCTGTGTGGTTGAGGGTTTTAAATTCTGTGTGGTTGAGGGTTTTAAATTCTGTGTGCTTGAGAGTCTTAAATTCTGTGTGCTTGAGAGTCTCAAATTCTGTGTGGTTGAGGGTTTTAAATTCTGTGTGGTTGAGGGTTTTAAATTCTGAGTGCTTGAGAGTCTTAAATTCTGTGTGCTTGAGGGTTTTAAATTCTGTGTGCTTGAGAGTCTTAAATTCTGAGTGCTTGAGAGTCTTAAATTCTGTGTGGTTGAGGGTTTTAAATTCTGAGTGCTTGAGAGTCTTAAATTCTGTGTGCTTGAGGGTTTTAAATTCTGTGTGCTTGAGAGTCTTAAATTCTGTGTGGTTGAGGGTTTTAAATTCTGAGTGCTTGAGAGTCTTAAATTCTGTGTGCTTGAGAGTCTTAAATTCTGTGTGGTTGAGAGTCTTAAATTCTGAGTGCTTGAGAGTCTTAAATTCTGTGTGGTTGAGGGTTTTAAATTCTGTGTGGTTGAGGGTTTTAAATTCTGTGTGCTTGAGAGTCTTAAATTCTGTGTGGTTGAGGGTTTTAAATTCTGTGTGGTTGAGGGTTTTAAATTCTGTGTGGTTGAGAGTCTTAAATTCTGTGTGGTTGAGGGTTTTAAATTCTGTGTGGTTGAGGGTTTTAAATTCTGAGTGCTTGAGAGTCTTAAATTCTGTGTGCTTGAGAGTCTTAAATTCTGTGTGCTTGAGGGTTTTAAATTCTGTGTGCTTGAGAGTCTTAAATTCTGAGTGCTTGAGAGTCTTAAATTCTGTGTGCTTGAGGGTTTTAAATTCTGTGTGCTTGAGAGTCTTAAATTCTGTGTGGTTGAGGGTTTTAAATTCTGAGTGCTTGAGAGTCTTAAATTCTGTGTGGTTGAGGGTTTTAAATTCTGAGTGCTTGAGAGTCTTAAATTCTGTGTGGTTGAGGGTTTTAAATTCTGAGTGCTTGAGAGTCTTAAATTCTGTGTGCTTGAGAGTCTTAAATTCTGTGTGGTTGAGGGTTTTAAATTCTGAGTGCTTGAGAGTCTTAAATTCTGAGTGCTTGAGAGTCTTAAATTCTGTGTGGTTGAGGGTTTTAAATTCTGAGTGCTTGAGAGTCTTAAATTCTGAGTGCTTGAGAGTCTTAAATTCTGTGTGGTTGAGGGTTTTAAATTCTGAGTGCTTGAGAGTCTTAAATTCTGTGTGCTTGAGAGTCTTAAATTCTGTGTGGTTGAGAGTCTTAAATTCTGTGTGGTTGAGGGTTTTAAATTCTGTGTGGTTGAGGGTTTTAAATTCTGTGTGCTTGAGAGTCTTAAATTCTGTGTGGTTGAGGGTTTTAAATTCTGAGTGCTTGAGAGTCTTAAATTCTGAGTGCTTGAGAGTCTTAAATTCTGTGTGGTTGAGGGTTTTAAATTCTGAGTGCTTGAGAGTCTTAAATTCTGAGTGCTTGAGAGTCTTAAATTCTGTGTGGTTGAGGGTTTTAAATTCTGAGTGCTTGAGAGTCTTAAATTCTGTGTGGTTGAGAGTCTTAAATTCTGTGTGGTTGAGAGTCTTAAATTCTGTGTGCTTGAGAGTCTTAAATTCTGTGTGGTTGAGAGTCTTAAATTCTGTGTGGTTGAGGGTTTTAAATTCTGTGTGGTTGAGGGTTTTAAATTCTGTGTGCTTGAGAGTCTTAAATTCTGAGTGCTTGAGAGTCTTAAATTCTGTGTGGTTGAGGGTTTTAAATTCTGTGTGGTTGAGGGTTTTAAATTCTGTGTGGTTGAGGGTTTTAAATTCTGTGTGGTTGAGAGTCTTAAATTCTGTGTGGTTGAGGGTTTTAAATTCTGTGTGGTTGAGGGTTTTAAATTCTGAGTGCTTGAGAGTCTTAAATTCTGTGTGCTTGAGGGTTTTAAATTCTGTGTGCTTGAGAGTCTTAAATTCTGAGTGCTTGAGAGTCTTAAATTCTGTGTGGTTGAGGGTTTTAAATTCTGTGTGCTTGAGAGTCTTAAATTCTGAGTGCTTGAGAGTCTTAAATTCTGTGTGGTTGAGGGTTTTAAATTCTGAGTGCTTGAGAGTCTTAAATTCTGTGTGCTTGAGGGTTTTAAATTCTGTGTGCTTGAGAGTCTTAAATTCTGTGTGGTTGAGGGTTTTAAATTCTGAGTGCTTGAGAGTCTTAAATTCTGTGTGCTTGAGAGTCTTAAATTCTGTGTGGTTGAGAGTCTTAAATTCTGAGTGCTTGAGAGTCTTAAATTCTGAGTGGTTGAGGGTTTTAAATTCTGTGTGGTTGAGGGTTTTAAATTCTGTGTGCTTGAGAGTCTTAAATTCTGAGTGCTTGAGAGTCTTAAATTCTGTGTGGTTGAGGGTTTTAAATTCTGTGTGGTTGAGGGTTTTAAATTCTGTGTGGTTGAGAGTCTTAAATTCTGTGTGGTTGAGGGTTTTAAATTCTGTGTGGTTGAGGGTTTTAAATTCTGAGTGCTTGAGAGTCTTAAATTCTGTGTGGTTGAGGGTTTTAAATTCTGTGTGCTTGAGAGTCTTAAATTCTGTGTGCTTGAGGGTTTTAAATTCTGTGTGGTTGAGAGTCTTAAATTCTGAGTGCTTGAGAGTCTTAAATTCTGAGTGCTTGAGAGTCTTAAATTCTGTGTGGTTGAGGGTTTTAAATTCTGAGTGCTTGAGGGTTTTAAATTCTGTGTGCTTGAGAGTCTTAAATTCTGTGTGGTTGAGGGTTTTAAATTCTGTGTGCTTGAGAGTCTTAAATTCTGAGTGCTTGAGAGTCTTAAATTCTGTGTGGTTGAGGGTTTTAAATTCTGAGTGCTTGAGAGTCTTAAATTCTGTGTGCTTGAGGGTTTTAAATTCTGTGTGGTTGAGAGTCTTAAATTCTGTGTGCTTGAGAGTCTTAAATTCTGTGTGGTTGAGGGTTTTAAATTCTGTGTGGTTGAGGGTTTTAAATTCTGAGTGCTTGAGAGTCTTAAATTCTGTGTGCTTGAGGGTTTTAAATTCTGTGTGGTTGAGAGTCTTAAATTCTGTGTGCTTGAGAGTCTTAAATTCTGTGTGGTTGAGGGTTTTAAATTCTGTGTGGTTGAGGGTTTTAAATTCTGTGTGGTTGAGGGTTTTAAATTCTGTGTGGTTGAGGGTTTTAAATTCTGAGTGCTTGAGAGTCTCAAATTCTGTGTGGTTGAGGGTTTTAAATTCTGTGTGGTTGAGAGTCTTAAATTCTGTGTGGTTGAGGGTTTTAAATTCTGAGTGCTTGAGAGTCTCAAATTCTGTGTGGTTGAGGGTTTTAAATTCTGTGTGCTTGAGAGTCTTAAATTCTGTGTGGTTGAGGGTTTTAAATTCTGTGTACTTGAGAGTCTCAAATTCTGTGTGGTTGAGGGTTTTAAATTCTGTGTGGTTGAGAGTTTTAAATTCTGTGTGCTTGAGAGTCTCAAATTCTGTGTGGTTGAGGGTTTTAAATTCTGAGTGCTTGAGAGTCTCAAATTCTGTGTGGTTGAGGGTTTTAAATTCTGTGTGGTTGAGGGTTTTAAATTCTGTGTGGTTGAGGGTTTTAAATTCTGAGTGCTTGAGAGTCTCAAATTCTGTGTGGTTGAGGGTTTTAAATTCTGTGTGCTTGAGAGTCTTAAATTCTGTGTGGTTGAGGGTTTTAAATTTTGTGTGGTTGAGGGTTTTAAATTCTGAGGGCTTGAGAGTCTCAAATTCTGAGTGCTTGAGAGTCTCAAATTCTGTGTGGTTGAGAGTCTTAAATTCTGTGTGCTTGAGAGTCTTAAATTCTGTGTGCTTGAGAGTCTCAAATTCTGTGTGCTTGAGAGTCTTAAATTCTGTGTGGTTGAGGGTTTTAAATTCTGTGTGGTTGAGAGTTTTAAATTCTGTGTGCTTGAGAGTCTCAAATTCTGTGTGGTTGAGGGTTTTAAATTCTGAGTGCTTGAGAGTCTCAAATTCTGTGTGGTTGAGGGTTTTAAATTCTGTGTGGTTGAGGGTTTTAAATTCTGTGTGGTTGAGGGTTTTAAATTCTGAGTGCTTGAGAGTCTCAAATTCTGTGTGGTTGAGGGTTTTAAATTCTGTGTGCTTGAGAGTCTTAAATTCTGTGTGGTTGAGGGTTTTAAATTCTGTGTGGTTGAGGGTTTTAAATTCTGAGGGCTTGAGAGTCTCAAATTCTGAGTGCTTGAGAGTCTCAAATTCTGTGTGGTTGAGAGTCTTAAATTCTGTGTGCTTGAGAGTCTTAAATTCTGTGTGCTTGAGAGTCTCAAATTCTGTGTGCTTGAGAGTCTTAAATTCTGTGTGGTTGAGGGTTTTAAATTCTGTGTGCTTGAGAGTCTCAAATTCTGAGTGCTTGAGAGTCTCAAATTCTGTGTGGTTGAGAGTCTTAAATTCTGTGTGCTTGAGAGTCTCAAATTCTGTGTGCTTGAGAGTCTTAAATTCTGAGGGCTTGAGAGTCTTAAATTCTGTGTGCTTGAGAGTCTTAAATTCTGTGTGGTTGAGAGTTTTAAATTCTGTGTGGTTGAGGGTTTTAAATTCTGAGTGCTTGAGAGTCTTAAATTCTGTGTGCTTGAGGGTTTTAAATTCTGAGTGCTTGAGAGTCTTAAATTCTGTGTGGTTGAGGGTTTTAAATTCTGTGTACTTGAGAGTCTCAAATTCTGTGTGGTTGAGGGTTTTAAATTCTGTGTGGTTGAGGGTTTTAAATTCTGTGTGCTTGAGAGTCTTAAATTCTGAGTGCTTGAGAGTCTTAAATTCTGTGTGGTTGAGGGTTTTAAATTCTGTGTGCTTGAGAGTCTTAAATTCTGAGTGCTTGAGAGTCTTAAATTCTGTGTACTTGAGAGTCTTAAATTCTGTGTGGTTGAGGGTTTTAAATTCTGAGTGCTTGAGAGTCTTAAATTCTGAGTGCTTGAGAGTCTTAAATTCTGTGTGGTTGAGGGTTTTAAATTCTGAGTGCTTGAGAGTCTTAAATTCTGTGTGCTTGAGAGTCTTAAATTCTGTGTGGTTGAGGGTTTTAAATTCTGTGTGCTTGAGAGTCTTAAATTCTGTGTGGTTGAGGGTTTTAAATTCTGAGTGCTTGAGAGTCTCAAATTCTGTGTGGTTGAGGGTTTTAAATTCTGTGTGGTTGAGGGTTTTAAATTCTGTGTGCTTGAGAGTCTTAAATTCTGTGTGGTTGAGAGTCTTAAATTCTGTGTGCTTGAGGGTTTTAAATTCTGTGTGCTTGAGAGTCTTAAATTCTGTGTGGTTGAGGGTTTTAAATTCTGAGTGCTTGAGAGTCTTAAATTCTGAGTGCTTGAGAGTCTTAAATTCTGTGTGGTTGAGGGTTTTAAATTCTGTGTGCTTGAGAGTCTTAAATTCTGAGTGCTTGAGAGTCTTAAATTCTGTGTGCTTGAGGGTTTTAAATTCTGTGTGCTTGAGAGTCTTAAATTCTGTGTGCTTGAGGGTTTTAAATTCTGTGTGCTTGAGAGTCTTAAATTCTGAGTGCTTGAGAGTCTTAAATTCTGTGTGGTTGAGGGTTTTAAATTCTGAGTGCTTGAGAGTCTTAAATTCTGAGTGCTTGAGAGTCTTAAATTCTGTGTGGTTGAGGGTTTTAAATTCTGAGTGCTTGAGAGTCTTAAATTCTGAGTGCTTGAGAGTCTTAAATTCTGTGTGGTTGAGGGTTTTAAATTCTGAGTGCTTGAGAGTCTTAAATTCTGAGTGCTTGAGAGTCTTAAATTCTGTGTGCTTGAGGGTTTTAAATTCTGTGTGCTTAAGAGTCTTAAATTCTGAGTGCTTGAGAGTCTTAAATTCTGTGTGGTTGAGGGTTTTAAATTCTGAGTGCTTGAGAGTCTTAAATTCTGAGTGCTTGAGAGTCTTAAATTCTGTGTGCTTGAGGGTTTTAAATTCTGTGTGGTTGAGAGTCTTAAATTCTGTGTGCTTGAGAGTCTTAAATTCTGTGTGGTTGAGGGTTTTAAATTCTGTGTGCTTGAGAGTCTTAAATTCTGAGTGCTTGAGAGTCTTAAATTCTGTGTGGTTGAGGGTTTTAAATTCTGAGTGCTTGAGAGTCTTAAATTCTGTGTGGTTGAGGGTTTTAAATTCTGAGTGCTTGAGAGTCTTAAATTCTGTGTGCTTGAGAGTCTTAAATTCTGTGTGCTTGAGGGTTTTAAATTCTGTGTGGTTGAGAGTCTTAAATTCTGTGTGCTTGAGAGTCTTAAATTCTGTGTGGTTGAGGGTTTTAAATTCTGTGTGCTTGAGAGTCTTAAATTCTGAGTGCTTGAGAGTCTTAAATTCTGTGTGCTTGAGAGTCTTAAATTCTGTGTGCTTGAGAGTCTCAAATTCTGTGTGGTTGAGGGTTTTAAATTCTGTGTGCTTGAGAGTCTTAAATTCTGAGGGCTTGAGAGTCTTAAATTCTGAGTGCTTGAGAGTCTTAAATTCTGTGTGCTTGAGAGTCTTAAATTCTGTGTGCTTGAGAGTCTTAAATTCTGTGTGCTTGAGAGTCTCAAATTCTGTGTGGTTGAGGGTTTTAAATTCTGTGTGCTTGAGAGTCTTAAATTCTGAGGGCTTGAGAGTCTTAAATTCTGAGTGCTTGAGAGTCTTAAATTCTGTGTGCTTGAGAGTCTTAAATTCTGTGTGGTTGAGGGTTTTAAATTCTGTGTGGTTGAGGGTTTTAAATTCTGTGTGGTTGAGGGTTTTAAATTCTGTGTGGTTGAGGGTTTTAAATTCTGTGTGGTTGAGGGTTTTAAATTCTGTGTGGTTGAGGGTTTTAAATTCTGTGTGGTTGAGGGTTTTAAATTCTGTGTGGTTGAGGGTTTTAAATTCTGTGTGGTTGAGGGTTTTAAATTCTGAGTGCTTGAGAGTCTTAAATTCTGTGTGCTTGAGAGTCTTAAATTCTGTGTGCTTGAGAGTCTCAAATTCTGTGTGGTTGAGGGTTTTAAATTCTGTGTGGTTGAGGGTTTTAAATTCTGTGTGCTTGAGAGTCTTAAATTCTGAGGGCTTGAGAGTCTTAAATTCTGTGTGCTTGAGAGTCTTAAATTCTGAGGGCTTGAGAGTCTTAAATTCTGAGGGCTTGAGAGTCTTAAATTCTGTGTGGTTGAGAGTCTTAAATTCTGTGTGCTTGAGAGTCTTAAATTCTGTGTGCTTGAGAGTCTCAAATTCTGTGTGGTTGAGGGTTTTAAATTCTGTGTGCTTGAGAGTCTTAAATTCTGAGTGCTTGAGAGTCTTAAATTCTGTGTGGTTGAGAGTCTTAAATTCTGTGTGCTTGAGAGTCTTAAATTCTGTGTGGTTGAGGGTTTTAAATTCTGTGTGGTTGAGGGTTTTAAATTCTGTGTGGTTGAGGGTTTTAAATTCTGTGTGGTTGAGAGTCTTAAATTCTGTGTGGTTGAGGGTTTTAAATTCTGAGTGCTTGAGAGTCTCAAATTCTGTGTGGTTGAGGGTTTTAAATTCTGAGTGCTTGAGAGTCTCAAATTCTGTGTGGTTGAGGGTTTTAAATTCTGTGTACTTGAGAGTCTCAAATTCTGAGTGCTTGAGAGTCTTAAATTCTGTGTGGTTGAGGGTTTTAAATTCTGAGTGCTTGAGAGTCTCAAATTCTGTGTGGTTGAGGGTTTTAAATTCTGTGTTCTTGAGAGTCTTAAATTCTGTGTGCTTGAGAGTCTTAAATTCTGTGTGGTTGAGGGTTTTAAATTCTGTGTGGTTGAGGGTTTTAAATTCTGTGTGGTTGAGAGTCTTAAATTCTGTGTGGTTGAGGGTTTTAAATTCTGTGTGCTTGAGAGTCTCAAATTCTGTGTGGTTGAGGGTTTTAAATTCTGTGTGCTTGAGAGTCTTAAATTCTGAGTGCTTGAGAGTCTTAAATTCTGTGTGGTTGAGGGTTTTAAATTCTGAGTGCTTGAGAGTCTTAAATTCTGTGTGGTTGAGGGTTTTAAATTCTGAGTGCTTGAGAGTCTTAAATTCTGTGTGGTTGAGGGTTTTAAATTCTGTGTGGTTGAGGGTTTTAAATTCTGTGTGGTTGAGGGTTTTAAATTCTGAGTGCTTGAGAGTCTTAAATTCTGTGTGGTTGAGGGTTTTAAATTCTGTGTGCTTGAGAGTCTTAAATTCTGTGTGGTTGAGGGTTTTAAATTCTGTGTGGTTGAGGGTTTTAAATTCTGTGTGGTTGAGGGTTTTAAATTCTGTGTGCTTGAGAGTCTTAAATTCTGTGTGGTTGAGGGTTTTAAATTCTGTGTGCTTGAGAGTCTTAAATTCTGTGTGCTTGAGGGTCTTAAATTCTGTGTGGTTGAGGGTTTTAAATTCTGTGTGGTTGAGGGTTTTAAATTCTGTGTGCTTGAGAGTCTTAAATTCTGAGTGCTTGAGAGTCTCAAATTCTGTGTGGTTGAGGGTTTTAAATTCTGTGTGGTTGAGGGTTTTAAATTCTGTGTGGTTGAGGGTTTTAAATTCTGTGTGGTTGAGAGTTAAATTCTGAGTGCTTGAGAGTCTTAAATTCTGAGTGCTTGAGAGTCTTAAATTCTGTGTGGTTGAGGGTTTTAAATTCTGTGTGGTTGAGGGTTTTAAATTCTGTGTGGTTGAGAGTTAAATTCTGAGTGGTTGAGAGTTTTAAATTCTGAGTGGTTGAGGGTTTTAAATTCTGTGTGCTTGAGAGTCTCAAATTCTGTGTGGTTGAGGGTTTTAAATTCTGTGTGCTTGAGAGTCTTAAATTCTGAGTGCTTGAGAGTCTTAAATTCTGTGTGGTTGAGGGTTTTAAATTCTGTGTGTTTGAGAGTCTTAAATTCTGTGTGGTTGAGGGTTTTAAATTCTGTGTACTTGAGAGTCTTAAATTCTGTGTGGTTGAGGGTTTTAAATTCTGAGTGCTTGAGAGTCTTAAATTCTGAGGGCTTGAGAGTCTTAAATTCTGTGTGGTTGAGGGTTTTAAATTCTGAGTGCTTGAGAGTCTTAAATTCTGTGTGGTTGAGGGTTTTAAATTCTGTGTGTTTGAGAGTCTTAAATTCTGTGTGGTTGAGGGTTTTAAATTCTGTGTGGTTGAGGGTTTTAAATTCTGAGTGCTTGAGAGTCTTAAATTCTGAGGGCTTGAGAGTCTTAAATTCTGTGTGGTTGAGGGTTTTAAATTCTGTGTGTTTGAGAGTCTTAAATTCTGTGTGGTTGAGGGTTTTAAATTCTGAGTGCTTGAGAGTCTTAAATTCTGAGTGCTTGAGAGTCTTAAATTCTGTGTGGTTGAGGGTTTTAAATTCTGTGTGCTTGAGGGTTTTAAATTCTGAGTGCTTGAGAGTCTTAAATTCTGAGTGGTTGAGAGTCTTAAATTCTGTGTGCTTGAGAGTCTTAAATTCTGTGTGCTTGAGGGTCTTAAATTCTGTGTGGTTGAGGGTTTTAAATTCTGTGTGGTTGAGGGTTTTAAATTCTGTGTGCTTGAGAGTCTTAAATTCTGAGTGCTTGAGAGTCTCAAATTCTGTGTGGTTGAGGGTTTTAAATTCTGTGTGGTTGAGGGTTTTAAATTCTGTGTGGTTGAGGGTTTTAAATTCTGTGTGGTTGAGAGTTAAATTCTGAGTGCTTGAGAGTCTTAAATTCTGAGTGCTTGAGAGTCTTAAATTCTGTGTGGTTGAGGGTTTTAAATTCTGTGTGGTTGAGGGTTTTAAATTCTGTGTGGTTGAGAGTTAAATTCTGAGTGGTTGAGAGTTTTAAATTCTGAGTGGTTGAGGGTTTTAAATTCTGTGTGCTTGAGAGTCTCAAATTCTGTGTGGTTGAGGGTTTTAAATTCTGTGTGCTTGAGAGTCTTAAATTCTGAGTGCTTGAGAGTCTTAAATTCTGTGTGGTTGAGGGTTTTAAATTCTGTGTGTTTGAGAGTCTTAAATTCTGTGTGGTTGAGGGTTTTAAATTCTGTGTACTTGAGAGTCTTAAATTCTGTGTGGTTGAGGGTTTTAAATTCTGAGTGCTTGAGAGTCTTAAATTCTGAGGGCTTGAGAGTCTTAAATTCTGTGTGGTTGAGGGTTTTAAATTCTGAGTGCTTGAGAGTCTTAAATTCTGTGTGGTTGAGGGTTTTAAATTCTGTGTGTTTGAGAGTCTTAAATTCTGTGTGGTTGAGGGTTTTAAATTCTGTGTGGTTGAGGGTTTTAAATTCTGAGTGCTTGAGAGTCTTAAATTCTGAGGGCTTGAGAGTCTTAAATTCTGTGTGGTTGAGGGTTTTAAATTCTGTGTGTTTGAGAGTCTTAAATTCTGTGTGGTTGAGGGTTTTAAATTCTGAGTGCTTGAGAGTCTTAAATTCTGAGTGCTTGAGAGTCTTAAATTCTGTGTGGTTGAGGGTTTTAAATTCTGTGTGCTTGAGGGTTTTAAATTCTGAGTGCTTGAGAGTCTTAAATTCTGAGTGGTTGAGAGTCTTAAATTCTGTGTGCTTGAGAGTCTTAAATTCTGTGTGCTTGAGCGTCTTAAATTCTGAGTGGTTGAGGGTTTTAAATTCTGTGTGCTTGAGGGTTTTAAATTCTGTGTGCTTGAGCGTCTTAAATTCTGTGTGGTTGAGGGTTTTAAATTCTGTGTGCTTGAGAGTCTTAAATTCTGAGGGCTTGAGAGTCTTAAATTCTGTGTGGTTGAGGGTTTTAAATTCTGTGTGCTTGAGAGTCTTAAATTCTGAGGGCTTGAGAGTCTTAAATTCTGTGTGGTTGAGAGTCTTAAATTCTGAGGGCTTGAGGGTTTTAAATTCTGTGTGCTTGAGAGTCTTAAATTCTGTGTGGTTGAGAGTCTTAAATTCTGAGGGCTTGAGAGTTTTAAATTCTGTGTGGTTGAGGGTTTTAAATTCTGAGTGCTTGAGAGTCTTAAATTCTGTGTGGTTGAGAGTCTTAAATTCTGAGGGCTTGAGAGTCTTAAATTCTGTGTGGTTGAGAGTCTTAAATTCTGAGGGCTTGAGAGTTTTAAATTCTGTGTGGTTGAGGGTTTTAAATTCTGAGTGCTTGAGAGTCTTAAATTCTGTGTGGTTGAGGGTTTTAAATTCTGTGTGGTTGAGAGTCTTAAATTCTGAGTGCTTGAGAGTCTTAAATTCTGTGTGGTTGAGGGTTTTAAATTCTGAGTGCTTGAGAGTCTTAAATTCTGTGTGGTTGAGGGTTTTAAATTCTGTGTGGTTGAGAGTCTTAAATTCTGTGTGCTTGAGAGTCTTAAATTCTGTGTGGTTGAGAGTCTTAAATTCTGTGTGGTTGAGAGTCTTAAATTCTGTGTGGTTGAGAGTCTTAAATTCTGAGGGCTTGAGGGTCTTAAATTCTGAGTGCTTGAGAGTCTTAAATTCTGTGTGGTTGAGGGTTTTAAATTCTGTGTGGTTGAGAGTCTTAAATTCTGTGTGGTTGAGAGTCTTAAATTCTGAGGGCTTGAGGGTTTTAAATTCTGTGTGGTTGAGAGTCTTAAATTCTGTGTGGTTGAGAGTCTTAAATTCTGAGGGCTTGAGGGTCTTAAATTCTGTGTGGTTGAGAGTCTTAAATTCTGTGTGGTTGAGA
The DNA here is from genome assembly GCF_964187855.1 of Myxine glutinosa. NCBI lineage: Eukaryota > Metazoa > Chordata > Myxini > Myxiniformes > Myxinidae > Myxine > Myxine glutinosa. Next base: position 4,491,722 of record NC_136262.1, on the reverse strand, counting down.
GTCTTAAATTCTGTGTGGTTGAGAGTCTTAAATTCTGAGGGCTTGAGGGTCTTAAATTCTGTGTGGTTGAGAGTCTTAAATTCTGTGTGGTTGAGAGTCTTAAATTCTGAGGGCTTGAGGGTTTTAAATTCTGTGTGGTTGAGAGTCTTAAATTCTGTGTGGTTGAGAGTCTTAAATTCTGAGGGCTTGAGGGTTTTAAATTCTGTGTGGTTGAGAGTCTTAAATTCTGTGTGGTTGAGAGTCTTAAATTCTGAGGGCTTGAGAGTCTTAAATTCTGTGTGGTTGACAGTCTTAAATTCTGAGGGCTTGAGGGTCTTAAATTCTGTGTGCTTGAGAGTCTTAAATTCTGTGTGGTTGAGGGTTTTAAATTCTGTGTGCTTGAGAGTCTTAAATTCTGAGTGCTTGAGAGTCTTAAATTCTGAGTGCTTGAGAGTCTTAAATTCTGTGTGGTTGAGGGTTTTAAATTCTGTGTGGTTGAGAGTCTTAAATTCTGAGGGCTTGAGAGTCTTAAATTCTGTGTGGTTGAGAGTCTTAAATTCTGAGGGCTTGAGAGTCTTAAATTCTGTGTGGTTGAGAGTCTTAAATTCTGAGGGCTTGAGAGTCTTAAATTCTGAGGGCTTGAGAGTCTTAAATTCTGTGTGGTTGAGAGTCTTAAATTCTGAGGGCTTGAGAGTCTTAAATTCTGTGTGGTTGAGGGTTTTAAATTCTGTGTGGTTGAGAGTCTTAAATTCTGAGGGCTTGAGAGTCTTAAATTCTGTGTGGTTGAGAGTCTTAAATTCTGAGGGCTTGAGAGTCTTAAATTCTGAGGGCTTGAGAGTCTTAAATTCTGTGTGGTTGAGAGTCTTAAATTCTGAGGGCTTGAGAGTCTTAAATTCTGAGTGCTTGAGAGTCTTAAATTCTGAGTGCTTGAGAGTCTTAAATTCTGAGGGCTTGAGAGTCTTAAATTCTGAGGGCTTGAGAGTCTTAAATTCTGAGGGCTTGAGAGTCTTAAATTCTGAGTGCTTGAGAGTCTTAAATTCTGTGTGGTTGAGGGTTTTAAATTCTGTGTGGTTGAGGGTTTTAAATTCTGTGTGCTTGAGAGTCTTAAATTCTGAGTGCTTGAGAGTCTTAAATTCTGAGGGCTTGAGAGTCTTAAATTCTGTGTGCTTGAGGGTTTTAAATTCTGTGTGGTTGAGGGTTTTAAATTCTGTGTGGTTGAGGGTTTTAAATTCTGTGTGCTTGAGAGTCTTAAATTCTGAGGGCTTGAGAGTCTTAAATTCTGTGTGGTTGAGGGTTTTAAATTCTGTGTGGTTGAGGGTTTTAAATTCTGTGTGCTTGAGAGTCTTAAATTCTGAGGGCTTGAGAGTCTTAAATTCTGTGTGGTTGAGAGTCTTAAATTCTGTGTGGTTGAGGGTTTTAAATTCTGTGTGGTTGAGGGTTTTAAATTCTGTGTGGTTGAGAGTCTTAAATTCTGAGGGCTTGAGAGTCTTAAATTCTGTGTGGTTGAGGGTTTTAAATTCTGTGTGGTTGAGGGTTTTAAATTCTGTGTACTTGAGAGTCTTAAATTCTGTGTACTTGAGGGTTTTAAATTCTGAGGGCTTGAGGGTTTTAAATTCTGTGTGGTTGAGGGTTTTAAATTCTGAGGGCTTGAGAGTCTTAAATTCTGAGGGCTTGAGAGTCTTAAATTCTGAGGGCTTGAGAGTCTTAAATTCTGTGTGCTTGAGAGTCTTAAATTCTGTGTACTTGAGGGTTTTAAATTCTGTGTGGTTGAGGGTTTTAAATTCTGTGTGGTTGAGGGTTTTAAATTCTGTGTACTTGAGAGTCTTAAATTCTGTGTGGTTGAGAGTCTTAAATTCTGTGTGGTTGAGAGTCTTAAATTCTGTGTGGTTGAGAGTCTTAAATTCTGTGTGGTTGAGGGTTTTAAATTCTGTGTGGTTGAGAGTCTTAAATTCTGTGTGGTTGAGAGTCTTAAATTCTGTGTGGTTGAGGGTTTTAAATTCTGTGTGGTTGAGGGTTTTAAATTCTGTGTGGTTGAGAGTCTTAAATTCTGAGGGCTTGAGAGTCTTAAATTCTGTGTGGTTGAGGGTTTTAAATTCTGAGTGCTTGAGAGTCTTAAATTCTGTGTGGTTGAGGGTTTTAAATTCTGAGGGCTTGAGAGTCTTAAATTCTGAGTGCTTGAGGGTTTTAAATTCTGAGGGCTTGAGAGTCTTAAATTCTGTGTGGTTGAGGGTTTTAAATTCTGTGTGGTTGAGAGTCTTAAATTCTGTGTGGTTGAGGGTTTTAAATTCTGTGTGGTTGAGAGTCTTAAATTCTGAGGGCTTGAGAGTCTTAAATTCTGTGTGGTTGAGAGTCTTAAATTCTGTGTGGTTGAGGGTTTTAAATTCTGTGTGGTTGAGAGTCTTAAATTCTGAGGGCTTGAGAGTCTTAAATTCTGTGTGGTTGAGGGTTTTAAATTCTGAGTGCTTGAGAGTCTTAAATTCTGTGTGGTTGAGGGTTTTAAATTCTGAGGGCTTGAGAGTCTTAAATTCTGTGTGGTTGAGGGTTTTAAATTCTGTGTGGTTGAGGGTTTTAAATTCTGTGTACTTGAGAGTCTTAAATTCTGTGTACTTGAGGGTTTTAAATTCTGAGGGCTTGAGGGTTTTAAATTCTGTGTGGTTGAGGGTTTTAAATTCTGAGGGCTTGAGAGTCTTAAATTCTGAGGGCTTGAGAGTCTTAAATTCTGAGGGCTTGAGAGTCTTAAATTCTGTGTGCTTGAGAGTCTTAAATTCTGTGTACTTGAGGGTTTTAAATTCTGTGTGGTTGAGGGTTTTAAATTCTGTGTGGTTGAGGGTTTTAAATTCTGTGTACTTGAGAGTCTTAAATTCTGTGTGGTTGAGAGTCTTAAATTCTGTGTGGTTGAGAGTCTTAAATTCTGTGTGGTTGAGAGTCTTAAATTCTGTGTGGTTGAGGGTTTTAAATTCTGTGTGGTTGAGAGTCTTAAATTCTGTGTGGTTGAGAGTCTTAAATTCTGTGTGGTTGAGGGTTTTAAATTCTGTGTGGTTGAGAGTCTTAAATTCTGTGTGGTTGAGAGTCTTAAATTCTGTGTGGTTGAGGGTTTTAAATTCTGTGTGGTTGAGGGTTTTAAATTCTGTGTGGTTGAGAGTCTTAAATTCTGTGTGGTTGAGGGTTTTAAATTCTGTGTGGTTGAGAGTCTTAAATTCTGTGTGGCTGAGAGTCTTAAATTCTGTGTGGTTGAGGGTTTTAAATTCTGTGTGGTTGAGAGTCTTAAATTCTGTGTGGTTGAGGGTTTTAAATTCTGTGTGGTTGAGAGTCTTAAATTCTGTGTGGTTGAGAGTCTTAAATTCTGTGTGGTTGAGGGTTTTAAATTCTGAGGGCTTGAGAGTCTTAAATTCTGTGTGGTTGAGGGTTTTAAATTCTGTGTACTTGAGAGTCTTAAATTCTGTGTGGTTGAGGGTTTTAAATTCTGAGTGCTTGAGAGTCTTAAATTCTGTGTGCTTGAGAGTCTTAAATTCTGTGTGGTTGAGGGTTTTAAATTCTGTGTGCTTGAGAGTCTTAAATTCTGTGTGGTTGAGGGTTTTAAATTCTGTGTGGTTGAGAGTCTTAAATTCTGTGTGGTTGAGGGTTTTAAATTCTGTGTGGTTGAGAGTCTTAAATTCTGTGTGGTTGAGGGTTTTAAATTCTGTGTGGTTGAGGGTTTTAAATTCTGAGGGCTTGAGAGTCTTAAATTCTGTGTGGTTGAGGGTTTTAAATTCTGTGTACTTGAGAGTCTTAAATTCTGTGTGGTTGAGGGTTTTAAATTCTGAGTGCTTGAGAGTCTTAAATTCTGTGTGCTTGAGAGTCTTAAATTCTGTGTGGTTGAGGGTTTTAAATTCTGTGTGGTTGAGAGTCTTAAATTCTGTGTGGTTGAGAGTCTTAAATTCTGTGTGGTTGAGGGTTTTAAATTCTGTGTGGTTGAGAGTCTTAAATTCTGTGTGGTTGAGAGTCTTAAATTCTGTGTGGTTGAGGGTTTTAAATTCTGTGTGGTTGAGAGTCTTAAATTCTGTGTGGTTGAGGGTTTTAAATTCTGTGTGGTTGAGAGTCTTAAATTCTGTGTGGTTGAGAGTCTTAAATTCTGTGTGGTTGAGGGTTTTAAATTCTGAGGGCTTGAGAGTCTTAAATTCTGTGTGGTTGAGGGTTTTAAATTCTGAGTGCTTGAGAGTCTTAAATTCTGTGTGGTTGAGGGTTTTAAATTCTGTGTACTTGAGAGTCTTAAATTCTGTGTGGTTGAGGGTTTTAAATTCTGAGTGCTTGAGAGTCTTAAATTCTGTGTGCTTGAGAGTCTTAAATTCTGTGTGGTTGAGGGTTTTAAATTCTGTGTGGTTGAGAGTCTTAAATTCTGTGTGGTTGAGAGTCTTAAATTCTGTGTGGTTGAGAGTCTTAAATTCTGTGTGGTTGAGGGTTTTAAATTCTGAGGGCTTGAGAGTCTTAAATTCTGTGTGGTTGAGGGTTTTAAATTCTGAGTGCTTGAGAGTCTTAAATTCTGTGTGGTTGAGGGTTTTAAATTCTGTGTGGTTGAGAGTCTTAAATTCTGTGTGGTTGAGAGTCTTAAATTCTGTGTGGTTGAGGGTTTTAAATTCTGTGTACTTGAGAGTCTTAAATTCTGTGTGGTTGAGGGTTTTAAATTCTGAGTGCTTGAGAGTCTTAAATTCTGTGTGCTTGAGAGTCTTAAATTCTGTGTGGTTGAGGGTTTTAAATTCTGTGTGGTTGAGGGTTTTAAATTCTGAGTGCTTGAGAGTCTTAAATTCTGTGTGCTTGAGAGTCTTAAATTCTGTGTGGTTGAGGGTTTTAAATTCTGTGTGGTTGAGGGTTTTAAATTCTGTGTGGTTGAGGGTTTTAAATTCTGAGTGCTTGAGAGTCTTAAATTCTGTGTGCTTGAGAGTCTTAAATTCTGTGTGGTTGAGGGTTTTAAATTCTGTGTGGTTGAGGGTTTTAAATTCTGAGTGCTTGAGAGTCTTAAATTCTGTGTGGTTGAGGGTTTTAAATTCTGTGTACTTGAGAGTCTTAAATTCTGTGTGGTTGAGGGTTTTAAATTCTGAGTGCTTGAGAGTCTTAAATTCTGTGTGCTTGAGAGTCTTAAATTCTGTGTGGTTGAGGGTTTTAAATTCTGTGTGGTTGAGAGTCTTAAATTCTGTGTGGTTGAGAGTCTTAAATTCTGTGTGGTTGAGAGTCTTAAATTCTGTGTGGTTGAGGGTTTTAAATTCTGAGGGCTTGAGAGTCTTAAATTCTGTGTGGTTGAGGGTTTTAAATTCTGAGTGCTTGAGAGTCTTAAATTCTGTGTGGTTGAGGGTTTTAAATTCTGTGTGGTTGAGAGTCTTAAATTCTGTGTGGTTGAGAGTCTTAAATTCTGTGTGGTTGAGGGTTTTAAATTCTGTGTGGTTGAGAGTCTTAAATTCTGTGTGGTTGAGGGTTTTAAATTCTGTGTGGTTGAGAGTCTTAAATTCTGTGTGGTTGAGAGTCTTAAATTCTGTGTGGTTGAGGGTTTTAAATTCTGAGGGCTTGAGAGTCTTAAATTCTGTGTGGTTGAGGGTTTTAAATTCTGAGTGCTTGAGAGTCTTAAATTCTGTGTGGTTGAGGGTTTTAAATTCTGTGTACTTGAGAGTCTTAAATTCTGTGTGGTTGAGGGTTTTAAATTCTGAGTGCTTGAGAGTCTTAAATTCTGTGTGCTTGAGAGTCTTAAATTCTGTGTGGTTGAGGGTTTTAAATTCTGTGTGGTTGAGAGTCTTAAATTCTGTGTGGTTGAGAGTCTTAAATTCTGTGTGGTTGAGAGTCTTAAATTCTGTGTGGTTGAGGGTTTTAAATTCTGAGGGCTTGAGAGTCTTAAATTCTGTGTGGTTGAGGGTTTTAAATTCTGAGTGCTTGAGAGTCTTAAATTCTGTGTGCTTGAGAGTCTTAAATTCTGTGTGGTTGAGGGTTTTAAATTCTGTGTGGTTGAGAGTCTTAAATTCTGTGTGGTTGAGAGTCTTAAATTCTGTGTGGTTGAGGGTTTTAAATTCTGTGTGGTTGAGGGTTTTAAATTCTGTGTGGTTGAGAGTCTTAAATTCTGTGTGGTTGAGGGTTTTAAATTCTGTGTGGTTGAGAGTCTTAAATTCTGTGTGGTTGAGAGTCTTAAATTCTGTGTGGTTGAGGGTTTTAAATTCTGTGTGGTTGAGAGTCTTAAATTCTGTGTGGTTGAGGGTTTTAAATTCTGTGTGGTTGAGAGTCTTAAATTCTGTGTGGTTGAGAGTCTTAAATTCTGTGTGGTTGAGGGTTTTAAATTCTGAGGGCTTGAGAGTCTTAAATTCTGTGTGGTTGAGGGTTTTAAATTCTGAGTGCTTGAGAGTCTTAAATTCTGTGTGGTTGAGGGTTTTAAATTCTGTGTACTTGAGAGTCTTAAATTCTGTGTGGTTGAGGGTTTTAAATTCTGAGTGCTTGAGAGTCTTAAATTCTGTGTGGTTGAGGGTTTTAAATTCTGAGTGCTTGAGAGTCTTAAATTCTGTGTGGTTGAGGGTTTTAAATTCTGTGTACTTGAGAGTCTTAAATTCTGTGTGGTTGAGGGTTTTAAATTCTGAGGGCTTGAGAGTCTTAAATTCTGTGTGGTTGAGGGTTTTAAATTCTGAGTGCTTGAGAGTCTTAAATTCTGTGTGGTTGAGGGTTTTAAATTCTGTGTACTTGAGAGTCTTAAATTCTGTGTGGTTGAGGGTTTTAAATTCTGAGTGCTTGAGAGTCTTAAATTCTGTGTGCTTGAGAGTCTTAAATTCTGTGTGGTTGAGAGTTTTAAATTCTGTGTGGTTGAGGGTTTTAAATTCTGAGTGCTTGAGAGTCTTAAATTCTGTGTGGTTGAGGGTTTTAAATTCTGTGTGGTTGAGGGTTTTAAATTCTGAGTGCTTGAGAGTCTTAAATTCTGAGTGGTTGAGAGTTTTAAATTCTGTGTGGTTGAGGGTTTTAAATTCTGAGTGCTTGAGAGTCTTAAATTCTGTGTGGTTGAGGGTTTTAAATTCTGTGTGGTTGAGGGTTTTAAATTCTGTGTGGTTGAGGGTTTTAAATTCTGTGTGGTTGAGGGTTTTAAATTCTGTGTGGTTGAGGGTTTTAAATTCTGTGTACTTGAGAGTCTTAAATTCTGTGTGGTTGAGGGTTTTAAATTCTGTGTGGTTGAGGGTTTTAAATTCTGTGTGGTTGAGGGTTTTAAATTCTGTGTGGTTGAGGGTTTTAAATTCTGTGTGCTTGAGAGTCTTAAATTCTGTGTGGTTGAGAGTCTTAAATTCTGAGGGCTTGAGAGTCTTAAATTCTGTGTGGTTGAGGGTTTTAAATTCTGTGTGGTTGAGGGTTTTAAATTCTGTGTGGTTGAGGGTTTTAAATTCTGTGTGGTTGAGGGTTTTAAATTCTGTGTACTTGAGAGTCTTAAATTCTGTGTACTTGAGGGTCTTAAATTCTGTGTACTTGAGGGTTTTAAATTCTGAGGGCTTGAGGGTTTTAAATTCTGAGTGGTTGAGGGTTTTAAATTCTGAGTGCTTGAGAGTCTTAAATTCTGTGTACTTGAGGGTCTTAAATTCTGTGTACTTGAGGGTTTTAAATTCTGAGTGCTTGAGAGTCTTAAATTCTGAGGGCTTGAGAGTCTTAAATTCTGTGTGGTTGAGGGTTTTAAATTCTGAGTGCTTGAGAGTCTTAAATTCTGTGTGGTTGAGGGTTTTAAATTCTGTGTGGTTGAGGGTTTTAAATTCTGTGTGGTTGAGGGTTTTAAATTCTGTGTGGTTGAGGGTTTTAAATTCTGTGTGGTTGAGGGTTTTAAATTCTGTGTGGTTGAGGGTTTTAAATTCTGTGTGGTTGAGGGTTTTAAATTCTGAGGGCTTGAGAGTCTTAAATTCTGTGTGGTTGAGAGTCTTAAATTCTGAGGGCTTGAGGGTTTTAAATTCTGTGTGGTTGAGGGTTTTAAATTCTGTGTGGTTGAGGGTTTTAAATTCTGTGTGGTTGAGGGTTTTAAATTCTGAGGGCTTGAGAGTCTTAAATTCTGTGTGGTTGAGAGTCTTAAATTCTGAGGGCTTGAGAGTCTTAAATTCTGTGTGGTTGAGGGTTTTAAATTCTGAGGGCTTGAGAGTCTTAAATTCTGAGGGCTTGAGAGTCTTAAATTCTGTGTGGTTGAGGGTTTTAAATTCTGTGTGCTTGAGAGTCTTAAATTCTGTGTGCTTGAGAGTCTTAAATTCTGAGTGCTTGAGAGTCTTAAATTCTGTGTGGTTGAGAGTTTTAAATTCTGTGTGGTTGAGAGTCTTAAATTCTGAGGGCTTGAGAGTCTTAAATTCTGTGTGGTTGAGAGTCTTAAATTCTGTGTGGTTGAGGGTTTTAAATTCTGTGTGCTTGAGGGTTTTAAATTCTGAGGGCTTGAGAGTCTTAAATTCTGTGTGGTTGAGAGTCTTAAATTCTGAGGGCTTGAGAGTCTTAAATTCTGTGTGGTTGAGAGTCTTAAATTCTGTGTGGTTGAGGGTTTTAAATTCTGTGTGCTTGAGGGTTTTAAATTCTGAGGGCTTGAGAGTCTTAAATTCTGTGTGGTTGAGAGTCTTAAATTCTGAGGGCTTGAGAGTCTTAAATTCTGTGTGGTTGAGAGTCTTAAATTCTGTGTGCTTGAGGGTTTTAAATTCTGTGTGGTTGAGAGTCTTAAATTCTGTGTGGTTGAGGGTTTTAAATTCTGAGGGCTTGAGGGTTTTAAATTCTGTGTGGTTGAGAGTCTTAAATTCTGAGTGCTTGAATGTTTTAAATTCTGAGGGCTTGAGGGTTTTAAATTCTGAGTGGTTGAGGGTTTTAAATTCTGTGTGGTTGAGGGTTTTAAATTCTGTGTGGTTGAGGGTTTTAAATTCTGTGTGGTTGAGAGTCTTAAATTCTGTGTGGTTGAGGGTTTTAAATTCTGAGGCCTTGAGGGTTTTAAATTCTGAGTGCTTGAGGGTTTTAAATTCTGTGTGGTTGAGGGTTTTAAATTCTGTGTGGTTGAGGGTTTTAAATTCTGTGTGGTTGAGAGTCTTAAATTCTGTGTGGTTGAGGGTTTTAAATTCTGAGGCCTTGAGGGTTTTAAATTCTGAGGGCTTGAGAGTCTTAAATTCTGTGTACTTGAGGGTTTTAAATTCTGAGGCCTTGAGAGTCTTAAATTCTGAGTGCTTGAGGGTTTTAAATTCTGAGGCCTTGAGAGTCTTAAATTCTGAGGGCTTGAGAGTCTTAAATTCTGAGTGCTTGAGGGTTTTAAATTCTGAGTGCTTGAGGGTTTTAAATTCTGAGTGCTTGAGAGTCTTAAATTCTGAGGGCTTGAGAGTCTTAAATTCTGAGTGCTTGAGGGTTTTAAATTCTGTGTGCTTGAGGGTTTTAAATTCTGAGGCCTTGAGAGTCTTAAATTCTGTGTGCTTGAGAGTCTTAAATTCTGTGTGGTTGAGAGTTTTAAATTCTGTGTGGTTGAGGGTTTTAAATTCTGAGGGCTTGAGGGTTTTAAATTCTGTGTGGTTGAGGGTTTTAAATTCTGTGTGGTTGAGGGTTTTAAATTCTGTGTGGTTGAGGGTTTTAAATTCTGTGTGGTTGAGAGTCTTAAATTCTGTGTGGTTGAGAGTCTTAAATTCTGTGTGGTTGAGGGTTTTAAATTCTGTGTGGTTGAGGGTTTTAAATTCTGAGGCCTTGAGAGTCTTAAATTCTGTGTGCTTGAGAGTCTTAAATTCTGTGTGGTTGAGAGTTTTAAATTCTGTGTGGTTGAGGGTTTTAAATTCTGAGGGCTTGAGAGTCTTAAATTCTGTGTGCTTGAGAGTCTTAAATTCTGTGTGGTTGAGAGTTTTAAATTCTGTGTGGTTGAGAGTCTTAAATTCTGAGGGCTTGAGAGTCTTAAATTCTGTGTGGTTGAGGGTTTTAAATTCTGTGTGGTTGAGAGTCTTAAATTCTGTGTGCTTGAGAGTCTTAAATTCTGTGTGGTTGAGGGTTTTAAATTCTGTGTGCTTGAGGGTTTTAAATTCTGTGTGCTTGAGAGTCTTAAATTCTGTGTGGTTGAGGGTTTTAAATTCTGTGTGGTTGAGGGTTTTAAATTCTGTGTGGTTGAGAGTCTTAAATTCTGTGTGGTTGAGAGTCTTAAATTCTGTGTGGTTGAGGGTTTTAAATTCTGTGTGGTTGAGGGTTTTAAATTCTGTGTGGTTGAGGGTTTTAAATTCTGTGTGCTTGAGAGTCTTAAATTCTGAGGCCTTGAGAGTCTTAAATTCTGTGTACTTGAGGGTTTTAAATTCTGAGGCCTTGAGAGTCTTAAATTCTGAGGCCTTGAGAGTCTTAAATTCTGTGTGGTTGAGGGTTTTAAATTCTGAGGCCTTGAGAGTCTTAAATTCTGAGGCCTTGAGAGTCTTAAATTCTGTGTGGTTGAGGGTTTTAAATTCTGTGTGGTTGAGGGTTTTAAATTCTGTGTGGTTGAGGGTTTTAAATTCTGAGGGCTTGAGAGTCTTAAATTCTGTGTACTTGAGGGTTTTAAATTCTGAGGCCTTGAGAGTCTTAAATTCTGAGTGCTTGAGGGTTTTAAATTCTGAGGCCTTGAGAGTCTTCAATTCTGAGGCCTTGAGAGTCTTAAATTCTGAGTGCTTGAGGGTTTTAAATTCTGTGTGCTTGAGGGTTTTAAATTCTGAGGCCTTGAGAGTCTTAAATTCTGAGGCCTTGAGAGTCTTAAATTCTGTGTGGTTGAGGGTTTTAAATTCTGAGGCCTTGAGAGTCTTAAATTCTGAGGCCTTGAGAGTCTTAAATTCTGTGTGGTTGAGGGTTTTAAATTCTGTGTGGTTGAGGGTTTTAAATTCTGTGTGGTTGAGGGTTTTAAATTCTGTGTGCTTGAGGGTTTTAAATTCTGAGGCCTTGAGAGTCTTAAATTCTGAGGCCTTGAGAGTCTTAAATTCTGAGGCCTTGAGAGTCTTAAATTCTGAGTGCTTGAGGGTTTTAAATTCTGAGGCCTTGAGAGTCTTAAATTCTGAGGCCTTGAGAGTCTTAAATTCTGTGTGGTTGAGGGTTTTAAATTCTGAGGCCTTGAGAGTCTTAAATTCTGAGGCCTTGAGAGTCTTAAATTCTGTGTGGTTGAGGGTTTTAAATTCTGTGTGGTTGAGGGTTTTAAATTCTGTGTGGTTGAGGGTTTTAAATTCTGTGTGCTTGAGGGTTTTAAATTCTGAGGCCTTGAGAGTCTTAAATTCTGAGGCCTTGAGAGTCTTAAATTCTGTGTGGTTGAGGGTTTTAAATTCTGTGTGGTTGAGGGTTTTAAATTCTGTGTGGTTGAGGGTTTTAAATTCTGTGTGGTTGAGGGTTTTAAATTCTGTGTGGTTGACGGTTTTAAATTCTGTGTGCTTGAGAGTCTTAAATTCTGAGTGCTTGAGAGTCTTAAATTCTGTGTGGTTGAGGGTTTTAAATTCTGTGTGGTTGAGGGTTTTAAATTCTGTGTGGTTGAGGGTTTTAAATTCTGTGTGGTTGAGGGTTTTAAATTCTGAGTGCTTGAGAGTTTTAAATTCTGTGTGGTTGAGAGTTTTAAATTCTGTGTGGTTGAGGGTTTTAAATTCTGTGTGGTTGAGAGTTTTAAATTCTGTGTGGTTGAGGGTTTTAAATTCTGTGTGGTTGAGGGTTTTAAATTCTGTGTGGTTGAGAGTCTTAAATTCTGTGTGGTTGAGAGTTTTAAATTCTGTGTGGTTGAGGGTTTTAAATTCTGTGTGGTTGAGGGTTTTAAATTTTGTGTGGTTGAGAGTCTTAAATTCTGTGTGGTTGAGGGTTTTAAATTCTGTGTGGTTGAGGGTTTTAAATTCTGTGTGGTTGAGAGTTTTAAATTCTGTGTGGTTGAGAGTCTTAAATTCTGTGTGGTTGAGAGTTTTAAATTCTGTGTGGTTGAGGGTTTTAAATTCTGTGTGGTTGAGGGTTTTAAATTCTGTGTGGTTGAGAGTCTTAAATTCTGTGTGGTTGAGAGTCTTAAATTCTGTGTGGTTGAGAGTCTTAAATTCTGTGTGGTTGAGGGTTTTAAATTCTGAGGGCTTGAGGGTTTTAAATTGTGTGTGCTTGAGAGTTAAATTCTGTGTGGTTGAGAGTTAAATTCTGTGTGGTTGAGGGTTTTAAATTCTGTGTGGTTGAGGGTTTTAAATTCTGTGTGGTTGAGAGTTTTAAATTCTGTGTGGTTGAGAGTTTTAAATTCTGTGTGGTTGAGGGTTTTAAATTCTGTGTGGTTGAGAGTTTTAAATTCTGTGTGGTTGAGGGTTTTAAATTCTGTGTGGTTGAGGGTTTTAAATTCTGTGTGGTTGAGAGTCTTAAATTCTGTGTGGTTGAGGGTTTTAAATTCTGTGTGGTTGAGAGTCTTAAATTCTGTGTGGTTGAGAGTTTTAAATTCTGTGTGGTTGAGGGTTTTAAATTCTGTGTGCTTGAGAGTCTTAAATTCTGTGTGGTTGAGGGTTTTAAATTCTGTGTGGTTGAGAGTTTTAAATTCTGTGTGGTTGAGGGTTTTAAATTCTGTGTGGTTGAGGGTTTTAAATTCTGTGTGGTTGAGAGTCTTAAATTCTGTGTGGTTGAGAGTCTTAAATTCTGTGTGGTTGAGAGTCTTAAATTCTGTGTGGTTGAGGGTTTTAAATTCTGAGGGCTTGAGAGTTTTAAATTCTGTGTGGTTGAGGGTTTTAAATTCTGTGTGCTTGAGAGTCTTAAATTCTGTGTGGTTGAGGGTTTTAAATTCTGTGTGGTTGAGGGTGTTAAATTCTGTGTGGTTGAGGGTTTTAAATTCTGTGTGGTTGAGAGTCTTAAATTCTGTGTGGTTGAGGGTGTTAAATTCTGTGTGGTTGAGAGTCTTAAATTCTGAGTGCTTGAGAGTTTTAAATTCTGTGTGGTTGAGGGTTTTAAATTCTGTGTGGTTGAGAGTTTTAAATTCTGTGTGGTTGAGGGTTTTAAATTCTGTGTGGTTGAGGGTTTTAAATTCTGTGTGCTTGAGAGTCTTAAATTCTGTGTGGTTGAGAGTCTTAAATTCTGTGTGGTTGAGAGTTTTAAATTCTGTGTGGTTGAGGGTTTTAAATTCTGTGTGGTTGAGAGTTTTAAATTCTGTGTGGTTGAGGGTTTTAAATTCTGTGTGGTTGAGGGTTTTAAATTCTGAGTGCTTGAGAGTCTTAAATTCTGTGTGGTTGAGGGTTTTAAATTCTGTGTGCTTGAGAGTCTTAAATTCTGTGTGGTTGAGAGTCTTAAATTCTGTGTGGTTGAGAGTCTTAAATTCTGTGTGCTTGAGAGTCTTAAATTCTGTGTGGTTGAGGGTTTTAAATTCTGTGTGGTTGAGGGTTTTAAATTCTGAGTGCTTGAGGGTTTTAAATTCTGAGGGCTTGAGAGTCTTAAATTCTGTGTGGTTGAGGGTTTTAAATTCTGAGTGCTTGAGGGTTTTAAATTCTGAGGGCTTGAGAGTCTTAAATTCTGTGTGGTTGAGGGTTTTAAATTCTGTGTGCTTGAGAGTCTTAAATTCTGAGTGCTTGAGAGTCTTAAATTCTGTGTGGTTGAGGGTTTTAAATTCTGAGGGCTTGAGAGTCTTAAATTCTGAGTGCTTGAGAGTCTTAAATTCTGTGTGGTTGAGAGTCTTAAATTCTGAGTGCTTGAGGGTTTTAAATTCTGAGGGCTTGAGAGTCTTAAATTCTGTGTGGTTGAGGGTTTTAAATTCTGTGTGCTTGAGAGTCTTAAATTCTGAGTGCTTGAGAGTCTTAAATTCTGTGTGGTTGAGGGTTTTAAATTCTGAGGGCTTGAGGGTTTTAAATTCTGAGGGCTTGAGAGTCTTAAATTCTGTGTGGTTGAGGGTTTTAAATTCTGTGTGGTTGAGGGTTTTAAATTCTGAGTGCTTGAGGGTTTTAAATTCTGAGGGCTTGAGAGTCTTAAATTCTGTGTGGTTGAGGGTTTTAAATTCTGAGTGCTTGAGGGTTTTAAATTCTGAGGGCTTGAGAGTCTTAAATTCTGTGTGGTTGAGGGTTTTAAATTCTGTGTGCTTGAGAGTCTTAAATTCTGAGTGCTTGAGAGTCTTAAATTCTGTGTGGTTGAGGGTTTTAAATTCTGAGGGCTTGAGAGTCTTAAATTCTGAGTGCTTGAGAGTCTTAAATTCTGTGTGGTTGAGAGTCTTAAATTCTGAGTGCTTGAGGGTTTTAAATTCTGAGGGCTTGAGAGTCTTAAATTCTGTGTGGTTGAGGGTTTTAAATTCTGTGTGCTTGAGAGTCTTAAATTCTGAGTGCTTGAGAGTCTTAAATTCTGTGTGGTTGAGGGTTTTAAATTCTGAGGGCTTGAGAGTCTTAAATTCTGAGTGCTTGAGAGTCTTAAATTCTGTGTGGTTGAGAGTCTTAAATTCTGAGGGCTTGAGAGTCTTAAATTCTGTGTGGTGAGAGTCTTAAATTCTGAGGGCTTGAGAGTTTTAAATTCTGAGTGCTTGAGAGTCTTAAATTCTGAGTGCTTGAGAGTCTTAAATTCTGTGTGGTTGAGAGTCTTAAATTCTGAGGGCTTGAGAGTCTTAAATTCTGAGTGGTTGAGGGTTTTAAATTCTGAGGGCTTGAGAGTCTTAAATTCTGAGTGGTTGAGGGTTTTAAATTCTGAGGGCTTGAGAGTCTTAAATTCTGAGTGGTTGAGGGTTTTAAATTCTGAGGGCTTGAGAGTCTTAAATTCTGAGTGGTTGAGGGTTTTAAATTCTGAGGGCTTGAGAGTTTTAAATTCTGTGTGCTTGAGAGTTAAATTCTGTGTGGTTGAGGGTTTTAAATTCTGTGTGGTTGAGGGTTAAATTCTGTGTGGTTGAGAGTTTTAAATTCTGTGTGGTTGAGGGTTTTAAATTCTGTGTGGTTGAGGGTTTTAAATTCTGTGTGGTTGAGGGTTTTAAATTCTGTGTGGTTGACGGTTTTAAATTCTGTGTCGTTGAGGGTTTTAAATTCTGTGTGGTTGAGAGTCTTAAATTCTGTGTGGTTGAGAGTTTTAAATTCTGTGTGGTTGAGGGTTTTAAATTCTGTGTGGTTGAGGGTTTTAAATTCTGTGTGGTTGAGAGTCTTAAATTCTGTGTGGTTGAGGGTTTTAAATTCTGTGTGGTTGAGGGTTTTAAATTCTGCGTGGTTGAGAGTTTTAAATTCTGTGTGGTTGAGAGTTTTAAATTCTGTGTGGTTGAGGGTTTTAAATTCTGTGTGGTTGAGGGTTTTAAATTCTGTGTGGTTGAGGGTTTTAAATTCTGTGTGCTTGAGAGTCTTAAATTCTGTGTGGTTGAGAGTTTTAAATTCTGTGTGGTTGAGGGTTTTAAATTCTGTGTGGTTGAGGGTTTTAAATTCTGTGTGGTTGAGAGTCTTAAATTCTGTGTGGTTGAGGGTTTTAAATTCTGTGTGGTTGAGAGTTTTAAATTCTGTGTGCTTGAGAGTTTTAAATTCTGTGTGGTTGAGAGTTTTAAATTCTGTGTGGTTGAGGGTTTTAAATTCTGTGTGGTTGAGGGTTTTAAATTCTGTGTGGTTGAGAGTCTTAAATTCTGTGTGGTTGAGAGTCTTAAATTCTGTGTGGTTGAGAGTCTTAAATTCTGTGTGGTTGAGGGTTTTAAATTCTGAGGGCTTGAGGGTTTTAAATTGTGTGTGGTTGAGGGTTTTAAATTCTGTGTGGTTGAGGGTTTTAAATTCTGTGTGGTTGAGAGTTTTAAATTCTGTGTGGTTGAGAGTTTTAAATTCTGTGTGGTTGAGGGTTTTAAATTCTGTGTGGTTGAGAGTTTTAAATTCTGTGTGGTTGAGAGTTTTAAATTCTGTGTGGTTGAGGGTTTTAAATTCTGTGTGGTTGAGGGTTTTAAATTCTGTGTGGTTGAGAGTTTTAAATTCTGTGTGGTTGAGAGTTTTAAATTCTGTGTGGTTGAGGGTTTTAAATTCTGTGTGGTTGAGAGTTTTAAATTCTGTGTGGTTGAGAGTCTTAAATTCTGTGTGGTTGAGGGTTTTAAATTCTGTGTGGTTGAGAGTTTTAAATTCTGTGTGGTTGAGGGTTTTAAATTCTGTGTGGTTGAGAGTTTTAAATTCTGTGTGCTTGAGGGTTTTAAATTCTGTGTGGTTGAGGGTTTTAAATTCTGTGTGGTTGAGAGTTTTAAATTCTGAGGGCTTGAGAGTCTTAAATTCTGTGTACTTGAGGGTTTTAAATTCTGAGGCCTTGAGAGTCTTAAATTCTGAGTGCTTGAGGGTTTTAAATTCTGAGGCCTTGAGAGTCTTAAATTCTGAGGGCTTGAGAGTCTTAAATTCTGAGGCCTTGAGAGTCTTAAATTCTGAGTGCTTGAGGGTTTTAAATTCTGTGTGCTTGAGGGTTTTAAATTCTGAGGCCTTGAGAGTCTTAAATTCTGAGGCCTTGAGAGTCTTAAATTCTGTGTGGTTGAGGGTTTTAAATTCTGAGGCCTTGAGAGTCTTAAATTCTGAGGCCTTGAGAGTCTTAAATTCTGTGTGGTTGAGGGTTTTAAATTCTGTGTGCTTGAGAGTCTTAAATTCTGTGTGGTTGAGAGTCTTAAATTCTGTGTGGTTGAGAGTTTTAAATTCTGTGTGGTTGAGGGTTTTAAATTCTGTGTGGTTGAGAGTTTTAAATTCTGTGTGGTTGAGGGTTTTAAATTCTGTGTGGTTGAGGGTTTTAAATTCTGAGTGCTTGAGAGTCTTAAATTCTGTGTGGTTGAGGGTTTTAAATTCTGTGTGCTTGAGAGTCTTAAATTCTGTGTGGTTGAGAGTCTTAAATTCTGTGTGGTTGAGAGTCTTAAATTCTGTGTGCTTGAGAGTCTTAAATTCTGTGTGGTTGAGGGTTTTAAATTCTGTGTGGTTGAGGGTTTTAAATTCTGAGTGCTTGAGGGTTTTAAATTCTGAGGGCTTGAGAGTCTTAAATTCTGTGTGGTTGAGGGTTTTAAATTCTGTGTGCTTGAGAGTCTTAAATTCTGAGTGCTTGAGAGTCTTAAATTCTGTGTGGTTGAGGGTTTTAAATTCTGAGGGCTTGAGAGTCTTAAATTCTGAGTGCTTGAGAGTCTTAAATTCTGTGTGGTTGAGAGTCTTAAATTCTGAGTGCTTGAGGGTTTTAAATTCTGAGGGCTTGAGAGTCTTAAATTCTGTGTGGTTGAGGGTTTTAAATTCTGTGTGCTTGAGAGTCTTAAATTCTGAGTGCTTGAGAGTCTTAAATTCTGTGTGGTTGAGGGTTTTAAATTCTGAGGGCTTGAGAGTCTTAAATTCTGAGTGCTTGAGAGTCTTAAATTCTGTGTGGTTGAGAGTCTTAAATTCTGAGGGCTTGAGAGTCTTAAATTCTGTGTGGTTGAGGGTTTTAAATTCTGAGGGCTTGAGGGTTTTAAATTGTGTGTGCTTGAGAGTTAAATTCTGTGTGGTTGAGAGTTAAATTCTGTGTGGTTGAGGGTTTTAAATTCTGTGTGGTTGAGGGTTTTAAATTCTGTGTGGTTGAGAGTTTTAAATTCTGTGTGGTTGAGAGTTTTAAATTCTGTGTGGTTGAGAGTTTTAAATTCTGTGTGGTTGAGGGTTTTAAATTCTGTGTGGTTGAGGGTTTTAAATTCTGTGTGGTTGAGAGTCTTAAATTCTGTGTGGTTGAGGGTTTTAAATTCTGTGTGGTTGAGAGTCTTAAATTCTGTGTGGTTGAGAGTTTTAAATTCTGTGTGCTTGAGAGTCTTAAATTCTGTGTGGTTGAGGGTTTTAAATTCTGTGTGGTTGAGAGTTTTAAATTCTGTGTGGTTGAGGGTTTTAAAT
Source organism: Myxine glutinosa (assembly GCF_964187855.1). Lineage (NCBI taxonomy): Eukaryota > Metazoa > Chordata > Myxini > Myxiniformes > Myxinidae > Myxine > Myxine glutinosa. The sequence continues at coordinate 4,474,038 of NC_136262.1, read as the reverse complement.
TCTGTGTGGTTGAGGGTTTTAAATTCTGTGTGGTTGAGAGTCTTAAATTCTGTGTGGTTGAGGGTTTTAAATTCTGTGTGCTTGAGAGTCTTAAATTCTGTGTGGTTGAGGGTTTTAAATTCTGTGTGGTTGAGAGTTTTAAATTCTGTGTGGTTGAGGGTTTTAAATTCTGTGTGGTTGAGGGTTTTAAATTCTGTGTGGTTGAGAGTCTTAAATTCTGTGTGGTTGAGAGTCTTAAATTCTGTGTGGTTGAGAGTCTTAAATTCTGTGTGGTTGAGGGTTTTAAATTCTGAGGGCTTGAGAGTTTTAAATTCTGTGTGGTTGAGGGTTTTAAATTCTGTGTGCTTGAGAGTCTTAAATTCTGTGTGGTTGAGGGTTTTAAATTCTGTGTGGTTGAGGGTGTTAAATTCTGTGTGGTTGAGGGTTTTAAATTCTGTGTGGTTGAGAGTCTTAAATTCTGTGTGGTTGAGGGTGTTAAATTCTGTGTGGTTGAGAGTCTTAAATTCTGAGTGCTTGAGAGTTTTAAATTCTGTGTGGTTGAGGGTTTTAAATTCTGTGTGGTTGAGAGTTTTAAATTCTGTGTGGTTGAGGGTTTTAAATTCTGTGTGGTTGAGGGTTTTAAATTCTGTGTGCTTGAGAGTCTTAAATTCTGTGTGGTTGAGAGTCTTAAATTCTGTGTGGTTGAGAGTTTTAAATTCTGTGTGGTTGAGGGTTTTAAATTCTGTGTGGTTGAGAGTTTTAAATTCTGTGTGGTTGAGGGTTTTAAATTCTGTGTGGTTGAGGGTTTTAAATTCTGAGTGCTTGAGAGTCTTAAATTCTGTGTGGTTGAGGGTTTTAAATTCTGTGTGCTTGAGAGTCTTAAATTCTGTGTGGTTGAGAATCTTAAATTCTGTGTGGTTGAGAGTCTTAAATTCTGTGTGCTTGAGAGTCTTAAATTCTGTGTGGTTGAGGGTTTTAAATTCTGTGTGGTTGAGGGTTTTAAATTCTGAGTGCTTGAGGGTTTTAAATTCTGAGGGCTTGAGAGTCTTAAATTCTGTGTGGTTGAGGGTTTTAAATTCTGTGTGCTTGAGAGTCTTAAATTCTGAGTGCTTGAGAGTCTTAAATTCTGTGTGGTTGAGGGTTTTAAATTCTGAGGGCTTGAGAGTCTTAAATTCTGAGTGCTTGAGAGTCTTAAATTCTGTGTGGTTGAGAGTCTTAAATTCTGAGTGCTTGAGGGTTTTAAATTCTGAGGGCTTGAGAGTCTTAAATTCTGTGTGGTTGAGGGTTTTAAATTCTGTGTGCTTGAGAGTCTTAAATTCTGAGTGCTTGAGAGTCTTAAATTCTGTGTGGTTGAGGGTTTTAAATTCTGAGGGCTTGAGAGTCTTAAATTCTGAGTGCTTGAGAGTCTTAAATTCTGTGTGGTTGAGAGTCTTAAATTCTGAGGGCTTGAGAGTCGTAAATTCTGTGTGGTTGAGAGTCTTAAATTCTGAGGGCTTGAGAGTTTTAAATTCTGAGTGCTTGAGAGTCTTAAATTCTGAGTGCTTGAGAGTCTTAAATTCTGTGTGGTTGAGAGTCTTAAATTCTGAGGGCTTGAGAGTCTTAAATTCTGAGTGGTTGAGGGTTTTAAATTCTGAGGGCTTGAGAGTCTTAAATTCTGAGTGGTTGAGGGTTTTAAATTCTGAGGGCTTGAGAGTCTTAAATTCTGAGTGGTTGAGGGTTTTAAATTCTGAGGGCTTGAGAGTCTTAAATTCTGAGTGGTTGAGGGTTTTAAATTCTGAGGGCTTGAGAGTTTTAAATTCTGTGTGCTTGAGAGTTAAATTCTGTGTGGTTGAGGGTTTTAAATTCTGTGTGGTTGAGGGTTAAATTCTGTGTGGTTGAGAGTTTTAAATTCTGTGTGGTTGAGGGTTTTAAATTCTGTGTGGTTGAGGGTTTTAAATTCTGTGTGGTTGAGGGTTTTAAATTCTGTGTGGTTGACGGTTTTAAATTCTGTGTGGTTGAGGGTTTTAAATTCTGTGTGGTTGAGAGTCTTAAATTCTGTGTGGTTGAGAGTTTTAAATTCTGTGTGGTTGAGGGTTTTAAATTCTGTGTGGTTGAGGGTTTTAAATTCTGTGTGGTTGAGAGTCTTAAATTCTGTGTGGTTGAGGGTTTTAAATTCTGTGTGGTTGAGGGTTTTAAATTCTGTGTGGTTGAGAGTTTTAAATTCTGTGTGGTTGAGAGTTTTAAATTCTGTGTGGTTGAGGGTTTTAAATTCTGTGTGGTTGAGGGTTTTAAATTCTGTGTGGTTGAGGGTTTTAAATTCTGTGTGCTTGAGAGTCTTAAATTCTGTGTGGTTGAGAGTTTTAAATTCTGTGTGGTTGAGGGTTTTAAATTCTGTGTGGTTGAGGGTTTTAAATTCTGTGTGGTTGAGAGTCTTAAATTCTGTGTGGTTGAGGGTTTTAAATTCTGTGTGGTTGAGAGTTTTAAATTCTGTGTGCTTGAGAGTTTTAAATTCTGTGTGGTTGAGAGTTTTAAATTCTGTGTGGTTGAGGGTTTTAAATTCTGTGTGGTTGAGGGTTTTAAATTCTGTGTGGTTGAGAGTCTTAAATTCTGTGTGGTTGAGAGTCTTAAATTCTGTGTGGTTGAGAGTCTTAAATTCTGTGTGGTTGAGGGTTTTAAATTCTGAGGGCTTGAGGGTTTTAAATTGTGTGTGGTTGAGGGTTTTAAATTCTGTGTGGTTGAGGGTTTTAAATTCTGTGTGGTTGAGAGTTTTAAATTCTGTGTGGTTGAGAGTTTTAAATTCTGTGTGGTTGAGGGTTTTAAATTCTGTGTGGTTGAGAGTTTTAAATTCTGTGTGGTTGAGAGTTTTAAATTCTGTGTGGTTGAGGGTTTTAAATTCTGTGTGGTTGAGGGTTTTAAATTCTGTGTGGTTGAGAGTTTTAAATTCTGTGTGGTTGAGAGTTTTAAATTCTGTGTGGTTGAGGGTTTTAAATTCTGTGTGGTTGAGAGTTTTAAATTCTGTGTGGTTGAGAGTCTTAAATTCTGTGTGGTTGAGAGTCTTAAATTCTGTGTGGTTGAGGGTTTTAAATTCTGAGTGCTTGAGAGTCTTAAATTCTGTGTACTTGAGAGTCTTAAATTCTGTGTGGTTGAGGGTTTTAAATTCTGTGTGCTTGAGAGTCTTAAATTCTGTGTGGTTGAGAGTCTTAAATTCTGTGTGGTTGAGAGTCTTAAATTCTGTGTGGTTGAGGGTTTTAAATTCTGAGGGCTTGAGAGTTTTAAATTCTGTGTGGTTGAGGGTTTTAAATTCTGTGTGCTTGAGAGTCTTAAATTCTGTGTGGTTGAGGGTTTTAAATTCTGTGTGGTTGAGGGTGTTAAATTCTGTGTGGTTGAGGGTTTTAAATTCTGTGTGGTTGAGAGTCTTAAATTCTGTGTGGTTGAGGGTGTTAAATTCTGTGTGGTTGAGAGTCTTAAATTCTGAGTGCTTGAGAGTTTTAAATTCTGTGTGGTTGAGGGTTTTAAATTCTGTGTGGTTGAGAGTTTTAAATTCTGTGTGGTTGAGGGTTTTAAATTCTGTGTGGTTGAGGGTTTTAAATTCTGTGTGCTTGAGAGTCTTAAATTCTGTGTGGTTGAGAGTCTTAAATTCTGTGTGGTTGAGAGTTTTAAATTCTGTGTGGTTGAGGGTTTTAAATTCTGTGTGGTTGAGAGTTTTAAATTCTGTGTGGTTGAGGGTTTTAAATTCTGTGTGGTTGAGGGTTTTAAATTCTGAGTGCTTGAGAGTCTTAAATTCTGTGTGGTTGAGGGTTTTAAATTCTGTGTGCTTGAGAGTCTTAAATTCTGTGTGGTTGAGAGTCTTAAATTCTGTGTGGTTGAGAGTCTTAAATTCTGTGTGCTTGAGAGTCTTAAATTCTGTGTGGTTGAGGGTTTTAAATTCTGTGTGGTTGAGGGTTTTAAATTCTGAGTGCTTGAGGGTTTTAAATTCTGAGGGCTTGAGAGTCTTAAATTCTGTGTGGTTGAGGGTTTTAAATTCTGTGTGCTTGAGAGTCTTAAATTCTGAGTGCTTGAGAGTCTTAAATTCTGTGTGGTTGAGGGTTTTAAATTCTGAGGGCTTGAGAGTCTTAAATTCTGAGTGCTTGAGAGTCTTAAATTCTGTGTGGTTGAGAGTCTTAAATTCTGAGTGCTTGAGGGTTTTAAATTCTGAGGGCTTGAGAGTCTTAAATTCTGTGTGGTTGAGGGTTTTAAATTCTGTGTGCTTGAGAGTCTTAAATTCTGAGTGCTTGAGAGTCTTAAATTCTGTGTGGTTGAGGGTTTTAAATTCTGAGGGCTTGAGAGTCTTAAATTCTGAGTGCTTGAGAGTCTTAAATTCTGTGTGGTTGAGAGTCTTAAATTCTGAGGGCTTGAGAGTCTTAAATTCTGTGTGGTTGAGAGTCTTAAATTCTGAGGGCTTGAGAGTTTTAAATTCTGAGTGCTTGAGAGTCTTAAATTCTGAGTGCTTGAGAGTCTTAAATTCTGTGTGGTTGAGAGTCTTAAATTCTGAGGGCTTGAGAGTCTTAAATTCTGAGTGGTTGAGGGTTTTAAATTCTGAGGGCTTGAGAGTCTTAAATTCTGAGTGGTTGAGGGTTTTAAATTCTGAGGGCTTGAGAGTCTTAAATTCTGAGTGGTTGAGGGTTTTAAATTCTGAGGGCTTGAGAGTCTTAAATTCTGAGTGGTTGAGGGTTTTAAATTCTGAGGGCTTGAGAGTTTTAAATTCTGTGTGCTTGAGAGTTAAATTCTGTGTGGTTGAGGGTTTTAAATTCTGTGTGGTTGAGGGTTAAATTCTGTGTGGTTGAGAGTTTTAAATTCTGTGTGGTTGAGGGTTTTAAATTCTGTGTGGTTGAGGGTTTTAAATTCTGTGTGGTTGAGGGTTTTAAATTCTGTGTGGTTGACGGTTTTAAATTCTGTGTGGTTGAGGGTTTTAAATTCTGTGTGGTTGAGAGTCTTAAATTCTGTGTGGTTGAGAGTTTTAAATTCTGTGTGGTTGAGGGTTTTAAATTCTGTGTGGTTGAGGGTTTTAAATTCTGTGTGGTTGAGAGTCTTAAATTCTGTGTGGTTGAGGGTTTTAAATTCTGTGTGGTTGAGGGTTTTAAATTCTGTGTGGTTGAGGGTTTTAAATTCTGTGTGGTTGAGAGTTTTAAATTCTGTGTGGTTGAGAGTTTTAAATTCTGTGTGGTTGAGGGTTTTAAATTCTGTGTGGTTGAGGGTTTTAAATTCTGTGTGGTTGAGGGTTTTAAATTCTGTGTGCTTGAGAGTCTTAAATTCTGTGTGGTTGAGAGTTTTAAATTCTGTGTGGTTGAGGGTTTTAAATTCTGTGTGGTTGAGGGTTTTAAATTCTGTGTGGTTGAGAGTCTTAAATTCTGTGTGGTTGAGGGTTTTAAATTCTGTGTGGTTGAGAGTTTTAAATTCTGTGTGCTTGAGAGTTTTAAATTCTGTGTGGTTGAGAGTTTTAAATTCTGTGTGGTTGAGGGTTTTAAATTCTGTGTGGTTGAGGGTTTTAAATTCTGTGTGGTTGAGAGTCTTAAATTCTGTGTGGTTGAGAGTCTTAAATTCTGTGTGGTTGAGAGTCTTAAATTCTGTGTGGTTGAGGGTTTTAAATTCTGAGGGCTTGAGGGTTTTAAATTGTGTGTGGTTGAGGGTTTTAAATTCTGTGTGGTTGAGGGTTTTAAATTCTGTGTGGTTGAGAGTTTTAAATTCTGTGTGGTTGAGAGTTTTAAATTCTGTGTGGTTGAGGGTTTTAAATTCTGTGTGGTTGAGAGTTTTAAATTCTGTGTGGTTGAGAGTTTTAAATTCTGTGTGGTTGAGGGTTTTAAATTCTGTGTGGTTGAGGGTTTTAAATTCTGTGTGGTTGAGAGTTTTAAATTCTGTGTGGTTGAGAGTTTTAAATTCTGTGTGGTTGAGGGTTTTAAATTCTGTGTGGTTGAGAGTTTTAAATTCTGTGTGGTTGAGAGTCTTAAATTCTGTGTGGTTGAGAGTCTTAAATTCTGTGTGGTTGAGGGTTTTAAATTCTGAGGGCTTGAGGGTTTTAAATTGTGTGTGGTTGAGGGTTTTAAATTCTGTGTGGTTGAGGGTTTTAAATTCTGTGTGGTTGAGAGTTTTAAATTCTGTGTGGTTGAGAGTTTTAAATTCTGTGTGGTTGAGGGTTTTAAATTCTGTGTGGTTGAGAGTTTTAAATTCTGTGTGGTTGAGAGTCTTAAATTCTGTGTGGTTGAGGGTTTTAAATTCTGTGTGGTTGAGGGTGTTAAATTCTGTGTGGTTGAGGGTTTTAAATTCTGTGTGGTTGAGAGTCTTAAATTCTGTGTGGTTGAGGGTGTTAAATTCTGTGTGGTTGAGAGTCTTAAATTCTGTGTGGTTGAGGGTTTTAAATTCTGTGTGGTTGAGGGTTTTAAATTCTGTGTGGTTGAGAGTTTTAAATTCTGTGTGGTTGAGAGTTTTAAATTCTGTGTGGTTGAGAGTTTTAAATTCTGTGTGGTTGAGGGTTTTAAATTCTGTGTGGTTGAGGGTTTTAAATTCTGTGTGCTTGAGGGTTTTAAATTCTGTGTGGTTGAGGGTTTTAAATTCTGTGTGGTTGAGAGTTTTAAATTCTGTGTGGTTGAGGGTTTTAAATTCTGTGTGGTTGAGAGTTTTAAATTCTGTGTGCTTGAGGGTTTTAAATTCTGTGTGGTTGAGGGTTTTAAATTCTGTGTGGTTGAGAGTTTTAAATTCTGAGGGCTTGAGAGTCTTAAATTCTGTGTACTTGAGGGTTTTAAATTCTGAGGCCTTGAGAGTCTTAAATTCTGAGTGCTTGAGGGTTTTAAATTCTGAGGCCTTGAGAGTCTTAAATTCTGAGGGCTTGAGAGTCTTAAATTCTGAGGCCTTGAGAGTCTTAAATTCTGAGTGCTTGAGGGTTTTAAATTCTGTGTGCTTGAGGGTTTTAAATTCTGAGGCCTTGAGAGTCTTAAATTCTGAGGCCTTGAGAGTCTTAAATTCTGTGTGGTTGAGGGTTTTAAATTCTGAGGCCTTGAGAGTCTTAAATTCTGAGGCCTTGAGAGTCTTAAATTCTGTGTGGTTGAGGGTTTTAAATTCTGTGTGCTTGAGAGTCTTAAATTCTGTGTGGTTGAGAGTCTTAAATTCTGTGTGGTTGAGAGTTTTAAATTCTGTGTGGTTGAGGGTTTTAAATTCTGTGTGGTTGAGAGTTTTAAATTCTGTGTGGTTGAGGGTTTTAAATTCTGTGTGGTTGAGGGTTTTAAATTCTGAGTGCTTGAGAGTCTTAAATTCTGTGTGGTTGAGGGTTTTAAATTCTGTGTGCTTGAGAGTCTTAAATTCTGTGTGGTTGAGAGTCTTAAATTCTGTGTGGTTGAGAGTCTTAAATTCTGTGTGCTTGAGAGTCTTAAATTCTGTGTGGTTGAGGGTTTTAAATTCTGTGTGGTTGAGGGTTTTAAATTCTGAGTGCTTGAGGGTTTTAAATTCTGAGGGCTTGAGAGTCTTAAATTCTGTGTGGTTGAGGGTTTTAAATTCTGTGTGCTTGAGAGTCTTAAATTCTGTGTGGTTGAGGGTTTTAAATTCTGAGGGCTTGAGAGTCTTAAATTCTGAGTGCTTGAGAGTCTTAAATTCTGTGTGGTTGAGAGTCTTAAATTCTGAGTGCTTGAGGGTTTTAAATTCTGAGGGCTTGAGAGTCTTAAATTCTGTGTGGTTGAGGGTTTTAAATTCTGTGTGCTTGAGAGTCTTAAATTCTGAGTGCTTGAGAGTCTTAAATTCTGTGTGGTTGAGGGTTTTAAATTCTGAGGGCTTGAGAGTCTTAAATTCTGAGTGCTTGAGAGTCTTAAATTCTGTGTGGTTGAGAGTCTTAAATTCTGAGGGCTTGAGAGTCTTAAATTCTGTGTGGTTGAGAGTCTTAAATTCTGAGGGCTTGAGAGTTTTAAATTCTGAGTGCTTGAGAGTCTTAAATTCTGAGTGCTTGAGAGTCTTAAATTCTGTGTGGTTGAGAGTCTTAAATTCTGAGGGCTTGAGAGTCTTAAATTCTGAGTGGTTGAGGGTTTTAAATTCTGAGGGCTTGAGAGTCTTAAATTCTGAGTGGTTGAGGGTTTTAAATTCTGAGGGCTTGAGAGTCTTAAATTCTGAGTGGTTGAGGGTTTTAAATTCTGAGGGCTTGAGAGTCTTAAATTCTGAGTGGTTGAGGGTTTTAAATTCTGAGGGCTTGAGAGTTTTAAATTCTGTGTGCTTGAGAGTTAAATTCTGTGTGGTTGAGGGTTTTAAATTCTGTGTGGTTGAGGGTTAAATTCTGTGTGGTTGAGAGTTTTAAATTCTGTGTGGTTGAGGGTTTTAAATTCTGTGTGGTTGAGGGTTTTAAATTCTGTGTGGTTGAGGGTTTTAAATTCTGTGTGGTTGACGGTTTTAAATTCTGTGTGGTTGAGGGTTTTAAATTCTGTGTGGTTGAGAGTCTTAAATTCTGTGTGGTTGAGAGTTTTAAATTCTGTGTGGTTGAGGGTTTTAAATTCTGTGTGGTTGAGGGTTTTAAATTCTGTGTGGTTGAGAGTCTTAAATTCTGTGTGGTTGAGGGTTTTAAATTCTGTGTGGTTGAGGGTTTTAAATTCTGTGTGGTTGAGAGTTTTAAATTCTGTGTGGTTGAGAGTTTTAAATTCTGTGTGGTTGAGGGTTTTAAATTCTGTGTGGTTGAGGGTTTTAAATTCTGTGTGGTTGAGGGTTTTAAATTCTGTGTGCTTGAGAGTCTTAAATTCTGTGTGGTTGAGAGTTTTAAATTCTGTGTGGTTGAGGGTTTTAAATTCTGTGTGGTTGAGGGTTTTAAATTCTGTGTGGTTGAGAGTCTTAAATTCTGTGTGGTTGAGGGTTTTAAATTCTGTGTGGTTGAGAGTTTTAAATTCTGTGTGCTTGAGAGTTTTAAATTCTGTGTGGTTGAGAGTTTTAAATTCTGTGTGGTTGAGGGTTTTAAATTCTGTGTGGTTGAGGGTTTTAAATTCTGTGTGGTTGAGAGTCTTAAATTCTGTGTGGTTGAGAGTCTTAAATTCTGTGTGGTTGAGAGTCTTAAATTCTGTGTGGTTGAGGGTTTTAAATTCTGAGGGCTTGAGGGTTTTAAATTGTGTGTGGTTGAGGGTTTTAAATTCTGTGTGGTTGAGGGTTTTAAATTCTGTGTGGTTGAGAGTTTTAAATTCTGTGTGGTTGAGAGTTTTAAATTCTGTGTGGTTGAGGGTTTTAAATTCTGTGTGGTTGAGAGTTTTAAATTCTGTGTGGTTGAGAGTTTTAAATTCTGTGTGGTTGAGGGTTTTAAATTCTGTGTGCTTGAGAGTCTTAAATTCTGTGTGGTTGAGGGTTTTAAATTCTGTGTGGTTGAGGGTGTTAAATTCTGTGTGGTTGAGGGTTTTAAATTCTGTGTGGTTGAGAGTCTTAAATTCTGTGTGGTTGAGGGTGTTAAATTCTGTGTGGTTGAGAGTCTTAAATTCTGTGTGGTTGAGGGTTTTAAATTCTGTGTGGTTGAGGGTTTTAAATTCTGTGTGGTTGAGAGTTTTAAATTCTGTGTGGTTGAGAGTTTTAAATTCTGTGTGGTTGAGAGTTTTAAATTCTGTGTGGTTGAGGGTTTTAAATTCTGTGTGGTTGAGGGTTTTAAATTCTGTGTGCTTGAGGGTTTTAAATTCTGTGTGGTTGAGGGTTTTAAATTCTGTGTGGTTGAGAGTTTTAAATTCTGTGTGGTTGAGGGTTTTAAATTCTGTGTGGTTGAGAGTTTTAAATTCTGTGTGCTTGAGGGTTTTAAATTCTGTGTGGTTGAGGGTTTTAAATTCTGTGTGGTTGAGAGTTTTAAATTCTGAGGGCTTGAGAGTCTTAAATTCTGTGTACTTGAGGGTTTTAAATTCTGAGGCCTTGAGAGTCTTAAATTCTGAGTGCTTGAGGGTTTTAAATTCTGAGGCCTTGAGAGTCTTAAATTCTGAGGGCTTGAGAGTCTTAAATTCTGAGGCCTTGAGAGTCTTAAATTCTGAGTGCTTGAGGGTTTTAAATTCTGTGTGCTTGAGGGTTTTAAATTCTGAGGCCTTGAGAGTCTTAAATTCTGAGGCCTTGAGAGTCTTAAATTCTGTGTGGTTGAGGGTTTTAAATTCTGAGGCCTTGAGAGTCTTAAATTCTGAGGCCTTGAGAGTCTTAAATTCTGTGTGGTTGAGGATTTTAAATTCTGTGTGGTTGAGGGTTTTAAATTCTGTGTGGTTGAGGGTTTTAAATTCTGTGTGCTTGAGGGTTTTAAATTCTGAGGCCTTGAGAGTCTTAAATTCTGAGGCCTTGAGAGTCTTAAATTCTGTGTGGTTGAGGGTTTTAAATTCTGTGTGGTTGAGGGTTTTAAATTCTGTGTGGTTGAGGGTTTTAAATTCTGTGTGGTTGAGGGTTTTAAATTCTGTGTGGTTGACGGTTTTAAATTCTGTGTGCTTGAGAGTCTTAAATTCTGAGTGCTTGAGAGTCTTAAATTCTGTGTGGTTGAGGGTTTTAAATTCTGTGTGGTTGAGGGTTTTAAATTCTGTGTGGTTGAGGGTTTTAAATTCTGTGTGGTTGAGGGTTTTAAATTCTGAGTGCTTGAGAGTTTTAAATTCTGTGTGGTTGAGAGTTTTAAATTCTGTGTGGTTGAGGGTTTTAAATTCTGTGTGGTTGAGAGTTTTAAATTCTGTGTGGTTGAGGGTTTTAAATTCTGTGTGGTTGAGGGTTTTAAATTCTGTGTGGTTGAGAGTCTTAAATTCTGTGTGGTTGAGAGTTTTAAATTCTGTGTGGTTGAGGGTTTTAAATTCTGTGTGGTTGAGGGTTTTAAATTCTGTGTGGTTGAGAGTCTTAAATTCTGTGTGGTTGAGGGTTTTAAATTCTGTGTGGTTGAGGGTTTTAAATTCTGTGTGGTTGAGAGTTTTAAATTCTGTGTGGTTGAGAGTCTTAAATTCTGTGTGGTTGAGAGTTTTAAATTCTGTGTGGTTGAGGGTTTTAAATTCTGTGTGGTTGAGGGTTTTAAATTCTGTGTGGTTGAGAGTCTTAAATTCTGTGTGGTTGAGAGTCTTAAATTCTGTGTGGTTGAGAGTCTTAAATTCTGTGTGGTTGAGGGTTTTAAATTCTGAGGGCTTGAGGGTTTTAAATTGTGTGTGCTTGAGAGTTAAATTCTGTGTGGTTGAGAGTTAAATTCTGTGTGGTTGAGGGTTTTAAATTCTGTGTGGTTGAGGGTTTTAAATTCTGTGTGGTTGAGAGTTTTAAATTCTGTGTGGTTGAGAGTTTTAAATTCTGTGTGGTTGAGGGTTTTAAATTCTGTGTGGTTGAGAGTTTTAAATTCTGTGTGGTTGAGAGTTTTAAATTCTGTGTGGTTGAGGGTTTTAAATTCTGTGTGCTTGAGAGTCTTAAATTCTGTGTGCTTGAGGGTTTTAAATTCTGTGTGGTTGAGAGTTTTAAATTCTGTGTGGTTGAGGGTTTTAAATTCTGTGTGGTTGAGGGTTTTAAATTCTGTGTGGTTGAGAGTCTTAAATTCTGTGTGGTTGAGAGTCTTAAATTCTGTGTGGTTGAGAGTCTTAAATTCTGTGTGGTTGAGGGTTTTAAATTCTGAGGGCTTGAGAGTTTTAAATTCTGTGTGGTTGAGGGTTTTAAATTCTGTGTGGTTGAGGGTGTTAAATTCTGTGTGGTTGAGGGTTTTAAATTCTGTGTGGTTGAGAGTCTTAAATTCTGTGTGGTTGAGGGTGTTAAATTCTGTGTGGTTGAGAGTCTTAAATTCTGAGTGCTTGAGAGTTTTAAATTCTGTGTGGTTGAGGGTTTTAAATTCTGTGTGGTTGAGAGTTTTAAATTCTGTGTGGTTGAGGGTTTTAAATTCTGTGTGGTTGAGGGTTTTAAATTCTGTGTGCTTGAGAGTCTTAAATTCTGTGTGGTTGAGAGTCTTAAATTCTGTGTGGTTGAGAGTTTTAAATTCTGTGTGGTTGAGGGTTTTAAATTCTGTGTGCTTGAGAGTCTTAAATTCTGAGTGCTTGAGAGTCTTAAATTCTGTGTGGTTGAGGGTTTTAAATTCTGAGGGCTTGAGAGTCTTAAATTCTGAGTGCTTGAGAGTCTTAAATTCTGTGTGGTTGAGAGTCTTAAATTCTGAGTGCTTGAGGGTTTTAAATTCTGAGGGCTTGAGAGTCTTAAATTCTGTGTGGTTGAGGGTTTTAAATTCTGTGTGCTTGAGAGTCTTAAATTCTGAGTGCTTGAGAGTCTTAAATTCTGTGTGGTTGAGGGTTTTAAATTCTGAGGGCTTGAGAGTCTTAAATTCTGAGTGCTTGAGAGTCTTAAATTCTGTGTGGTTGAGAGTCTTAAATTCTGAGGGCTTGAGAGTCTTAAATTCTGTGTGGTTGAGAGTCTTAAATTCTGAGGGCTTGAGAGTTTTAAATTCTGAGTGCTTGAGAGTCTTAAATTCTGAGTGCTTGAGAGTCTTAAATTCTGTGTGGTTGAGAGTCTTAAATTCTGAGGGCTTGAGAGTCTTAAATTCTGAGTAGTTGAGGGTTTTAAATTCTGAGGGCTTGAGAGTCTTAAATTCTGAGTGGTTGAGGGTTTTAAATTCTGAGGGCTTGAGAGTCTTAAATTCTGAGTGGTTGAGGGTTTTAAATTCTGAGGGCTTGAGAGTCTTAAATTCTGAGTGGTTGAGGGTTTTAAATTCTGAGGGCTTGAGAGTTTTAAATTCTGTGTGCTTGAGAGTTAAATTCTGTGTGGTTGAGGGTTTTAAATTCTGTGTGGTTGAGGGTTAAATTCTGTGTGGTTGAGAGTTTTAAATTCTGTGTGGTTGAGGGTTTTAAATTCTGTGTGGTTGAGGGTTTTAAATTCTGTGTGGTTGAGGGTTTTAAATTCTGTGTGGTTGACGGTTTTAAATTCTGTGTGGTTGAGGGTTTTAAATTCTGTGTGGTTGAGAGTCTTAAATTCTGTGTGGTTGAGAGTTTTAAATTCTGTGTGGTTGAGGGTTTTAAATTCTGTGTGGTTGAGGGTTTTAAATTCTGTGTGGTTGAGAGTCTTAAATTCTGTGTGGTTGAGGGTTTTAAATTCTGTGTGGTTGAGGGTTTTAAATTCTGTGTGGTTGAGAGTTTTAAATTCTGTGTGGTTGAGAGTTTTAAATTCTGTGTGGTTGAGGGTTTTAAATTCTGTGTGGTTGAGGGTTTTAAATTCTGTGTGGTTGAGGGTTTTAAATTCTGTGTGCTTGAGAGTCTTAAATTCTGTGTGGTTGAGAGTTTTAAATTCTGTGTGGTTGAGGGTTTTAAATTCTGTGTGGTTGAGGGTTTTAAATTCTGTGTGGTTGAGAGTCTTAAATTCTGTGTGGTTGAGGGTTTTAAATTCTGTGTGGTTGAGAGTTTTAAATTCTGTGTGCTTGAGAGTTTTAAATTCTGTGTGGTTGAGAGTTTTAAATTCTGTGTGGTTGAGGGTTTTAAATTCTGTGTGGTTGAGGGTTTTAAATTCTGTGTGGTTGAGAGTCTTAAATTCTGTGTGGTTGAGAGTCTTAAATTCTGTGTGGTTGAGAGTCTTAAATTCTGTGTGGTTGAGGGTTTTAAATTCTGAGGGCTTGAGGGTTTTAAATTGTGTGTGGTTGAGGGTTTTAAATTCTGTGTGGTTGAGGGTTTTAAATTCTGTGTGGTTGAGAGTTTTAAATTCTGTGTGGTTGAGAGTTTTAAATTCTGTGTGGTTGAGGGTTTTAAATTCTGTGTGGTTGAGAGTTTTAAATTCTGTGTGGTTGAGAGTTTTAAATTCTGTGTGGTTGAGGGTTTTAAATTCTGTGTGCTTGAGAGTCTTAAATTCTGTGTGGTTGAGGGTTTTAAATTCTGTGTGGTTGAGGGTGTTAAATTCTGTGTGGTTGAGGGTTTTAAATTCTGTGTGGTTGAGAGTCTTAAATTCTGTGTGGTTGAGGGTGTTAAATTCTGTGTGGTTGAGAGTCTTAAATTCTGTGTGGTTGAGGGTTTTAAATTCTGTGTGGTTGAGGGTTTTAAATTCTGTGTGGTTGAGAGTTTTAAATTCTGTGTGGTTGAGAGTTTTAAATTCTGTGTGGTTGAGAGTTTTAAATTCTGTGTGGTTGAGGGTTTTAAATTCTGTGTGGTTGAGGGTTTTAAATTCTGTGTGCTTGAGGGTTTTAAATTCTGTGTGGTTGAGGGTTTTAAATTCTGTGTGGTTGAGAGTTTTAAATTCTGTGTGGTTGAGGGTTTTAAATTCTGTGTGGTTGAGGGTTTTAAATTCTGTGTGGTTGAGAGTTTTAAATTCTGTGTGGTTGAGAGTTTTAAATTCTGTGTGGTTGAGGGTTTTAAATTCTGTGTGGTTGAGAGTTTTAAATTCTGTGTGGTTGAGGGTTTTAAATTCTGTGTGCTTGAGAGTCTTAAATTCTGTGTGGTTGAGGGTTTTAAATTCTGTGTGGTTGAGGGTTTTAAATTCTGAGTGCTTGAGAGTTTTAAATTCTGTGTGGTTGAGGGTTTTAAATTCTGTGTGCTTGAGGGTTTTAAATTCTGAGTGCTTGAGAGTTTTAAATTCTGTGTGGTTGAGAGTCTTAAATTCTGTGTGGTTGAGGGTGTTAAATTCTGTGTGCTTGAGAGTCTTAAATTCTGTGTGCTTGAGAGTCTTAAATTATGTGTGGTTGAGGGTTTTAAATTCTGTGTGGTTGAGGGTTTTAAATTCTGTGTGGTTGAGGGTGTTAAATTCTGTGTGGTTGAGGGTGTTAAATTCTGTGTGGTTGAGGGTGTTAAATTCTGTGTGCTTGAGAGTCTTAAATTCTGTGTGCTTGAGAGTCTTAAATTCTGTGTGGTTGAGGGTTTTAAATTCTGTGTGGTTGAGGGTGTTAAATTCTGTGTGGTTGAGGGTTTTAAATTCTGTGTGCTTGAGAGTCTTAAATTCTGTGTGCTTGAGAGTCTTAAATTCTGTGTGGTTGAGGGTTTTAAATTCTGTGTGGTTGAGAGTTTTAAATTCTGTGTGGTTGAGGGTTTTAAATTCTGTGTGGTTGAGGGTTTTAAATTCTGAGGCCTTGAGAGTCTTAAATTCTGTGTGGTTGAGGGTTTTAAATTCTGAGGCCTTGAGAGTCTTAAATTCTGTGTGGTTGAGGGTTTTAAATTCTGAGGCCTTGAGAGTCTTAAATTCTGTGTGCTTGAGAGTCTTAAATTCTGTGTGGTTGAGGGTTTTAAATTCTGTGTGGTTGAGGGTTTTAAATTCTGAGGCCTTGAGAGTCTTAAATTCTGTGTGGTTGAGGGTTAAATTCTGTGTGGTTGAGGGTTTTAAATTCTGTGTGGTTGAGGGTTTTAAATTCTGTGTGGTTGAGGGTTTTAAATTCTGTGTGCTTGAGAGTCTTAAATTCTGTGTGGTTGAGAGTCTTAAATTCTGTGTGGTTGAGGGTGTTAAATTCTGTGTGGTTGAGGGTTTTAAATTCTGTGTGGTTGAGAGTCTTAAATTCTGTGTGCTTGAGGGTTTTAAATTCTGTGTGGTTGAGGGTTTTAAATTCTGTGTGGTTGAGAGTTTTAAATTCTGTGTGGTTGAGGGTTTTAAATTCTGTGTGGTTGAGAGTTTTAAATTCTGTGTGGTTGAGAGTTTTAAATTCTGTGTGGTTGAGGGTTTTAAATTCTGTGTGGTTGAGGGTTTTAAATTCTGTGTGGTTGAGGGTTTTAAATTCTGTGTACTTGAGAGTCTTAAATTCTGTGTGGTTGAGGGTTTTAAATTCTGTGTGCTTGCGAGTTTTAAATTCTGAGGGCTTCAGAGTCTTAAATTCTGTGTGGTTGAGGGTTTTAAATTCTGTGTGGTTGAGGGTGTTAAATTCTGTGTGGTTGAGGGTTTTAAATTCTGTGTGGTTGAGAGTCTTAAATTCTGTGTGGTTGAGGGTGTTAAATTCTGTGTGGTTGAGAGTCTTAAATTCTGAGTGCTTGAGAGTTTTAAATTCTGTGTGGTTGAGGGTTTTAAATTCTGTGTGGTTGAGAGTTTTAAATTCTGTGTGGTTGAGGGTTTTAAATTCTGTGTGGTTGGGAGTTTTAAATTCTGAGGGCTTGAGGGTTTTAAATTGTGTGTGGTTGAGGGTTTTAAATTCTGTGTGGTTGAGGGTTTTAAATTCTGTGTGGTTGAGAGTTAAATTCTGTGTGGTTGAGAGTTAAATTCTGTGTGGTTGAGAGTTTTAAATTCTGTGTGGTTGAGGGTTTTAAATTCTGTGTGGTTGAGGGTTTTACATTCTGTGTGGTTGAGAGTTTTAAATTCTGTGTGGTTGAGGGTTTTAAATTCTGTGTGGTTGAGGGTTTTAAATTCTGTGTGGTTGAGAGTTTTAAATTCTGTGTGGTTGAGAGTTTTAAATTCTGTGTGGTTGAGGGTTTTAAATTCTGTGTGGTTGAGGGTTTTAAATTCTGTGTGGTTGAGGGTTTTAAATTCTGTGTGCTTGAGAGTCTTAAATTCTGTGTGGTTGAGGGTTTTAAATTCTGTGTGGTTGAGAGTCTTAAATTCTGTGTGGTTGAGGGTTTTAAATTCTGTGTGGTTGAGAGTCTTAAATTCTGTGTGGTTGAGAGTTTTAAATTCTGTGTGGTTGAGGGTTTTAAATTCTGTGTGGTTGAGAGTTTTAAATTCTGTGTGGTTGAGAGTTTTAAATTCTGTGTGGTTGAGGGTTTTAAATTCTGTGTGGTTGAGAGTTTTAAATTCTGTGTGGTTGAGAGTTTTAAATTCTGTGTGGTTGAGGGTTTTAAATTCTGTGTGGTTGAGGGTTTTAAATTCTGTGTGGTTGAGGGTTTTAAATTCTGTGTACTTGAGAGTCTTAAATTCTGTGTGGTTGAGGGTTTTAAATTCTGTGTGCTTGCGAGTTTTAAATTCTGAGGGCTTGAGAGTCTTAAATTCTGTGTGGTTGAGGGTTTTAAATTCTGTGTGGTTGAGGGTGTTAAATTCTGTGTGGTTGAGGGTTTTAAATTCTGTGTGGTTGAGAGTCTTAAATTCTGTGTGGTTGAGGGTGTTAAATTCTGTGTGGTTGAGAGTCTTAAATTCTGAGTGCTTGAGAGTTTTAAATTCTGTGTGGTTGAGGGTGTTAAATTCTGTGTGGTTGAGAGTCTTAAATTCTGAGTGCTTGAGAGTTTTAAATTCTGTGTGGTTGAGGGTTTTAAATTCTGTGTGGTTGAGAGTTTTAAATTCTGAGTGGTTGAGGGTTTTAAATTCTGTGTGGTTGGGAGTTTTAAATTCTGAGGGCTTGAGGGTTTTAAATTGTGTGTGGTTGAGGGTTTTAAATTCTGTGTGGTTGAGGGTTTTAAATTCTGTGTGGTTGAGAGTTAAATTCTGTGTGGTTGAGAGTTAAATTCTGTGTGGTTGAGAGTTTTAAATTCTGTGTGGTTGAGGGTTTTAAATTCTGTGTGGTTGAGGGTTTTAAATTCTGTGTGGTTGAGAGTTTTAAATTCTGTGTGGTTGAGGGTTTTAAATTCTGTGTGGTTGAGGGTTTTAAATTCTGTGTGGTTGAGAGTTTTAAATTCTGTGTGGTTGAGAGTTTTAAATTCTGTGTGGTTGAGGGTTTTAAATTCTGTGTGGTTGAGGGTTTTAAATTCTGTGTGCTTGAGAGTCTTAAATTCTGTGTGGTTGAGGGTTTTAAATTCTGTGTGGTTGAGGGTTTTAAATTCTGTGTGGTTGAGGGTTTTAAATTCTGTGTGCTTGAGAGTCTTAAATTCTGTGTGGTTGAGAGTCTTAAATTCTGTGTGGTTGAGGGTTTTAAATTCTGTGTGCTTGAGGGTTTTAAATTCTGTGTGCTTGAGGGTTTTAAATTCTGTGTGGTTGAGGGTTTTAAATTCTGTGTGGTTGAGGGTTTTAAATTCTGTGTGCTTGAGAGTCTTAAATTCTGTGTGGTTGAGGGTTTTAAATTCTGAGGCCTTGAGAGTCTTAAATTCTGTGTGGTTGAGGGTTTTAAATTCTGTGTGGTTGAGGGTTTTAAATTCTGTGTGGTTGAGAGTCTTAAATTCTGTGTGGTTGAGGGTTTTAAATTCTGTGTGGTTGAGAGTCTTAAATTCTGTGTGGTTGAGAGTCTTAAATTCTGTGTGGTTGAGGGTTTTAAATTCTGAGGCCTTGAGAGTCTTAAATTCTGTGTGGTTGAGGGTTTTAAATTCTGAGTGCTTGAGAGTCTTAAATTCTGAGTGCTTGAGAGTCTTAAATTCTGTGTGCTTGAGGGTTTTAAATTCTGAGTGCTTGAGAGTCTTAAATTCTGTGTGCTTGAGGGTTTTAAATTCTGAGGCCTTGAGAGTCTTAAATTCTGTGTGGTTGAGGGTTTTAAATTCTGAGTGCTTGAGAGTCTTAAATTCTGAGTGCTTGAGAGTCTTAAATTCTGTGTGGTTGAGGGTTTTAAATTCTGTGTGGTTGAGGGTTTTAAATTATGAGTGCTTGAGAGTCTTAAATTCTGAGTGCTTGAGAGTCTTAAATTCTGAGTGCTTGAGAGTCTTAAATTCTGTGTGGATGAGAGTTTTAAATTCTGTGTGGATGAGAGTTTTAAATTCTGAGTGGTTGAGAGTTTTAAATTCTGTGTGGATGAGAGTTTTAAATTCTGCGTGGTTGAGGGTTTTAAATTCTGTGTGGATGAGAGTTTTAAATTCTGTGTGGATGAGAGTTTTAAATTCTGCGTGGTTGAGAGTTTTAAATTCTGTGTGGTTGAGAGTTTTAAATTCTGCATGGTTGAGAGTTTTAAATTCTGTGTGGATGAGAGTTTTAAATTCTGCGTGGTTGAGAGTTTTAAATTCTGCGTGGTTGAGAGTTTTAAATTCTGTGTGGATGAGAGTTTTAAATTCTGCGTGGTTGAGAGTTTTAAATTCTGTGTGGATGAGAGTTTTAAATTCTGTGTGGATGAGAGTTTTAAATTCTGCGTGGTTGAGAGTTTTAAATTCTGTGTGGATGAGAGTTTTAAATTCTGTGTGGATGAGAGTTTTAAATTCTGCGTGGTTGAGAGTTTTAAATTCTGTGTGGATGAGAGTTTTAAATTCTGCGTGGTTGAGAGTTTTAAATTCTGTGTGGATGAGAGTTTTAAATTCTGAGTGGTTGAGAGTCTTAAATTCTGTGTGGATGAGAGTTTTAAATTCTGAGTGGTTGAGAGTTTTAAATTCTGTGTGGATGAGAGTTTTTAATTCTGTGTGGATGAGAGTTTTAAATTCTGTGTGGTTGAGAGTTAAATTCTGTGTGGATGAGAGTTTTAAATTCTGTGTGGTTGAGAGTTAAATTCTGTGTGGATGAGGGTTTTAAATTCTGTGTGGTTGAGGGTTTTAAATTCTGTGTGCTTGAGAGTCTTAAATTCTGTGTGGTTGAGGGTTTTAAATTCTGTGTTGTTGAGAGTTAAATTCTGTGTGGTTGAGAGTTAAATTCTGTGTTGTTGAGAGTTAAATTCTGTGTGGTTGAGAGTTAAATTCTGTGTTGTTGAGAGTTAAATTCTGTGTGGATGAGGGTTAAATTCTGTGTGGTTGAGAGTTAAATTCTGAGTGGTTGAGGGTTTTAAATTCTGTGTGGTTGAGAGTTAAATTCTGTGTTGTTGAGAGTTAAATTCTGTGTGGATGAGAGTTAAATTCTGAGTGGTTGAGGGTTTTAAATTCTGTGTGGTTGAGGGTTTTAAATTCTGTGTGGTTGAGAGTTAAATTCTGAGTGGTTGAGGGTTTTAAATTCTGTGTGGTTGAGGGTTTTAAATTCTGTGTGGTTGAGAGTTAAATTCTGTGTTGTTGAGAGTTAAATTCTGTGTGGTTGAGGGTTTTAAATTCTGTGTGGTTGAGAGTTAAATTCTGTGTGGTTGAGGGTTTTAAATTCTGTGTGGATGAGAGTTAAATTCTGTGTGGTTGAGAGTTAAATTCTGAGTGGTTGAGGGTTTTAAATTCTGTGTGGTTGAGGGTTTTAAATTCTGTGTGCTTGAGAGTCTTAAATTCTGTGTTGTTGAGGGTTAAATTCTGAGTGGTTGAGGGTTTTAAATTCTGTGTGGTTGAGGGTTTTAAATTCTGTGTGGATGAGGGTTTTAAATTCTGTGTGGTTGAGGGTTTTAAATTCTGTGTGCTTGAGAGTCTTAAATTCTGTGTGGTTGAGGGTTAAATTCTGTGTGGTTGAGAGTTACATTCTGTGTGGATGAGGGTTAAATTCTGTGTTGTTGAGAGTTAAATTCTGTGTGGTTGAGAGTTAAATTCTGAGTGGTTGAGGGTTTTAAATTCTGTGTGGTTGAGAGTTAAATTCTGTGTTGTTGAGAGTTAAATTCTGTGTGGATGAGAGTTAAATTCTGTGTGGTTGAGAGTTAAATTCTGAGTGGTTGAGGGTTTTAAATTCTGTGTGGTTGAGGGTTTTAAATTCTGTGTGGTTGAGAGTTAAATTCTGTGTTGTTGAGAGTTAAATTCTGTGTGGTTGAGAGTTAAATTCTGTGTTGTTGAGAGTTAAATTCTGTGTGGATGAGAGTTAAATTCTGTGTGGTTGAGAGTTAAATTCTGAGTGGTTGAGGGTTTTAAATTCTGTGTGGTTGAGAGTCTTAAATTCTGTGTGGTTGAGGGTGTTAAATTCTGTGTGGTTGAGGGTTTTAAATTCTGTGTGGTTGAGAGTTTTAAATTCTGTGTGGTTGAGGGTTTTAAATTCTGTGTGGTTGAGGGTTTTAAATTCTGTGTGGTTGAGAGTCTTAAATTCTGTGTGCTTGAGGGTTTTAAATTCTGTGTGGTTGAGGGTTTTAAATTCTGTGTGGTTGAGAGTTTTAAATTCTGTGTGGTTGAGGGTTTTAAATTCTGTGTGGTTGAGAGTTTTAAATTCTGTGTGGTTGAGAGTTTTAAATTCTGTGTGGTTGAGGGTTTTAAATTCTGTGTGGTTGAGGGTTTTAAATTCTGTGTGGTTGAGGGTTTTAAATTCTGTGTACTTGAGAGTCTTAAATTCTGTGTGGTTGAGGGTTTTAAATTCTGTGTGCTTGCGAGTTTTAAATTCTGAGGGCTTGAGAGTCTTAAATTCTGTGTGGTTGAGGGTTTTAAATTCTGTGTGGTTGAGGGTGTTAAATTCTGTGTGGTTGAGGGTTTTAAATTCTGTGTGGTTGAGAGTCTTAAATTCTGTGTGGTTGAGGGTGTTAAATTCTGTGTGGTTGAGAGTCTTAAATTCTGAGTGCTTGAGAGTTTTAAATTCTGTGTGGTTGAGGGTTTTAAATTCTGTGTGGTTGAGAGTTTTAAATTCTGTGTGGTTGAGGGTTTTAAATTCTGTGTGGTTGGGAGTTTTAAATTCTGAGGGCTTGAGGGTTTTAAATTGTGTGTGGTTGAGGGTTTTAAATTCTGTGTGGTTGAGGGTTTTAAATTCTGTGTGGTTGAGAGTTAAATTCTGTGTGGTTGAGAGTTAAATTCTGTGTGGTTGAGAGTTTTAAATTCTGTGTGGTTGAGGGTTTTAAATTCTGTGTGGTTGAGGGTTTTAAATTCTGTGTGGTTGAGAGTTTTAAATTCTGTGTGGTTGAGGGTTTTAAATTCTGTGTGGTTGAGGGTTTTAAATTCTGTGTGGTTGAGAGTTTTAAATTCTGTGTGGTTGAGAGTTTTAAATTCTGTGTGGTTGAGGGTTTTAAATTCTGTGTGGTTGAGGGTTTTAAATTCTGTGTGGTTGAGGGTTTTAAATTCTGTGTGCTTGAGAGTCTTAAATTCTGTGTGGTTGAGGGTTTTAAATTCTGTGTGGTTGAGAGTCTTAAATTCTGTGTGGTTGAGGGTTTTAAATTCTGTGTGGTTGAGAGTCTTAAATTCTGTGTGGTTGAGAGTTTTAAATTCTGTGTGGTTGAGGGTTTTAAATTCTGTGTGGTTGAGAGTTTTAAATTCTGTGTGGTTGAGAGTTTTAAATTCTGTGTGGTTGAGGGTTTTAAATTCTGTGTGGTTGAGAGTTTTAAATTCTGTGTGGTTGAGAGTTTTAAATTCTGTGTGGTTGAGGGTTTTAAATTCTGTGTGGTTGAGGGTTTTAAATTCTGTGTGGTTGAGGGTTTTAAATTCTGTGTACTTGAGAGTCTTAAATTCTGTGTGGTTGAGGGTTTTAAATTCTGTGTGCTTGCGAGTTTTAAATTCTGAGGGCTTGAGAGTCTTAAATTCTGTGTGGTTGAGGGTTTTAAATTCTGTGTGGTTGAGGGTGTTAAATTCTGTGTGGTTGAGGGTTTTAAATTCTGTGTGGTTGAGAGTCTTAAATTCTGTGTGGTTGAGGGTGTTAAATTCTGTGTGGTTGAGAGTCTTAAATTCTGAGTGCTTGAGAGTTTTAAATTCTGTGTGGTTGAGGGTTTTAAATTCTGTGTGGTTGAGAGTTTTAAATTCTGTGTGGTTGAGGGTTTTAAATTCTGTGTGGTTGGGAGTTTTAAATTCTGAGGGCTTGAGGGTTTTAAATTGTGTGTGGTTGAGGGTTTTAAATTCTGTGTGGTTGAGGGTTTTAAATTCTGTGTGGTTGAGAGTTAAATTCTGTGTGGTTGAGAGTTAAATTCTGTGTGGTTGAGAGTTTTAAATTCTGTGTGGTTGAGGGTTTTAAATTCTGTGTGGTTGAGGGTTTTAAATTCTGTGTGGTTGAGAGTTTTAAATTCTGTGTGGTTGAGGGTTTTAAATTCTGTGTGGTTGAGGGTTTTAAATTCTGTGTGGTTGAGAGTTTTAAATTCTGTGTGGTTGAGAGTTTTAAATTCTGTGTGGTTGAGGGTTTTAAATTCTGTGTGGTTGAGGGTTTTAAATTCTGTGTGCTTGAGAGTCTTAAATTCTGTGTGGTTGAGGGTTTTAAATTCTGTGTGGTTGAGGGTTTTAAATTCTGTGTGGTTGAGGGTTTTAAATTCTGTGTGCTTGAGAGTCTTAAATTCTGTGTGGTTGAGAGTCTTAAATTCTGTGTGGTTGAGGGTTTTAAATTCTGTGTGCTTGAGGGTTTTAAATTCTGTGTGCTTGAGGGTTTTAAATTCTGTGTGGTTGAGGGTTTTAAATTCTGTGTGGTTGAGGGTTTTAAATTCTGTGTGCTTGAGAGTCTTAAATTCTGTGTGGTTGAGGGTTTTAAATTCTGAGGCCTTGAGAGTCTTAAATTCTGTGTGGTTGAGGGTTTTAAATTCTGTGTGGTTGAGGGTTTTAAATTCTGTGTGGTTGAGAGTCTTAAATTCTGTGTGGTTGAGGGTTTTAAATTCTGTGTGGTTGAGAGTCTTAAATTCTGTGTGGTTGAGAGTCTTAAATTCTGTGTGGTTGAGGGTTTTAAATTCTGAGGCCTTGAGAGTCTTAAATTCTGTGTGGTTGAGGGTTTTAAATTCTGAGTGCTTGAGAGTCTTAAATTCTGAGTGCTTGAGAGTCTTAAATTCTGTGTGCTTGAGGGTTTTAAATTCTGAGTGCTTGAGAGTCTTAAATTCTGTGTGCTTGAGGGTTTTAAATTCTGAGGCCTTGAGAGTCTTAAATTCTGTGTGGTTGAGGGTTTTAAATTCTGAGTGCTTGAGAGTCTTAAATTCTGAGTGCTTGAGAGTCTTAAATTCTGTGTGGTTGAGGGTTTTAAATTCTGTGTGGTTGAGGGTTTTAAATTCTGAGTGCTTGAGAGTCTTAAATTCTGAGTGCTTGAGAGTCTTAAATTCTGAGTGCTTGAGAGTCTTAAATTCTGTGTGGATGAGAGTTTTAAATTCTGTGTGGATGAGAGTTTTAAATTCTGAGTGGTTGAGAGTTTTAAATTCTGTGTGGATGAGAGTTTTAAATTCTGTGTGGATGAGAGTTTTAAATTCTGCGTGGTTGAGGGTTTTAAATTCTGTGTGGATGAGAGTTTTAAATTCTGTGTGGATGAGAGTTTTAAATTCTGCGTGGTTGAGAGTTTTAAATTCTGTGTGGTTGAGAGTTTTAAATTCTGCGTGGTTGAGAGTTTTAAATTCTGTGTGGATGAGAGTTTTAAATTCTGCGTGGTTGAGAGTTTTAAATTCTGCGTGGTTGAGAGTTTTAAATTCTGTGTGGATGAGAGTTTTAAATTCTGCGTGGTTGAGAGTTTTAAATTCTGTGTGGATGAGAGTTTTAAATTCTGTGTGGATGAGAGTTTTAAATTCTGCGTGGTTGAGAGTTTTAAATTCTGTGTGGATGAGAGTTTTAAATTCTGTGTGGATGAGAGTTTTAAATTCTGCGTGGTTGAGAGTTTTAAATTCTGTGTGGATGAGAGTTTTAAATTCTGCGTGGTTGAGAGTTTTAAATTCTGTGTGGATGAGAGTTTTAAATTCTGAGTGGTTGAGAGTCTTAAATTCTGTGTGGATGAGAGTTTTAAATTCTGAGTGGTTGAGAGTTTTAAATTCTGTGTGGATGAGAGTTTTTAATTCTGTGTGGATGAGAGTTTTAAATTCTGTGTGGTTGAGAGTTAAATTCTGTGTGGATGAGAGTTTTAAATTCTGTGTGGTTGAGAGTTAAATTCTGTGTGGATGAGGGTTTTAAATTCTGTGTGGTTGAGGGTTTTAAATTCTGTGTGCTTGAGAGTCTTAAATTCTGTGTGGTTGAGGGTTTTAAATTCTGTGTTGTTGAGAGTTAAATTCTGTGTGGTTGAGAGTTAAATTCTGTGTTGTTGAGAGTTAAATTCTGTGTGGTTGAGAGTTAAATTCTGTGTTGTTGAGAGTTAAATTCTGTGTGGATGAGGGTTAAATTCTGTGTTGTTGAGAGTTAAATTCTGTGTGGTTGAGAGTTAAATTCTGAGTGGTTGAGGGTTTTAAATTCTGTGTGGTTGAGAGTTAAATTCTGTGTTGTTGAGAGTTAAATTCTGTGTGGATGAGAGTTAAATTCTGAGTGGTTGAGGGTTTTAAATTCTGTGTGGTTGAGGGTTTTAAATTCTGTGTGGTTGAGAGTTAAATTCTGAGTGGTTGAGGGTTTTAAATTCTGTGTGGTTGAGGGTTTTAAATTCTGTGTGGTTGAGAGTTAAATTCTGTGTTGTTGAGAGTTAAATTCTGTGTGGTTGAGGGTTTTAAATTCTGTGTGGTTGAGAGTTAAATTCTGTGTGGTTGAGGGTTTTAAATTCTGTGTGGATGAGAGTTAAATTCTGTGTGGTTGAGAGTTAAATTCTGAGTGGTTGAGGGTTTTAAATTCTGTGTGGTTGAGGGTTTTAAATTCTGTGTGCTTGAGAGTCTTAAATTCTGTGTTGTTGAGGGTTAAATTCTGAGTGGTTGAGGGTTTTAAATTCTGTGTGGTTGAGGGTTTTAAATTCTGTGTGGATGAGGGTTTTAAATTCTGTGTGGTTGAGGGTTTTAAATTCTGTGTGCTTGAGAGTCTTAAATTCTGTGTGGTTGAGGGTTAAATTCTGTGTGGTTGAGAGTTACATTCTGTGTGGATGAGGGTTAAATTCTGTGTGGTTGAGAGTTACATTCTGTGTGGATGAGGGTTAAATTCTGTGTTGTTGAGAGTTAAATTCTGTGTGGTTGAGAGTTAAATTCTGAGTGGTTGAGGGTTTTAAATTCTGTGTGGTTGAGAGTTAAATTCTGTGTTGTTGAGAGTTAAATTCTGTGTGGATGAGAGTTAAATTCTGTGTGGTTGAGAGTTAAATTCTGAGTGGTTGAGGGTTTTAAATTCTGTGTGGTTGAGGGTTTTAAATTCTGTGTGGTTGAGAGTTAAATTCTGTGTTGTTGAGAGTTAAATTCTGTGTGGTTGAGGGTTTTAAATTCTGTGTGGTTGAGAGTTAAATTCTGTGTGGTTGAGGGTTTTAAATTCTGTGTGGATGAGAGTTAAATTCTGTGTGGTTGAGAGTTAAATTCTGAGTGGTTGAGGGTTTTAAATTCTGTGTGGTTGAGGGTTTTAAATTCTGTGTGCTTGAGAGTTTTAAATTCTGTGTGGTTGGGGGTTTTAAATTCTGTGTGGTTGGGGGTTTTAAATTCTGTGTGGTTGGGGGTTTTAAATTCTGAGTGCTTGAGAGTCTTAAATTCTGAGTGCTTGAGAGTCTTAAATTCTGTGTGGATGAGAGTTTTAAATTCTGTGTGGATGAGAGTTTTAAATTCTGGGTGGTTGAGAGTTTTAAATTCTGTGTGGATGAGAGTTTTAAATTCTGGGTGGTTGAGAGTTTTAAATTCTGAGTGGTTGAGAGTTTTAAATTCTGTGTGGATGAGAGTTTTAAATTCTGAGTGGTTGAGAGTTTTAAATTCTGTGTGGATGAGAGTTTTAAATTCTGTGTGGATGAGAGTTTTAAATTCTGTGTGGATGAGAGTTTTAAATTCTGTGTGGATGAGAGTTTTAAATTCTGCGTGGTTGAGAGTTTTAAATTCTGTGTGGATGAGAGTTTTAAATTCTGTGTGGATGAGAGTTTTAAATTCTGAGTGGTTGAGAGTTTTAAATTCTGTGTGGATGAGAGTTTTAAATTCTGTGTGGATGAGAGTTTTAAATTCTGTGTGGATGAGAGTTTTAAATTCTGTGTGGATGAGAGTTTTAAATTCTGCGTGGTTGAGAGTTTTAAATTCTGTGTGGATGAGAGTTTTAAATTCTGTGTGGTTGAGAGTTTTAAATTCTGTGTGGATGAGAGTTTTAAATTCTGTGTGGATGAGAGTTTTAAATTCTGTGTGGTGGAGGGTTTTTAATTCTGTGTGGTTGAGAGTTTTAAATTCTGTGTGGATGAGAGTTTTAAATTCTGTGTGGTTGAGAGTTTTAAATTCTGTGTGGTTGAGGGTTAAATTCTGTGTTGTTGAGGGTTAAATTCTGTGTTGTTGAGGGTTAAATTCTGTGTGGATGAGAGTTTTAAATTCTGTGTGGATGAGAGTTTTAAATTCTGTGTGGATGAGAGTTTTAAATTCTGTGTGGATGAGAGTTTTAAATTCTGCGTGGTTGAGAGTTTTAAATTCTGTGTGGATGAGAGTTTTAAATTCTGTGTGGTTGAGAGTTTTAAATTCTGTGTGGTTGAGGGTTTTTAATTCTGTGTGGTTGAGAGTTTTAAATTCTGTGTGGATGAGAGTTTTAAATTCTGGGTGGTTGAGAGTTTTAAATTCTGAGTGGTTGAGAGTTTTAAATTCTGTGTGGATGAGAGTTTTAAATTCTGAGTGGTTGAGAGTTTTAAATTCTGTGTGGTTGAGAGTTTTAAATTCTGTGTGGATGAGAGTTAAATTCTGTGTGGATGAGAGTTTTAAATTCTGTGTGGTTGAGAGTTAAATTCTGTGTGGTTGAGGGTTTTTAATTCTGTGTGGATGAGAGTTTTAAATTCTGTGTGGATGAGAGTTTTAAATTCTGTGTGGATGAGAGTTTTAAATTCTGCGTGGTTGAGAGTTTTAAATTCTGTGTGGTTGAGAGTTAAATTCTGTGTGGTTGAGGGTTTTTAATTCTGTGTGGATGAGAGTTTTAAATTCTGTGTGGATGAGAGTTAAATTCTGTGTGGATGAGAGTTTTAAATTCTGTGTGGTTGAGAGTTAAATTCTGTGTGGTTGAGGGTTTTTAATTCTGTGTGGATGAGAGTTAAATTCTGTGTGGATGAGAGTTTTAAATTCTGTGTGGTTGAGAGTTAAATTCTGCGTGGTTGAGAGTTTTAAATTCTGTGTGGTTGAGAGTTAAATTCTGAGTGGTTGAGGGTTTTAAATTCTGTGTGGTTGAGAGTTTTAAATTCTGTGTGGATGAGAGTTAAATTCTGTGTGGATGAGAGTTTTAAATTCTGTGTGGTTGAGAGTTAAATTCTGTGTGGTTGAGGGTTTTTAATTCTGTGTGGTTGAGAGTTTTAAATTCTGTGTGGTTGAGAGTTAAATTCTGTGTGGTTGAGGGTTTTTAATTCTGTGTGGATGAGAGTTTTAAATTCTGTGTGGATGAGAGTTTTAAATTCTGTGTGGATGAGAGTTTTAAATTCTGCGTGGTTGAGAGTTTTAAATTCTGTGTGGTTGAGAGTTAAATTCTGTGTGGTTGAGGGTTTTTAATTCTGTGTGGATGAGAGTTTTAAATTCTGTGTGGATGAGAGTTAAATTCTGTGTGGATGAGAGTTAAATTCTGTGTGGTTGAGAGTTAAATTCTGTGTGGTTGAGAGTTAAATTCTGTGTGGTTGAGAGTTAAATTCTGTGTGGTTGAGAGTTTTAAATTCTGTGTGGTTGAGGGTTTTAAATTCTGTGTGCTTGAGAGTCTTAAATTCTGTGTGGTCGAGAGTTAAATTCTGTGTTGTTGAGAGTTAAATTCTGTGTGGTTGATAGTTTTAAATTCTGTGTGGTTGAGAGTTAAATTCTGTGTTGTTGAGAGTTAAATTCTGTGTGGATGATAGTTTTAAATTCTGTGTTGTTGAGAGTTAAATTCTGTGTGGTTGAGAGTTTTAAATTCTGTGTGGTTGAGGGTTTTAAATTCTGTGTGGATGAGGGTTTTAAATTCTGTGTGCTTGAGAGTCTTAAATTCTGTGTGGTTGAGAGTTAAATTCTGTGTTGTTGAGAGTTAAATTCTGTGTGGTTGAGAGTTAAATTCTGTGTGGATGATAGTTTTAAATTCTGTGTTGTTGAGAGTTAAATTCTGTGTGGTTGAGAGTTAAATTCTGTGTGGTTGAGAGTTAAATTCTGTGTGGTTGAGAGTTAAATTCTGTGTTGTTGAGAGTTAAATTCTGTGTGGATGAGAGTTAAATTCTGTGTGGTTGAGAGTTAAATTCTGAGTGGTTGAGGGTTTTAAATTCTGTGTGGTTGAGGGTTTTAAATTCTGTGTGGATGAGAGTCTTAAATTCTGTGTGGTTGAGGGTTTTAAATTCTGTGTGGATGAGAGTTTTAAATTCTGTGTGGATGAGAGTTTTAAATTCTGTGTGGATGAGAGTTTTAAATTCTGGGTGGTTGAGAGTTTTAAATTCTGAGTGGTTGAGAGTTTTAAATTCTGTGTGGATGAGAGTTTTAAATTCTGAGTGGTTGAGAGTTTTAAATTCTGTGTGGATGAGAGTTTTAAATTCTGTGTGGATGAGAGTTTTAAATTCTGTGTGGATGAGAGTTTTAAATTCTGTGTGGATGAGAGTTTTAAATTCTGCGTGGTTGAGAGTTTTAAATTCTGTGTGGATGAGAGTTTTAAATTCTGTGTGGATGAGAGTTTTAAATTCTGAGTGGTTGAGAGTTTTAAATTCTGTGTGGATGAGAGTTTTAAATTCTGTGTGGATGAGAGTTTTAAATTCTGTGTGGATGAGAGTTTTAAATTCTGTGTGGATGAGAGTTTTAAATTCTGCGTGGTTGAGAGTTTTAAATTCTGTGTGGATGAGAGTTTTAAATTCTGTGTGGTTGAGAGTTTTAAATTCTGTGTGGATGAGAGTTTTAAATTCTGTGTGGATGAGAGTTTTAAATTCTGTGTGGTGGAGGGTTTTTAATTCTGTGTGGTTGAGAGTTTTAAATTCTGTGTGGATGAGAGTTTTAAATTCTGTGTGGTTGAGAGTTTTAAATTCTGTGTGGTTGAGGGTTAAATTCTGTGTTGTTGAGGGTTAAATTCTGTGTTGTTGAGGGTTAAATTCTGTGTGGATGAGAGTTTTAAATTCTGTGTGGATGAGAGTTTTAAATTCTGTGTGGATGAGAGTTTTAAATTCTGTGTGGATGAGAGTTTTAAATTCTGCGTGGTTGAGAGTTTTAAATTCTGTGTGGATGAGAGTTTTAAATTCTGTGTGGTTGAGAGTTTTAAATTCTGTGTGGTTGAGGGTTTTTAATTCTGTGTGGTTGAGAGTTTTAAATTCTGTGTGGATGAGAGTTTTAAATTCTGGGTGGTTGAGAGTTTTAAATTCTGAGTGGTTGAGAGTTTTAAATTCTGTGTGGATGAGAGTTTTAAATTCTGAGTGGTTGAGAGTTTTAAATTCTGTGTGGTTGAGAGTTTTAAATTCTGTGTGGATGAGAGTTAAATTCTGTGTGGATGAGAGTTTTAAATTCTGTGTGGTTGAGAGTTAAATTCTGTGTGGTTGAGGGTTTTTAATTCTGTGTGGATGAGAGTTTTAAATTCTGTGTGGATGAGAGTTTTAAATTCTGTGTGGATGAGAGTTTTAAATTCTGCGTGGTTGAGAGTTTTAAATTCTGTGTGGTTGAGAGTTAAATTCTGTGTGGTTGAGGGTTTTTAATTCTGTGTGGATGAGAGTTTTAAATTCTGTGTGGATGAGAGTTAAATTCTGTGTGGATGAGAGTTTTAAATTCTGTGTGGTTGAGAGTTAAATTCTGTGTGGTTGAGGGTTTTTAATTCTGTGTGGATGAGAGTTAAATTCTGTGTGGATGAGAGTTTTAAATTCTGTGTGGTTGAGAGTTAAATTCTGCGTGGTTGAGAGTTTTAAATTCTGTGTGGTTGAGAGTTAAATTCTGAGTGGTTGAGGGTTTTAAATTCTGTGTGGTTGAGAGTTTTAAATTCTGTGTGGATGAGAGTTAAATTCTGTGTGGATGAGAGTTTTAAATTCTGTGTGGTTGAGAGTTAAATTCTGTGTGGTTGAGGGTTTTTAATTCTGTGTGGTTGAGAGTTTTAAATTCTGTGTGGTTGAGAGTTAAATTCTGTGTGGTTGAGGGTTTTTAATTCTGTGTGGATGAGAGTTTTAAATTCTGTGTGGATGAGAGTTTTAAATTCTGTGTGGATGAGAGTTTTAAATTCTGCGTGGTTGAGAGTTTTAAATTCTGTGTGGTTGAGAGTTAAATTCTGTGTGGTTGAGGGTTTTTAATTCTGT
Organism: Myxine glutinosa; assembly: GCF_964187855.1. Classification (NCBI taxonomy): domain Eukaryota; kingdom Metazoa; phylum Chordata; class Myxini; order Myxiniformes; family Myxinidae; genus Myxine; species Myxine glutinosa. The sequence continues at coordinate 4,443,615 of NC_136262.1, read as the reverse complement.
GTGGATGAGAGTTTTAAATTCTGTGTGGATGAGAGTTAAATTCTGTGTGGATGAGAGTTAAATTCTGTGTGGTTGAGAGTTAAATTCTGTGTGGTTGAGAGTTAAATTCTGTGTGGTTGAGAGTTAAATTCTGTGTGGTTGAGAGTTTTAAATTCTGTGTGGTTGAGGGTTTTAAATTCTGTGTGCTTGAGAGTCTTAAATTCTGTGTGGTTGAGAGTTAAATTCTGTGTTGTTGAGAGTTAAATTCTGTGTGGTTGATAGTTTTAAATTCTGTGTGGTTGAGAGTTAAATTCTGTGTTGTTGAGAGTTAAATTCTGTGTGGATGATAGTTTTAAATTCTGTGTTGTTGAGAGTTAAATTCTGTGTGGTTGAGAGTTTTAAATTCTGTGTGGTTGAGGGTTTTAAATTCTGTGTGGATGAGGGTTTTAAATTCTGTGTGCTTGAGAGTCTTAAATTCTGTGTGGTTGAGAGTTAAATTCTGTGTTGTTGAGAGTTAAATTCTGTGTGGTTGAGAGTTAAATTCTGTGTGGATGATAGTTTTAAATTCTGTGTTGTTGAGAGTTAAATTCTGTGTGGTTGAGAGTTAAATTCTGTGTGGTTGAGAGTTAAATTCTGTGTGGTTGAGAGTTAAATTCTGTGTTGTTGAGAGTTAAATTCTGTGTGGATGAGAGTTAAATTCTGTGTGGTTGAGAGTTAAATTCTGAGTGGTTGAGGGTTTTAAATTCTGTGTGGTTGAGGGTTTTAAATTCTGTGTGGATGAGAGTCTTAAATTCTGTGTGGTTGAGGGTTTTAAATTCTGTGTGGATGAGAGTTTTAAATTCTGTGTGGATGAGAGTTTTAAATTCTGTGTGGATGAGAGTTTTAAATTCTGAGTGCTTGAGAGTCTTAAATTCTGTGTTGTTGAGGGTTAAATTCTGTGTGGTTGACGGTTTTAAATTCTGTGTGGATGAGAGTTTTAAATTCTGTGTGGATGAGAGTTTTAAATTCTGTGTGGATGAGAGTTTTAAATTCTGTGTGGTTGAGAGTTTTAAATTCTGTGTGGTTGAGAGTTTTAAATTCTGTGTGGTTGAGGGTTAAATTCTGTGTGGTTGAGGGTTTTTAATTCTGTGTGGATGAGAGTTTTAAATTCTGTGTGGATGAGAGTTTTAAATTCTGTGTGGTTGAGAGTTTTAAATTCTGTGTTGTTGAGAGTTAAATTCTGTGTGGTTGAGGGTTTTAAATTCTGTGTGGTTGAGAGTTAAATTCTGTGTGGTTGAGGGTTTTAAATTCTGTGTGGATGAGAGTTAAATTCTGTGTGGTTGAGAGTTAAATTCTGAGTGGTTGAGGGTTTTAAATTCTGTGTGGTTGAGAGTTAAATTCTGTGTGGTTGAGAGTTAAATTCTGAGTGGTTGAGGGTTTTAAATTCTGTGTGGTTGAGAGTTAAATTCTGTGTGGTTGAGGGTTTTAAATTCTGTGTGGATGAGAGTTAAATTCTGTGTGGTTGAGAGTTAAATTCTGTGTGTTTGAGGGTTTTAAATTCTGTGTGGTTGAGGGTTTTAAATTCTGTGTGCTTGAGAGTTTTAAATTCTGTGTGGTTGGGGGTTTTAAATTATGTGTGGTTGGGGGTTTTAAATTCTGTGTGGTTGGGGGTTTTAAATTCTGAGTGCTTGAGAGTCTTAAATTCTGAGTGCTTGAGAGTCTTAAATTCTGTGTGGATGAGAGTTTTAAATTCTGTGTGGATGAGAGTTTTAAATTCTGTGTGGATGAGAGTTTTAAATTCTGCGTGGTTGAGAGTTTTAAATTCTGTGTGGATGAGAGTTTTAAATTCTGTGTGGTTGAGAGTTTTAAATTCTGTGTGGATGAGAGTTTTAAATTCTGTGTGGATGAGAGTTTTAAATTCTGTGTGGATGAGAGTTAAATTCTGTGTGGTTGAGAGTTTTAAATTCTGTGTGGTTGAGGGTTTTTAATTCTGTGTGGTTGAGAGTTAAATTCTGTGTGGATGAGAGTTAAATTCTGTGTGGATGAGAGTCTTAAATTCTGTGTGGATGAGAGTTTTAAATTCTGTGTGGATGAGAGTTTTAAATTCTGTGTGGTTGAGAGTTAAATTCTGTGTGGATGAGAGTTAAATTCTGTGTGGTTGAGAGTTAAATTCTGTGTGGATGAGAGTCTTAAATTCTGTGTGGTTGAGAGTTAAATTCTGTGTGGATGAGAGTTTTAAATTCTGTGTTGTTGAGAGTTTTTAATTCTGTGTGGATGAGAGTTAAATTCTGTGTGGATGAGAGTTTTAAATTCTGTGTGGTTGAGAGTTAAATTCTGTGTGGATGAGAGTTTTAAATTCTGTGTGGATGAGAGTCTTAAATTCTGTGTGGATGAGAGTTTTAAATTCTGTGTGGATGAGAGTCTTAAATTCTGTGTGGATGAGAGTTTTAAATTCTGTGTGGTTGAGAGTTAAATTCTGTGTGCTTGAGAGTCTTAAATTCTGTGTGGTTGAGGGTTTTTAATTCTGTGTGGATGAGAGTTTTAAATTCTGTGTGGTTGAGGGTTTTAAATTCTGTGTGGTTGAGAGTTAAATTCTGTGTGGATGAGAGTTAAATTCTGTGTGGTTGAGAGTTAAATTCTGTTTGGATGAGAGTTAAATTCTGTGTGGATGAGAGTTTTAAATTCTGTGTGGTTGAGGGTTTTAAATTCTGTGTGGTTGAGGGTTTTAAATTCTGTGTGGTTGAGGGTTTTAAATTCTGTGTGCTTGAGAGTCTTAAATTCTGTGTGGTTGAGGGTTTTAAATTCTGTGTGGTTGAGAGTCTTAAATTCTGTGTGGTTGAGGGTTTTAAATTCTGTGTGGTTGAGAGTCTTAAATTCTGTGTGGTTGAGAGTTTTAAATTCTGTGTGGTTGAGGGTTTTAAATTCTGTGTGGTTGAGAGTTTTAAATTCTGTGTGGTTGAGAGTTTTAAATTCTGTGTGGTTGAGGGTTTTAAATTCTGTGTGGTTGAGAGTTTTAAATTCTGTGTGGTTGAGAGTTTTAAATTCTGTGTGGTTGAGGGTTTTAAATTCTGTGTGGTTGAGGGTTTTAAATTCTGTGTGGTTGAGGGTTTTAAATTCTGTGTACTTGAGAGTCTTAAATTCTGTGTGGTTGAGGGTTTTAAATTCTGTGTGCTTGCGAGTTTTAAATTCTGAGGGCTTGAGAGTCTTAAATTCTGTGTGGTTGAGGGTTTTAAATTCTGTGTGGTTGAGGGTGTTAAATTCTGTGTGGTTGAGGGTTTTAAATTCTGTGTGGTTGAGAGTCTTAAATTCTGTGTGGTTGAGGGTGTTAAATTCTGTGTGGTTGAGAGTCTTAAATTCTGAGTGCTTGAGAGTTTTAAATTCTGTGTGGTTGAGGGTTTTAAATTCTGTGTGGTTGAGAGTTTTAAATTCTGTGTGGTTGAGGGTTTTAAATTCTGTGTGGTTGGGAGTTTTAAATTCTGAGGGCTTGAGGGTTTTAAATTGTGTGTGGTTGAGGGTTTTAAATTCTGTGTGGTTGAGGGTTTTAAATTCTGTGTGGTTGAGAGTTAAATTCTGTGTGGTTGAGAGTTAAATTCTGTGTGGTTGAGAGTTTTAAATTCTGTGTGGTTGAGGGTTTTAAATTCTGTGTGGTTGAGGGTTTTAAATTCTGTGTGGTTGAGAGTTTTAAATTCTGTGTGGTTGAGGGTTTTAAATTCTGTGTGGTTGAGGGTTTTAAATTCTGTGTGGTTGAGAGTTTTAAATTCTGTGTGGTTGAGAGTTTTAAATTCTGTGTGGTTGAGGGTTTTAAATTCTGTGTGGTTGAGGGTTTTAAATTCTGTGTGCTTGAGAGTCTTAAATTCTGTGTGGTTGAGGGTTTTAAATTCTGTGTGGTTGAGGGTTTTAAATTCTGTGTGGTTGAGGGTTTTAAATTCTGTGTGCTTGAGAGTCTTAAATTCTGTGTGGTTGAGAGTCTTAAATTCTGTGTGGTTGAGGGTTTTAAATTCTGTGTGCTTGAGGGTTTTAAATTCTGTGTGCTTGAGGGTTTTTAATTCTGTGTGGTTGAGGGTTTTAAATTCTGTGTGGTTGAGGGTTTTAAATTCTGTGTGCTTGAGAGTCTTAAATTCTGTGTGGTTGAGGGTTTTAAATTCTGAGGCCTTGAGAGTCTTAAATTCTGTGTGGTTGAGGGTTTTAAATTCTGTGTGGTTGAGGGTTTTAAATTCTGTGTGGTTGAGAGTCTTAAATTCTGTGTGGTTGAGGGTTTTAAATTCTGTGTGTTTGAGAGTCTTAAATTCTGTGTGGTTGAGAGTCTTAAATTCTGTGTGGTTGAGGGTTTTAAATTCTGAGGCCTTGAGAGTCTTAAATTCTGTGTGGTTGAGGGTTTTAAATTCTGAGTGCTTGAGAGTCTTAAATTCTGAGTGCTTGAGAGTCTTAAATTCTGTGTGCTTGAGGGTTTTAAATTCTGAGTGCTTGAGAGTCTTAAATTCTGTGTGCTTGAGGGTTTTAAATTCTGAGGCCTTGAGAGTCTTAAATTCTGTGTGGTTGAGGGTTTTAAATTCTGAGTGCTTGAGAGTCTTAAATTCTGAGTGCTTGAGAGTCTTAAATTCTGTGTGGTTGAGGGTTTTAAATTCTGTGTGGTTGAGGGTTTTAAATTCTGAGTGCTTGAGAGTCTTAAATTCTGAGTGCTTGAGAGTCTTAAATTCTGAGTGCTTGAGAGTCTTAAATTCTGTGTGGATGAGAGTTTTAAATTCTGTGTGGATGAGAGTTTTAAATTCTGAGTGGTTGAGAGTTTTAAATTCTGTGTGGATGAGAGTTTTAAATTCTGTGTGGATGAGAGTTTTAAATTCTGCGTGGTTGAGGGTTTTAAATTCTGTGTGGATGAGAGTTTTAAATTCTGTGTGGATGAGAGTTTTAAATTCTGCGTGGTTGAGAGTTTTAAATTCTGTGTGGTTGAGAGTTTTAAATTCTGCGTGGTTGAGAGTTTTAAATTCTGTGTGGATGAGAGTTTTAAATTCTGCGTGGTTGAGAGTTTTAAATTCTGCGTGGTTGAGAGTTTTAAATTCTGTGTGGATGAGAGTTTTAAATTCTGCGTGGTTGAGAGTTTTAAATTCTGTGTGGATGAGAGTTTTAAATTCTGTGTGGATGAGAGTTTTAAATTCTGCGTGGTTGAGAGTTTTAAATTCTGTGTGGATGAGAGTTTTAAATTCTGTGTGGATGAGAGTTTTAAATTCTGCGTGGTTGAGAGTTTTAAATTCTGTGTGGATGAGAGTTTTAAATTCTGCGTGGTTGAGAGTTTTAAATTCTGTGTGGATGAGAGTTTTAAATTCTGAGTGGTTGAGAGTCTTAAATTCTGTGTGGATGAGAGTTTTAAATTCTGAGTGGTTGAGAGTTTTAAATTCTGTGTGGATGAGAGTTTTTAATTCTGTGTGGATGAGAGTTTTAAATTCTGTGTGGTTGAGAGTTAAATTCTGTGTGGATGAGAGTTTTAAATTCTGTGTGGTTGAGAGTTAAATTCTGTGTGGATGAGGGTTTTAAATTCTGTGTGGTTGAGGGTTTTAAATTCTGTGTGCTTGAGAGTCTTAAATTCTGTGTGGTTGAGGGTTTTAAATTCTGTGTGGTTGAGAGTTAAATTCTGTGTGGATGAGGGTTAAATTCTGTGTTGTTGAGAGTTAAATTCTGTGTGGTTGAGAGTTAAATTCTGTGTTGTTGAGAGTTAAATTCTGTGTGGATGAGGGTTAAATTCTGTGTTGTTGAGAGTTAAATTCTGTGTGGTTGAGAGTTAAATTCTGAGTGGTTGAGGGTTTTAAATTCTGTGTGGTTGAGAGTTAAATTCTGTGTTGTTGAGAGTTAAATTCTGTGTGGATGAGAGTTAAATTCTGAGTGGTTGAGGGTTTTAAATTCTGTGTGGTTGAGGGTTTTAAATTCTGTGTGGTTGAGAGTTAAATTCTGAGTGGTTGAGGGTTTTAAATTCTGTGTGGTTGAGGGTTTTAAATTCTGTGTGGTTGAGAGTTAAATTCTGTGTTGTTGAGAGTTAAATTCTGTGTGGTTGAGGGTTTTAAATTCTGTGTGGTTGAGAGTTAAATTCTGTGTGGTTGAGGGTTTTAAATTCTGTGTGGATGAGAGTTAAATTCTGTGTGGTTGAGAGTTAAATTCTGAGTGGTTGAGGGTTTTAAATTCTGTGTGGTTGAGGGTTTTAAATTCTGTGTGCTTGAGAGTCTTAAATTCTGTGTTGTTGAGGGTTAAATTCTGAGTGGTTGAGGGTTTTAAATTCTGTGTGGTTGAGGGTTTTAAATTCTGTGTGGATGAGGGTTTTAAATTCTGTGTGGTTGAGGGTTTTAAATTCTGTGTGGTTGAGGGTTAAATTCTGTGTGGTTGAGAGTTACATTCTGTGTGGATGAGGGTTAAATTCTGTGTGGTTGAGAGTTACATTCTGTGTGGATGAGGGTTAAATTCTGTGTTGTTGAGAGTTAAATTCTGTGTGGTTGAGAGTTAAATTCTGAGTGGTTGAGGGTTTTAAATTCTGTGTGGTTGAGAGTTAAATTCTGTGTTGTTGAGAGTTAAATTCTGTGTGGATGAGAGTTAAATTCTGTGTGGTTGAGAGTTAAATTCTGAGTGGTTGAGGGTTTTAAATTCTGTGTGGTTGAGGGTTTTAAATTCTGTGTGGTTGAGAGTTAAATTCTGTGTTGTTGAGAGTTAAATTCTGTGTGGTTGAGGGTTTTAAATTCTGTGTGGTTGAGAGTTAAATTCTGTGTGGTTGAGGGTTTTAAATTCTGTGTGGATGAGAGTTAAATTCTGTGTGGTTGAGAGTTAAATTCTGAGTGGTTGAGGGTTTTAAATTCTGTGTGGTTGAGGGTTTTAAATTCTGTGTGCTTGAGAGTTTTAAATTCTGTGTGGTTGGGGGTTTTAAATTCTGTGTGGTTGGGGGTTTTAAATTCTGTGTGGTTGGGGGTTTTAAATTCTGAGTGCTTGAGAGTCTTAAATTCTGAGTGCTTGAGAGTCTTAAATTCTGTGTGGATGAGAGTTTTAAATTCTGTGTGGATGAGAGTTTTAAATTCTGGGTGGTTGAGAGTCTTAAATTCTGTGTTGTTGAGAGTTAAATTCTGTGTGGTTGAGAGTTAAATTCTGTGTGGTTGAGAGTTAAATTCTGTGTGGTTGAGAGTTAAATTCTGTGTTGTTGAGAGTTAAATTCTGTGTGGATGAGAGTTAAATTCTGTGTGGTTGAGAGTTAAAATTCTGTGTGGTTGATAGTTTTAAATTCTGTGTGGTTGAGGGTTTTAAATTCTGTGTGGTTGAGAGTCTTAAATTCTGTGTGGTTGAGGGTGTTAAATTCTGTGTGGTTGAGAGTCTTAAATTCTGTGTGGTTGAGGGTTTTAAATTCTGTGTGGTTGAGGGTTTTAAATTCTGTGTGGTTGAGAGTTTTAAATTCTGTGTGGTTGAGAGTTTTAAATTCTGTGTGGTTGAGAGTTTTAAATTCTGTGTGGTTGAGGGTTTTAAATTCTGTGTGCTTGAGGGTTTTAAATTCTGTGTGGTTGAGGGTTTTAAATTCTGTGTGGTTGAGAGTTTTAAATTCTGTGTGGTTGAGGGTTTTAAATTCTGTGTGGTTGAGGGTTTTTAATTCTGTGTGGTTGAGAGTTTTAAATTCTGTGTGGTTGAGAGTTTTAAATTCTGTGTGGTTGAGGGTTTTAAATTCTGTGTGGTTGAGAGTTTTAAATTCTGTGTGGTTGAGGGTTTTAAATTCTGTGTGCTTGAGAGTCTTAAATTCTGTGTGGTTGAGGGTTTTAAATTCTGTGTGGTTGAGGGTTTTAAATTCTGAGTGCTTGAGAGTTTTAAATTCTGTGTGGTTGAGGGTTTTAAATTCTGTGTGGTTGGGAGTCTTAAATTCTGTGTGGTTGAGGGTGTTAAATTCTGTGTGCTTGAGAGTCTTAAATTCTGTGTGCTTGAGAGTCTTAAATTCTGTGTGGTTGAGGGTTTTAAATTCTGTGTGGTTGAGGGTTTTAAATTCTGTGTGGTTGAGGGTGTTAAATTCTGTGTGGTTGAGGGTGTTAAATTCTGTGTGCTTGAGAGTCTTAAATTCTGTGTGCTTGAGAGTCTTAAATTCTGTGTGGTTGAGGGTTTTAAATTCTGTGTGGTTGAGGGTGTTAAATTCTGTGTGGTTGAGGGTTTTAAATTCTGTGTGCTTGAGAGTCTTAAATTCTGTGTGCTTGAGAGTCTTAAATTCTGTGTGGTTGAGGGTTTTAAATTCTGTGTGGTTGAGAGTTTTAAATTCTGTGTGGTTGAGGGTTTTAAATTCTGTGTGGTTGAGGATTTTAAATTCTGAGGCCTTGAGAGTCTTAAATTCTGTGTGGTTGAGGGTTTTAAATTCTGAGGCCTTGAGAGTCTTAAATTCTGTGTGGTTGAGGGTTTTAAATTCTGAGGCCTTGAGAGTCTTAAATTCTGTGTGCTTGAGAGTCTTAAATTCTGTGTGGTTGAGGGTTTTAAATTCTGTGTGGTTGAGGGTTTTAAATTCTGAGGCCTTGAGAGTCTTAAATTCTGTGTGGTTGAGGGTTAAATTCTGTGTGGTTGAGGGTTTTAAATTCTGTGTGGTTGAGGGTTTTAAATTCTGTGTGGTTGAGGGTTTTAAATTCTGTGTGCTTGAGAGTCTTAAATTCTGTGTGGTTGAGAGTCTTAAATTCTGTGTGGTTGAGGGTGTTAAATTCTGTGTGGTTGAGGGTTTTAAATTCTGTGTGGTTGAGAGTCTTAAATTCTGTGTGCTTGAGGGTTTTAAATTCTGTGTGGTTGAGGGTTTTAAATTCTGTGTGGTTGAGAGTTTTAAATTCTGTGTGGTTGAGGGTTTTAAATTCTGTGTGGTTGAGAGTTTTAAATTCTGTGTGGTTGAGAGTTTTAAATTCTGTGTGGTTGAGGGTTTAAAATTCTGTGTGGTTGAGGGTTTTAAATTCTGTGTGGTTGAGGGTTTTAAATTCTGTGTACTTGAGAGTCTTAAATTCTGTGTGGTTGAGGGTTTTAAATTCTGTGTGCTTGCGAGTTTTAAATTCTGAGGGCTTGAGAGTCTTAAATTCTGTGTGGTTGAGGGTTTTAAATTCTGTGTGGTTGAGGGTGTTAAATTCTGTGTGGTTGAGGGTTTTAAATTCTGTGTGGTTGAGAGTCTTAAATTCTGTGTGGTTGAGGGTGTTAAATTCTGTGTGGTTGAGAGTCTTAAATTCTGAGTGCTTGAGAGTTTTAAATTCTGTGTGGTTGAGGGTTTTAAATTCTGTGTGGTTGAGAGTTTTAAATTCTGTGTGGTTGAGGGTTTTAAATTCTGTGTGGTTGGGAGTTTTAAATTCTGAGGGCTTGAGGGTTTTAAATTGTGTGTGGTTGAGGGTTTTAAATTCTGTGTGGTTGAGGGTTTTAAATTCTGTGTGGTTGAGAGTTAAATTCTGTGTGGTTGAGAGTTAAATTCTGTGTGGTTGAGAGTTTTAAATTCTGTGTGGTTGAGGGTTTTAAATTCTGTGTGGTTGAGGGTTTTAAATTCTGTGTGGTTGAGAGTTTTAAATTCTGTGTGGTTGAGGGTTTTAAATTCTGTGTGGTTGAGGGTTTTAAATTCTGTGTGGTTGAGAGTTTTAAATTCTGTGTGGTTGAGAGTTTTAAATTCTGTGTGGTTGAGGGTTTTAAATTCTGTGTGGTTGAGGGTTTTAAATTCTGTGTGGTTGAGGGTTTTAAATTCTGTGTGCTTGAGAGTCTTAAATTCTGTGTGGTTGAGGGTTTTAAATTCTGTGTGGTTGAGAGTCTTAAATTCTGTGTGGTTGAGGGTTTTAAATTCTGTGTGGTTGAGAGTCTTAAATTCTGTGTGGTTGAGAGTTTTAAATTCTGTGTGGTTGAGGGTTTTAAATTCTGTGTGGTTGAGAGTTTTAAATTCTGTGTGGTTGAGAGTTTTAAATTCTGTGTGGTTGAGGGTTTTAAATTCTGTGTGGTTGAGAGTTTTAAATTCTGTGTGGTTGAGAGTTTTAAATTCTGTGTGGTTGAGGGTTTTAAATTCTGTGTGGTTGAGGGTTTTAAATTCTGTGTGGTTGAGGGTTTTAAATTCTGTGTACTTGAGAGTCTTAAATTCTGTGTGGTTGAGGGTTTTAAATTCTGTGTGCTTGCGAGTTTTAAATTCTGAGGGCTTGAGAGTCTTAAATTCTGTGTGGTTGAGGGTTTTAAATTCTGTGTGGTTGAGGGTGTTAAATTCTGTGTGGTTGAGGGTTTTAAATTCTGTGTGGTTGAGAGTCTTAAATTCTGTGTGGTTGAGGGTGTTAAATTCTGTGTGGTTGAGAGTCTTAAATTCTGAGTGCTTGAGAGTTTTAAATTCTGTGTGGTTGAGGGTTTTAAATTCTGTGTGGTTGAGAGTTTTAAATTCTGTGTGGTTGAGGGTTTTAAATTCTGTGTGGTTGGGAGTTTTAAATTCTGAGGGCTTGAGGGTTTTAAATTGTGTGTGGTTGAGGGTTTTAAATTCTGTGTGGTTGAGGGTTTTAAATTCTGTGTGGTTGAGAGTTAAATTCTGTGTGGTTGAGAGTTAAATTCTGTGTGGTTGAGAGTTTTAAATTCTGTGTGGTTGAGGGTTTTAAATTCTGTGTGGTTGAGGGTTTTAAATTCTGTGTGGTTGAGAGTTTTAAATTCTGTGTGGTTGAGGGTTTTAAATTCTGTGTGGTTGAGGGTTTTAAATTCTGTGTGGTTGAGAGTTTTAAATTCTGTGTGGTTGAGAGTTTTAAATTCTGTGTGGTTGAGGGTTTTAAATTCTGTGTGGTTGAGGGTTTTAAATTCTGTGTGCTTGAGAGTCTTAAATTCTGTGTGGTTGAGGGTTTTAAATTCTGTGTGGTTGAGGGTTTTAAATTCTGTGTGGTTGAGGGTTTTAAATTCTGTGTGCTTGAGAGTCTTAAATTCTGTGTGGTTGAGAGTCTTAAATTCTGTGTGGTTGAGGGTTTTAAATTCTGTGTGCTTGAGGGTTTTAAATTCTGTGTGCTTGAGGGTTTTAAATTCTGTGTGGTTGAGGGTTTTAAATTCTGTGTGGTTGAGGGTTTTAAATTCTGTGTGCTTGAGAGTCTTAAATTCTGTGTGGTTGAGGGTTTTAAATTCTGAGGCCTTGAGAGTCTTAAATTCTGTGTGGTTGAGGGTTTTAAATTCTGTGTGGTTGAGGGTTTTAAATTCTGTGTGGTTGAGAGTCTTAAATTCTGTGTGGTTGAGGGTTTTAAATTCTGTGTGGTTGAGAGTCTTAAATTCTGTGTGGTTGAGAGTCTTAAATTCTGTGTGGTTGAGGGTTTTAAATTCTGAGGCCTTGAGAGTCTTAAATTCTGTGTGGTTGAGGGTTTTAAATTCTGAGTGCTTGAGAGTCTTAAATTCTGAGTGCTTGAGAGTCTTAAATTCTGTGTGCTTGAGGGTTTTAAATTCTGAGTGCTTGAGAGTCTTAAATTCTGTGTGCTTGAGGGTTTTAAATTCTGAGGCCTTGAGAGTTTTAAATTCTGTGTGGATGAGAGTTTTAAATTCTGTGTGGATGAGAGTTTTAAATTCTGCGTGGTTGAGGGTTTTAAATTCTGTGTGGATGAGAGTTTTAAATTCTGTGTGGATGAGAGTTTTAAATTCTGCGTGGTTGAGAGTTTTAAATTCTGTGTGGTTGAGAGTTTTAAATTCTGCGTGGTTGAGAGTTTTAAATTCTGTGTGGATGAGAGTTTTAAATTCTGCGTGGTTGAGAGTTTTAAATTCTGCGTGGTTGAGAGTTTTAAATTCTGTGTGGATGAGAGTTTTAAATTCTGCGTGGTTGAGAGTTTTAAATTCTGTGTGGATGAGAGTTTTAAATTCTGTGTGGATGAGAGTTTTAAATTCTGCGTGGTTGAGAGTTTTAAATTCTGTGTGGATGAGAGTTTTAAATTCTGTGTGGATGAGAGTTTTAAATTCTGCGTGGTTGAGAGTTTTAAATTCTGTGTGGATGAGAGTTTTAAATTCTGCGTGGTTGAGAGTTTTAAATTCTGTGTGGATGAGAGTTTTAAATTCTGAGTGGTTGAGAGTCTTAAATTCTGTGTGGATGAGAGTTTTAAATTCTGAGTGGTTGAGAGTTTTAAATTCTGTGTGGATGAGAGTTTTTAATTCTGTGTGGATGAGAGTTTTAAATTCTGTGTGGTTGAGAGTTAAATTCTGTGTGGATGAGAGTTTTAAATTCTGTGTGGTTGAGAGTTAAATTCTGTGTGGATGAGGGTTTTAAATTCTGTGTGGTTGAGGGTTTTAAATTCTGTGTGCTTGAGAGTCTTAAATTCTGTGTGGTTGAGGGTTTTAAATTCTGTGTGGTTGAGAGTTAAATTCTGTGTGGATGAGGGTTAAATTCTGTGTTGTTGAGAGTTAAATTCTGTGTGGTTGAGAGTTAAATTCTGTGTTGTTGAGAGTTAAATTCTGTGTGGATGAGGGTTAAATTCTGTGTTGTTGAGAGTTAAATTCTGTGTGGTTGAGAGTTAAATTCTGAGTGGTTGAGGGTTTTAAATTCTGTGTGGTTGAGAGTTAAATTCTGTGTTGTTGAGAGTTAAATTCTGTGTGGATGAGAGTTAAATTCTGAGTGGTTGTGGGTTTTAAATTCTGTGTGGTTGAGGGTTTTAAATTCTGTGTGGTTGAGAGTTAAATTCTGAGTGGTTGAGGGTTTTAAATTCTGTGTGGTTGAGGGTTTTAAATGCTGTGTGGTTGAGAGTTAAATTCTGTGTTGTTGAGAGTTAAATTCTGTGTGGTTGAGGGTTTTAAATTCTGTGTGGTTGAGAGTTAAATTCTGTGTGGTTGAGGGTTTTAAATTCTGTGTGGATGAGAGTTAAATTCTGTGTGGTTGAGAGTTAAATTCTGAGTGGTTGAGGGTTTTAAATTCTGTGTGGTTGAGGGTTTTAAATTCTGTGTGCTTGAGAGTCTTAAATTCTGTGTTGTTGAGGGTTAAATTCTGAGTGGTTGAGGGTTTTAAATTCTGTGTGGTTGAGGGTTTTAAATTCTGTGTGGATGAGGGTTTTAAATTCTGTGTGGTTGAGGGTTTTAAATTCTGTGTGGTTGAGGGTTAAATTCTGTGTGGTTGAGAGTTACATTCTGTGTGGATGAGGGTTAAATTCTGTGTGGTTGAGAGTTACATTCTGTGTGGATGAGGGTTAAATTCTGTGTTGTTGAGAGTTAAATTCTGTGTGGTTGAGAGTTAAATTCTGAGTGGTTGAGGGTTTTAAATTCTGTGTGGTTGAGAGTTAAATTCTGTGTTGTTGAGAGTTAAATTCTGTGTGGATGAGAGTTAAATTCTGTGTGGTTGAGAGTTAAATTCTGAGTGGTTGAGGGTTTTAAATTCTGTGTGGTTGAGGGTTTTAAATTCTGTGTGGTTGAGAGTTAAATTCTGTGTTGTTGAGAGTTAAATTCTGTGTGGTTGAGGGTTTTAAATTCTGTGTGGTTGAGAGTTAAATTCTGTGTGGTTGAGGGTTTTAAATTCTGTGTGGATGAGAGTTAAATTCTGTGTGGTTGAGAGTTAAATTCTGAGTGGTTGAGGGTTTTAAATTCTGTGTGGTTGAGGGTTTTAAATTCTGTGTGCTTGAGAGTTTTAAATTCTGTGTGGTTGGGGGTTTTAAATTCTGTGTGGTTGGGGGTTTTAAATTCTGTGTGGTTGGGGGTTTTAAATTCTGAGTGCTTGAGAGTCTTAAATTCTGAGTGCTTGAGAGTCTTTAATTCTGTGTGGATGAGAGTTTTAAATTCTGTGTGGATGAGAGTTTTAAATTCTGGGTGGTTGAGAGTTTTAAATTCTGTGTGGATGAGAGTTTTAAATTCTGGGTGGTTGAGAGTTTTAAATTCTGAGTGGTTGAGAGTTTTAAATTCTGTGTGGATGAGAGTTTTAAATTCTGAGTGGTTGAGAGTTTTAAATTCTGTGTGGATGAGAGTTTTAAATTCTGTGTGGATGAGAGTTTTAAATTCTGTGTGGATGAGAGTTTTAAATTCTGTGTGGATGAGAGTTTTAAATTCTGTGTGGATGAGAGTTTTAAATTCTGTGTGGATGAGAGTTTTAAATTCTGAGTGGTTGAGAGTTTTAAATTCTGTGTGGATGAGAGTTTTAAATTCTGTGTGGATGAGAGTTTTAAATTCTGTGTGGATGAGAGTTTTAAATTCTGTGTGGATGAGAGTTTTAAATTCTGCGTGGTTGAGAGTTTTAAATTCTGTGTGGATGAGAGTTTTATATTCTGTGTGGATGAGAGTTTTAAATTCTGTGTGGTTGAGAGTTTTAAATTCTGTGTGGATGAGAGTTTTAAATTCTGTGTGGATGAGAGTTTTAAATTCTGTGTGGATGAGAGTTTTAAATTCTGTGTGGATGAGAGTTTTAAATTCTGCGTGGTTGAGAGTTTTAAATTCTGCGTGGATGAGAGTTTTAAATTCTGTGTGGTTGAGAGTTTTAAATTCTGTGTGGATGAGAGTTTTAAATTCTGTGTGGATGAGAGTTTTAAATTCTGTGTGGTTGAGGGTTTTTAATTCTGTGTGGTTGAGAGTTTTAAATTCTGTGTGGATGAGAGTTTTAAATTCTGTGTGGTTGAGAGTTTTAAATTCTGTGTGGTTGAGGGTTAAATTCTGTGTTGTTGAGGGTTAAATTCTGTGTTGTTGAGGGTTAAATTCTGGGTGGTTGAGAGTTTTAAATTCTGTGTGGATGAGAGGTTTAAATTCTGGGTGGTTGAGAGTTTTAAATTCTGAGTGGTTGAGAGTTTTAAATTCTGTGTGGATGAGAGTTTTAAATTCTGAGTGGTTGAGAGTTTTAAATTCTGTGTGGTTGAGAGTTTTAAATTCTGTGTGGATGAGAGTTAAATTCTGTGTGGATGAGAGTTTTAAATTCTGTGTGGTTGAGAGTTAAATTCTGTGTGGTTGAGGGTTTTTAATTCTGTGTGGATGAGAGTTTTAAATTCTGTGTGGATGAGAGTTTTAAATTCTGTGTGGATGAGAGTTTTAAATTCTGCGTGGTTGAGAGTTTTAAATTCTGTGTGGTTGAGAGTTAAATTCTGTGTGGTTGAGGGTTTTTAATTCTGTGTGGATGAGAGTTTTAAATTCTGTGTGGATGAGAGTTAAATTCTGTGTGGATGAGAGTTTTAAATTCTGTGTGGTTGAGAGTTAAATTCTGTGTGGTTGAGGGTTTTTAATTCTGTGTGGATGAGAGTTAAATTCTGTGTGGATGAGAGTTTTAAATTCTGTGTGGTTGAGAGTTAAATTCTGCGTGGTTGAGAGTTTTAAATTCTGTGTGGTTGAGAGTTAAATTCTGAGTGGTTGAGGGTTTTAAATTCTGTGTGGTTGAGAGTTTTAAATTCTGTGTGGATGAGAGTTAAATTCTGTGTGGATGAGAGTTTTAAATTCTGTGTGGTTGAGAGTTTTAAATTCTGTGTGGATGAGAGTTTTAAATTCTGTGTGGTTGAGGGTTTTTAATTCTGTGTGGATGAGAGTTTTAAATTCTGTGTGGATGAGAGTTTTAAATTCTGTGTGGATGAGAGTTTTAAATTCTGCGTGGTTGAGAGTTTTAAATTCTGTGTGGTTGAGAGTTAAATTCTGTGTGGTTGAGGGTTTTTAATTCTGTGTGGATGAGAGTTTTAAATTCTGTGTGGATGAGAGTTAAATTCTGTGTGGATGAGAGTTTTAAATTCTGTGTGGATGAGAGTTAAATTCTGTGTGGATGAGAGTTAAATTCTGTGTGGATGAGAGTTAAATTCTGTGTGGTTGAGAGTTAAATTCTGTGTGGTTGAGAGTTTTAAATTCTGTGTGGTTGAGGGTTTTAAATTCTGTGTGCTTGAGAGTCTTAAATTCTGTGTGGTTGAGAGTTAAATTCTGTGTTGTTGAGAGTTAAATTCTGTGTGGTTGAGAGTTAAATTCTGTGTGGTTGAGAGTTTTAAATTCTGTGTGGATGATAGTTTTAAATTCTGTGTTGTTGAGAGTTAAATTCTGTGTGGTTGAGAGTTAAATTCTGTGTGGTTGAGAGTTAAATTCTGTGTGGTTGAGAGTTAAATTCTGTGTTGTTGAGAGTTAAATTCTGTGTGGATGAGAGTTAAATTCTGTGTGGTTGAGAGTTAAATTCTGAGTGGTTGAGGGTTTTAAATTCTGTGTGGTTGAGGGTTTTAAATTCTGTGTGGATGAGAGTTTTAAATTCTGAGTGCTTGAGAGTCTTAAATTCTGTGTTGTTGAGGGTTAAATTCTGTGTGGTTGAGGGTTTTAAATTCTGTGTGGATGAGAGTTTTAAATTGTGTGGATGAGAGTTTTAAATTCTGTGTGGATGAGAGTTTTAAATTCTGCGTGGTTGAGAGTTTTAAATTCTGTGTGGATGAGAGTTTTAAATTCTGTGTGGTTGAGAGTTTTAAATTCTGTGTGGTTGAGGGTTTTTAATTCTGTGTGGATGAGAGTTTTAAATTCTGTGTGGATGAGAGTTTTAAATTCTGTGTGGTTGGGGGTTTTAAATTCTGAGTGCTTGAGAGTCTTAAATTCTGTGTGGTTGAGAGTTTTAAATTCTGTGTTGTTGAGAGTTAAATTCTGTGTGGTTGAGGGTTTTAAATTCTGTGTGGTTGAGAGTTAAATTCTGTGTGGTTGAGGGTTTTAAATTCTGTGTGGATGAGAGTTAAATTCTGTGTGGTTGAGAGTTAAATTCTGAGTGGTTGAGGGTTTTAAATTCTGTGTGGTTGAGAGTTAAATTCTGTGTGGTTGAGAGTTAAATTCTGAGTGGTTGAGGGTTTTAAATTCTGTGTGGTTGAGAGTTAAATTCTGTGTGGTTGAGGGTTTTAAATTCTGTGTGCTTGAGAGTTTTAAATTCTGTGTGGTTGGGGGTTTTAAATTATGTGTGGTTGGGGGTTTTAAATTCTGTGTGGTTGGGGGTTTTAAATTCTGAGTGCTTGAGAGTCTTAACTTCTGAGTGCTTGAGAGTCTTAAATTCTGTGTGGATGAGAGTTTTAAATTCTGTGTGGTTGGGGGTTTTAAATTCTGAGTGCTTGAGAGTCTTAAATTCTGAGTGCTTGAGAGTCTTAAATTCTGTGTGGATGAGAGTTTTAAATTCTGCGTGGTTGAGAGTTTTAAATTCTGTGTGCTTGAGGGTTTTTAATTCTGTGTGGATGAGAGTTTTAAATTCTGTGTGGATGAGAGTTTTAAATTCTGTGTGGATGAGAGTTTTAAATTCTGTGTGGATGAGAGTTAAATTCTGTGTGGATGAGAGTTAAATTCTGTGTGGTTGAGAGTTAAATTCTGTGTGGATGAGAGTTTTAAATTCTGTGTGGTTGAGAGTTTTAAATTCTGTGTGGTTGAGGGTTTTTAATTCTGTGTGGTTGAGAGTTTTAAATTCTGTGTGGATGAGAGTTTTAAATTCTGTGTGGTTGAGAGTTAAATTCTGTGTGGTTGAGGGTTTTTAATTCTGTGTGGATGAGAGTTAAATTCTGTGTGGTTGAGAGTTTTAAATTCTGTGTGGTTGAGGGTTTTTAATTCTGTGTGGTTGAGGGTTTTAAATTCTGTGTGGTTGAGAGTTAAATTCTGTGTGGATGAGAGTTTTAAATTCTGTGTGGATGAGAGTTAAATTCTGTGTGGTTGAGGGTTTTAAATTCTGTGTGGATGAGAGTTAAATTCTGTGTGGTTGAGAGTTAAATTCTGTGTGGTTGAGAGTTAAATTCTGTGTGGTTGAGAGTTTTAAATTCTGTGTGGATGAGAGTTTTAAATTCTGTGTGGTTGAGAGTTTTAAATTCTGTGTGGTTGAGAGTCTTAAATTCTGTGTGGTTGAGAGTTAAATTCTGTGTGGATGAGAGTTAAATTCTGTGTGGTTGAGAGTTAAATTCTGTGTGGTTGAGGGTTTTAAATTCTGTGTGGATGAGAGTTAAATTCTGTGTGGTTGAGAGTTAAATTCTGTGTGGTTGAGAGTTAAATTCTGTGTGGTTGAGAGTTAAATTCTGTGTGGTTGAGAGTTAAATTCTGTGTGGTTGAGAGTTAAATTCTGTGTGGTTGAGAGTTAAATTCTGTGTGGTTGAGAGTTAAATTCTGTGTTGTTGAGAGTTAAATTCTGTGTGGATGAGAGTTAAATTCTGTGTGGTTGAGAGTTAAATTCTGTGTGGTTGAGGGTTTTTAATTCTGTGTGGATGAGAGTTTTAAATTCTGTGTGGATGAGAGTTAAATTCTGTGTGGTTGAGAGTTAAATTCTGTGTGGTTGAGAGTTAAATTCTGTGTGGTTGAGAGTTAAATTCTGTGTTGTTGAGAGTTAAATTCTGTGTGGATGAGAGTTAAATTCTGTGTGGTTGAGGGTTTTTAATTCTGTGTGGATGAGAGTTTTAAATTCTGTGTGGTTGAGGGTTTTAAATTCTGTGTGGTTGAGAGTTAAATTCTGTGTGGATGAGAGTTTTAAATTCTGTGTGGATGAGAGTTAAATTCTGTGTGGATGAGAGTTAAATTCTGTGTGGTTGAGAGTTAAATTCTGTGTGGTTGAGGGTTTTAAATTCTGTGTGGATGAGAGTTAAATTCTGTGTGGTTGAGAGTTAAATTCTGTGTGGTTGAGAGTTAAATTCTGTGTGGTTGAGAGTTAAATTCTGTGTGGTTGAGAGTTAAATTCTGTGTGGTTGAGAGTTAAATTCTGTGTTGTTGAGAGTTAAATTCTGTGTGGATGAGAGTTTAATTCTGTGTGGATGAGAGTTTTAAATTCTGTGTGGTTGAGAGTTTTAAATTCTGTGTGGTTGAGGGTTTTTAATTCTGTGTGGATGAGAGTTTTAAATTCTGTGTGGTTGAGAGTTTTAAATTCTGTGTGGATGAGAGTTAAATTCTGTGTGGATGAGAGTTTTAAATTCTGTGTGGTTGAGAGTTAAATTCTGTGTGGATGAGAGTTTTAAATTCTGTGTGGTTGAGAGTTTTAAATTCTGTGTGGTTGAGGGTTTTTAATTCTGTGTGGATGAGAGTTTTAAATTCTGTGTGGTTGAGAGTTTTAAATTCTGTGTGGATGAGAGTTTTAAATTCTGTGTGGATGAGAGTTAAATTCTGTGTGGATGAGAGTTTTAAATTCTGTGTGGTTGAGAGTTTTAAATTCTGTGTGGTTGAGGGTTTTTAATTCTGTGTGGATGAGAGTTTTAAATTCTGTGTGGTTGAGAGTTTTAAATTCTGTGTGGTTGAGGGTTTTAAATTCTGTGTGGATGAGAGTTTTAAATTCTGTGTGGATGAGAGTTTTAAATTCTGTGTGGTTGAGAGTTAAATTCTGTGTGGATGAGAGTTTTAAATTCTGTGTGGATGAGAGTTTTAAATTCTGTGTGGATGAGAGTTTTAAATTCTGTGTGGTTGAGGGTTTTAAATTCTGTGTGGTTGAGGGTTTTAAATTCTGTGTGGTTGAGGGTTTTAAATTCTGTGTGGTTGAGAGTTTTAAATTCTGTGTGGTTGAGGGTTTTAAATTCTGTGTGGTTGAGAGTTAAATTCTGTGTGGATGAGAGTTTTAAATTCTGTGTGGATGAGAGTTTTAAATTCTGTGTGGTTGAGGGTTTTAAATTCTGTGTGGATGAGAGTTAAATTTTGTGTGGATGAGAGTTTTAAATTCTGTGTGGATGAGAGTTTTAAATTCTGTGTGGTTGAGGGTTTTAAATTCTGTGTGGTTGAGAGTTAAATTCTGTGTGGTTGAGAGTCTTAAATTCTGTGTGGTTGAGAGTTAAATTTTGTGTGGATGAGAGTTTTAAATTCTGTGTGGATGAGAGTTTTAAATTCTGTGTGGTTGAGAGTTAAATTCTGTGTGGATGAGAGTTTTAAATTCTGTGTGGTTGAGAGTTAAATTTTGTGTGGATGAGAGTTTTAAATTCTGTGTGGATGAGAGTTTTAAATTCTGTGTGGTTGAGGGTTTTAAATTCTGTGTGGTTGAGAGTTAAATTCTGTGTGGATGAGAGTTTTAAATTCTGTGTGGATGAGAGTTAAATTCTGTGTGGATGAGAGTTAAATTCTGTGTGGATGATAGTTAAATTCTGTGTGGTTGAGGGTTTTAAATTCTGTGTGGATGAGAGTTAAATTCTGTGTGGTTGAGAGTTAAATTCTGTGTGGTTGAGAGTTAAATTCTGTGTGGTTGAGAGTTAAATTTTGTGTGGTTGAGGGTTTTAAATTCTGTGTGGTTGAGGGTTTTAAATTCTGTGTGGTTGAGAGTTAAATTTTGTGTGGATGAGAGTTTTAAATTCTGTGTGGATGAGAGTTTTAAATTCTGTGTGGTTGAGAGTTAAATTCTGTGTGGATGAGAGTTTTAAATTCTGTGTGGATGAGAGTTTTAAATTCTGTGTGGTTGAGGGTTTTAAATTCTGTGTGGTTGAGAGTTAAATTCTGTGTGGATGAGAGTTTTAAATTCTGTGTGGATGAGAGTTAAATTCTGTGTGGATGATAGTTAAATTCTGTGTGGTTGAGGGTTTTAAATTCTGTGTGGATGAGAGTTAAATTCTGTGTGGTTGAGAGTTAAATTCTGTGTGGTTGAGAGTTAAATTCTGTGTGGTTGAGAGTTAAATTCTGTGTGGTTGAGAGTTAAATTCTGTGTGGTTGAGAGTTAAATTCTGTGTGGTTGAGAGTTAAATTCTGTGTGGTTGAGAGTTAAATTCTGTGTTGTTGAGAGTTAAATTCTGAGTGGTTGAGGGTTAAATTCTGTGTGGTTGAGAGTTAAATTCTGTGTTGTTGAGAGTTAAATTCTGTGTGGTTGAGAGTTAAATTCTGAGTGGTTGAGGGTTTTAAATTCTGTGTGGTTGAGGGTTTTAAATTCTGTGTGGTTGAGAGTTAAATTCTGTGTGGTTGAGTTAAATTCTGTGTGGTTGAGAGTTAAATTCTGTGTGGTTGAGAGTTAAATTCTGTGTTGTTGAGAGTTAAATTCTGTGTGGTTGAGAGTTAAATTCTGAGTGGTTGAGGGTTTTAAATTCTGTGTGGTTGAGGGTTTTAAATTCTGTGTGGTTGAGAGTTAAATTCTGTGTGGTTGAGAGTTAAATTCTGTGTGGTTGAGGGTTTTAAATTCTGTGTGGATGAGAGTTAAATTCTGAGTGGTTGAGGGTTTTAAATTCTGTGTGGTTGAGGGTTTTAAATTCTGTGTGCTTGAGAGTCTTAAATTCTGTGTGGTTGAGAGTTAAATTCTGAGTGGTTGAGGGTTTTAAATTCTGTGTGCTTGAGAGTCTTAAATTCTGTGTGGTTGAGAGTTAAATTCTGTGTTGTTGAGAGTTAAATTCTGTGTGGATGAGAGTTTTAAATTCTGTGTGCTTGAGAGTCTTAAATTCTGTGTGGTTGAGAGTTAAATTCTGAGTGGTTGAGGGTTTTAAATTCTGTGTGCTTGAGAGTCTTAAATTCTGTGTGGTTGAGAGTTAAATTCTGTGTTGTTGAGAGTTAAATTCTGTGTGGTTGAGAGTTTTAAATTCTGTGTGCTTGAGAGTCTTAAATTCTGTGTGGTTGAGAGTTAAATTCTGAGTGGTTGAGAGTTTTAAATTCTGTGTGGTTGAGGGTTTTAAACTCTGTGTGGTTGAGGGTTTTAAATTCTGTGTGCTTGAGAGTCTTAAATTCTGAGTGGTTGAGAGTCTTAAATTCTGAGTGGTTGAGGGTTTTAAATTCTGTGTGGTTGAGGGTTTTAAATTCTGTGTGGATGAGAGTTTTAAATTCTGTGTGCTTGAGAGTCTTAAATTCTGTGTTGTTGAGGGTTTTAAATTCTGTGTGGTTGAGGGTTTTAAATTCTGTGTGCTTGAGAGTCTTAAATTCTGTGTTGTTGAGAGTTAAATTCTGTGTGGTTGAGAGTTAAATTCTGTGTGGTTGAGAGTTAAATTCTGTGTGGTTGAGAGTTAAATTCTGTGTTGTTGAGAGTTAAATTCTGTGTGGATGAGAGTTAAATTCTGTGTGGTTGAGAGTTAAATTCTGAGTGGTTGAGGGTTTTAAATTCTGTGTGGTTGAGGGTTTTAAATTCTGTGTGGTTGAGAGTTAAATTCTGTGTGGTTGAGGGTTTTAAATTCTGTGTGGATGAGAGTTAAATTCTGTGTGGTTGAGAGTTAAATTCTGAGTGGTTGAGGGTTTTAAATTCTGTGTGGTTGAGGGTTTTAAATTCTGTGTGGATGAGAGTTTTAAATTCTGTGTGGTTGAGAGTTAAATTCTGAGTGGTTGAGAGTTTTAAATTCTGTGTGGTTGAGGGTTTTAAATTCTGTGTGCTTGAGAGTCTTAAATTCTGTGTGGTTGAGGGTTTTAAATTCTGTGTGGTTGAGGGTTTTAAATTCTGTGTGGTTGAGGGTTTTAAATTCTGTGTGGATGAGAGTCTTAAATTCTGAGTGGTTGAGAGTTTTAAATTCTGTGTGGTTGAGGGTTTTAAATTCTGTGTGGTTGAGGGTTTTAAATTCTGTGTGGATGAGAGTTTTAAATTCTGTGTGGTTGAGAGTTAAATTCTGAGTGGATGAGAGTTTTAAATTCTGTGTGGTTGAGGGTTTTAAATTCTGTGTGGATGAGAGTTTTAAATTCTGTGTGGTTGAGAGTTAAATTCTGAGTGGATGAGAGTTTTAAATTCTGTGTGGTTGAGGGTTTTAAATTCTGTGTGGTTGAGGGTTTTAAATTCTGTGTGGATGAGAGTCTTAAATTCTGAGTGGTTGAGAGTTTTAAATTCTGTGTGGTTGAGGGTTTTAAATTCTGTGTGGTTGAGGGTTTTAAATTCTGTGTGGATGAGAGTTTTAAATTCTGTGTGGTTGAGAGTTAAATTCTGAGTGGTTGAGGGTTTTAAATTCTGTGTGGATGAGAGTTTTAAATTCTGTGTGGTTGAGAGTTAAATTCTGAGTGGATGAGAGTTTTAAATTCTGTGTGGTTGAGAGTTAAATTCTGAGTGGTTGAGAGTTTTAAATTCTGTGTGGTTGAGGGTTTTAAATTCTGTGTGCTTGAGAGTCTTAAATTCTGTGTGGTTGAGAGTTAAATTCTGAGTGGTTGAGAGTTTTAAATTCTGAGTGGTTGAGAGTTTTAAATTCTGTGTGGTTGAGGGTTTTAAATTCTGTGTGCTTGAGAGTCTTAAATTCTGTGTGGTTGAGAGTTAAATTCTGAGTGGTTGAGAGTTTTAAATTCTGAGTGGTTGAGAGTTTTAAATTCTGTGTGGATGAGAGTTTTAAATTCTGAGTGGTTGAGAGTTTTAAATTCTGTGTTGATGAGAGTTTCAAATTATTGGTGGTTGAGAGTCTTAAATTCTGTGTGGTTGAGAGTCTTAAATTCTGAGTGGTGGAGAGTCTTAAATTCTGAGTAGTGGAGAGCCTTAAATTCTGAGTGGTTGAGAGTCTTAAGTTCTGAGTGGATGAGGGTCTTAAAATCTGAGTAATAGATATATATATATATATATATATATATATATATATATATATATATATATAGATATAGATATATATTGTTACGGTTTTTAGAACCTTCACTTTGTAAATTTAGTATTAAATTTCCTGTGTACATTTCCCCTTAATTGGCTGTTAATTGAAATAAGTGCACCTTAACTCGTCCATGTACAAGCACGTAGCAAATCATAGGCTTCCCTCAATAGTTATCTCTTTATTCTATGTCAGTTTAAGGCTCTGTTTTCCATTAGTTGACTCTGCATTGCACCAAATGAAATAAGGTAGAATCCCCTTTCAATTACCAACTGCATTTGCCTCCATTACGGCGTGGTCAGCTCGGGGAAGAAAGGCGTACCGCCCATCATTATCAGGGGGAGGAGTCGGCCAAGCGCCAGGAACAAGGCGTGGCTTTGCCAACGCCTCATCAAGGGGCAGGATCAGTGACCCCTCGCGACCAATCAAGGCCGAGGCGAGCTCACCGATGGGCGTTTTCCAAAAGGCCGGCGGCTTGATCGCCACGCGCCTCATAAAAGGAGGTTGGGAGGGACTGCTTGAGAAGATGAGTGAGAGAGCCCCCCACCAGAGAGTCGTTGAGGAGTTCCGTGGCAAACAGTTCTGTGAAGGGAGGTGCCTGAACAAGCTACGAGGGAGGTGTGCTGAACCGAGGGAGACGCTGTCCCAACCAGCCTCGCCACAACAAGCTCCGACGCGTTGCTACGAGCATCCCGGCGGTGTGGACCCGAGGGTGGAGAGCCGGCGGCTGCTCGCTCCCGGCCCGGCCGTTCTGTGGACCGCCTGAACCTTCTTCTCTCTCCAGCCATTCCTGCTTCATTCCCATTCGTGCAAGTCTGACTGACGTCTGTTTGTCTGTGTTTTAAGTTAAGCCTGTAGATAAGCTAGAATTGCACTGTGTCTTCTTCTTCTGTAAATTATTTTCGTTTCTTTCCTTCTCCCTTGGTTTCTTTGATTTGTACATAATTAGTTAATAAATCCCTGTTCTTCCTACCTTTGCCTTCTTTCCTTCACATCCATTCGTCTTTGTGATTTCCCCCATTAAGTACCTGTGGCGCGATTTCGGCCAACGTTTAAGAATCGGGTTTAGTCCTTGCTAATGGTTCGAACCGCGGGCTGCTAAAACCACTCGGCAAAATACCATCTTGTCCGTGGTTTCGAACGGAGTTGCCCACCTGCTTTGTGGAGGGATCGGCGGGGGTGTACGGGAAATGCTTTGACCGATCGCCTCGGGCAATCCCACCCCACAAGAGAGCGGGGTAGCTTCAGGAGCAGAGACGGCAGTACAAATAGAAGGGGGATTAACCCCCCCCCCCCCTGCTAAGGGGAGAGCCGTACTCCGTTTCCGTAACAATATATATATATATATATATACATACATACATACATACATACATACATATATTATATATATATATATATATATATACATACATATATATATATATATATATATATATATATATATATATATATATATATATATATACATACATATATATTGTTACGGATCTCGGGGGTCGGCTCTCCCCTTAGGAAGGGGGAGGTTAATCCCCTTGTCCTTTTAGCTGGCCGTCCCGAGTCCTGGGAAGTTACAACGCTCCTTCCGGTCAGTATTAGCTAGGGTCATTGGTCAAGGTAGTCCCAAATACCTACTTACTAACCCGACCGTAAAGCAGGGAAATAACTCCTGCTCGAACCACGGATACGATGGAAAACACCAAGCGGATGGCAATCCGCGATCCGAGCCGTTAACAATGAGACTAAACCCGATTCTGAGCGGTTCCTAATCGTGCCACGGGTACTCAATTGAGAAAAGACGAAAGCGAAGGGATTAAGACGAAACCAGAAAGAACAGGTGAATTTATTACAAACAAGAAGAGGAAAGGAAAGAATGTACAAGAAAGTAAGAAGAAGAAGCAGGACACAGGGCAGTCTTAAAAACAGTCTTAACTTATTACCCCAGGACAAACATACACACTCACACGGGGATTGTAGCTGGTAGGGTGGAAGGTCCAGGTAGAGGATCCGGTGATGGGGTCCAGGCTCCAGTTGAGGCTCCAGTCCAGGCTTCGGTTCAGCGGGCGAGAGCCCGGCAGGCAGCTCTGCGTATCGTTGGAATGCGACCGGACCTTACATATAGCGGGGGGACTGGGATGCTTCATATGTAATAACTGTACGTTCGCGCCAAACGCTCTCACTCTCAAATGTCCTTTCAATGCACGCGCCTCCAACAAGTCTGTACAAGTTCTTTGCAAATGTGCGCACCTCCAACACCGCATAAGTCCTCCGAAAGAGGTCCCGTTAATAGCGCCGCTCTCGCACGAGTCCTGTTCTCACAATCACGACAATCCTCTGCGCAGTCCTGTGAAAGGGCTTTGCGTTCGCACTTATATCATGCGAGCCAATATCACTCCGCGCTTCATAAAGCCACGCCCGTTGGTGATATTCCCTCAGCCCTGGTTGGCTGGTGGGGGCTTACCGGCCACGCCTTTGACGGCTGGTTGACAGGCCACACCTTGTTCTTGGCGTTCCGCCCCCTTTTTCCTCGGGCCTGTCCGCATGGTTAATGGCGTCGTTTGAGCAAACGCTAAGGCGGCTGCTGCTGGCAGAGGCGCGTAATGGCGTCGCTGGGAGAGAGAGGTTGGAAAAATGGCCGGAATTGGATTGGGGCCCTACTCTTATTTAATTGATGCAACGCAGATTCAACTATTGGAAACACGGCCTTATCTAAAACACATAATAATGAAATAACTGAGTCCTATGGTGGCCTCCGTGTTGCTTGTGGACTAACTAGGGGTGCTACCTTTAACCTTTTAATAATGGGATATTTACAAGTAATTATTCACAAGTGAGGGTTCTAAAACCGCAACACTGCCCCCTTCCCTTTTTCCAGGCTCGGCCCGAGCCGTAACCAAAGGGACTATCTTTTAAATTAGTGTGACACTTAGGTGTGGTTACCCTCTACTTTTAACCTCACCCTGAGTGCGACAGTTTTAACAGTAGATATGTCCCACCTGCTGCGTTGCATCCTACCTAACTGACTCACGCCCACAATTAACCGAATTACGGAATGGTCTTCAAACTAAACATAAAGCCGGTGGGGAGCATTATTTACAAAACACTAATTATTTACACTGTCACCCAGGACCTGTCTTTTGTGGGAAAAGAAAAGATGGTTTTGAAAAGAGGAAAAATGCCATTGCCATGCACTGCACCGATACACCATGCCATATGTACCCAATAAAATGCACCATAAATAAAGAAATGCACCAATAAGCACCATCATGAAAAATGCACCGAAAGCACCAGCACCAAAACATTTCAGAATTAATAAATGATGTCTCATGTCTTCTCTGCTGGGCCGATGTTTCTGGGTGTCTTCTTGCTTGATGTCATTTTAACAAAAAGGGCACACACCGCGTCCGCTTTTTATTATTTATATGGCCAGCAGGGCCAACTCAGGTGGTCCACCTGCTGGGCATGGATGCCACTTAAAACAGTGGTCCGCAAGG
This sequence comes from Myxine glutinosa, assembly GCF_964187855.1. Classification (NCBI taxonomy): domain Eukaryota; kingdom Metazoa; phylum Chordata; class Myxini; order Myxiniformes; family Myxinidae; genus Myxine; species Myxine glutinosa. The sequence goes on along the minus strand of NC_136262.1, from coordinate 4,416,878 downwards.
CAGATACCGCTGGCAACAATGAGCGGTCCCAGCAGAGGTGCCAGGCCAGAGAACGCGTGGTCCATAAGTGGTGCTAGGCCACAGAACGCGTGGTCCATATGTGGTGCATCAGTGCAGGCAGGAGGCAGCAAGGGTGCGGGCGCACAACTGCAGATACCTGCACACTCCCCTCGGGCACAAAGAACAAGGTCCATAAGTGGGGAAGGAAGACAAAGCAGATTAGCGGGGGAAGGGGACAAGGGTACACATCAAAACAAGGTAATGTAAGGTGAGGGGTGTGGGAGAGCGAGCCGAGAAAGCTCGTCCCTAACCGTTCGTCACCCCCCATGTCACCTACTCTACCCTTGCCCTTACCCTGTATTTACACAATTTACAAATTCGTCGCTAAAGTCTTGTCCCCCATCTTTCCCTAATGCCAAATTCGTCATCACTCCCTCCTTAGGAGGAAGAGATGGAATTCAAACAATGTCTCCCCCACGTCAAGATGCATCTTTACCTTCCAAATGTTTGCAAAACATGGTGTGGAGTCTTATCACCTTAGTGAGTGGATGCAGATGGTGCGAAGAGACTTTCATCCTAGCTATACTTCTAAATGACATTAACACAGTTAAACTACCCGCGGTCTTGCCCTGCAAATCCATTGGCCATCATTACACTATGTGGTTCTAAAAACCAATTCCCATTGCACATACTGTGGTGCTCTCCAATTTGGGGTCTCACTCCCCCGATTCTTCAACCTGTGCCCTCGCACAATTTTGGGGCTGGGTCGTGTGGCTCACCAGCAGGTCCGCTCACCTGCACACCTCCGCCACTGTAGTTGCCACCCGAGCTTACCTAGCTCCTCACCCTAACCTGGGGAAGGCCCTCTGGCTCCCTTACCCCACTAATGCCCCCTCTGGCACCGGGCTACCCTGGTCCTCTCTCGGGATCCATGGGCCCCACTGAACACTACTACCTGGCTCCCAGAGCCTACCTGCGGCCTCACCTGTCCGACAGACTACCAGTGGTGGAGTGCCCATTTAACCATTCACACCAACAGGCCACACGCCCAGCCATTTCACTCTACTCATGCACCCAACAAAACACTACTCTGCTACTCTCAGCACCACAGATGTCAATATCCAACCAAATTTTCCTACTCCCTCTACCTACGTTTAAACTACCCTCCCCGGGTATTCGTGAAGGGGTCCATCCTTCCCCCATCCACTCCTTCGCACCATACACTCCACTCCACTCAATCCATACTCCATCTACTCCAAACCATTCATTCCACACTCCATTTATTCCAGACCATCTATTCCATATCACCAAGCTCTCTTGCACACTCTTGTGCTCTCACCATTCATCCACTTTTACACACACACACACACATCTTTCACGAGCATTGCCTCACAATTCCTCATTTCATCACACTCACCACAAAGAACCTCCATATGCAATGCCTCATTTCATCACCCTCACCACAAAGATTCTCATACACACAGCATCATTTTCACTAACTACTCCCTTCTAATCCTCTTGCTCCCCGTCATCCCTTATACTACGCACATCCCGCATCGTTATCATACAACTACTCTACTCTACATCCCCACTATTTGTACAATGTCGCTACTTAATTGTCAAGTCACCTATGGTCATCTTTCTAGATCCTATCATTTATCCTAACCCTCCTGGGCTAGTTTGGTACTGCCAATCCCCATAAACCTATTGCTCCTCTGCCCAAAAGGATGTAAGGGATGGTAGAGCTACCATCCCTCTATATCACTATTGCCATTACTACTACTATTACCAATCGTCCACTACTCTGAGCCTCTCGGGGTGGAAATGCCTTTTTACAGCTCGACTTCGAAAAGCCGGCTATCCGTGCGGATGGTCAGTCTCCTGCAGGTTGGGTCCGTCTGGCATTCGGATTCAGGGGAGGAGGTTTTTTCAGGCCAAGGCTCCAGGCACCATCCCTACGCAGGGCCTTTCGCTCCCAAGCGCGATTGCCCAGCCTTCCCCGGCCGGAGCGCCGCCACCGCCAGGGGGTGCCGCTCCGAACCCTCCTACCTCCCCTCGAACCGGGCCGGTCGCCTTGCCTGGCAAAACGCGGCACCGACCGTGCAGGGCGGGGCCCGGCCCGGATCGTGCATGGCGCTCCGTGCAGGAGCGACGTGGCAACGATCCCCGCCGGCCCCCGCAGCACACAAAGCGCACCACGCCCCGAGAGCTCGCGTCGGCTATACGTCGGCCTAACCACTGCCCCGGTTCGCGTCGATGCTCGACTCGCATGCTCACACCACGCGTTCCTTTCTTTACTCACACATCCCATACACTCCGTCAATTCCGCCACCGCACTCTCTCGTGCACACCACCCAGGCACACTCACACACTCCATTACACACCTCTCTCGCACACCTTCTTGCGCACACTCTCCCGGTACGTACTCCGTACCACTAACGGGTGCCGCACTCTGTTGCACACCCACTCAGCGCACACCTACCCACGGGTGTGCACTCTTTTGCACACCCAATAACGTGCTCTGGTGTGCTCTCCCGCACACTCGCCACAACCAACTCAGGTGTGCATCCTCGCACACTCTCCTCATCCATCCCACTCTCTTCCAACGCACACTCTGTACCGCATCCATCACACATACACTCCGATGTGCATTCGCTTTCGCACTCGGTAACACACTCGCGCTCTGGCGCCATTCACACACGCGCGCCATTTCCTCTCACACAGCGCACCACGGACCTCCTACGAGTGCCCGGGTGATGGCTGGATCCCAAGCACGCGAAAAATCCTCTCGTGCCAAATCTTTTCGCGCCATATACAGTCCGGCTTACCTTTGGGATCCTTTTCTCCACACGCACCTGAAAATCTTTATAAGGATTAGCAAGTATGGCATCAGGATGCAAATACAGACTTTGCATGCATTCCATCTTAATCTCCGATAATGCCTCTATGCCTGCCGTCTCTCCAATCCCAATTTCCACTATTGCTTTGATTTCCTTATTAAGCTCGACGACGGCTGGCGCACATAAAATGAAATTCTCTACTTCGGCGGTCGCCGACTTCCCCATACCCCGGGTCGCGATCTCTACCCCGGTCCACGTGACTTTGCCCTGCTCAACTTCGCTCAACCCGCGCTCCTCAAGCCGCGCTACCTCGTCGCACACCCCCGCAACCTTTCCGCCCGATCTGCGGTCTCTGTCTCTCCCCATCTGTCTTATATCATACTGGGCTTCGTCCCTCGCTAACCCCTCATTTACTTCCCGGGCTTGGCCATTTATGTCCTCCAATTGTTCCTCTAATTTGTTTTCTAATCCTCCCAATTTACTGTCTAATCCCTCAAATTTGCTGTCTAACCC